>NW_027465993.1:0-343367 GCF_049634645.1 Pelodiscus sinensis
CCCTAACCCTAACCCTAACCCTAACCCTAACCCTAACCCTAACCCTAACCCTAACCCTAACCCTAACCCTAACCCTAACCCTAACCCTAACCCTAACCCTAACCCTAACCCTAACCCTAACCCTAACCCTAACCCTAACCCTAACCCTAACCCTAACCCTAACCCTAACCCTAACCCTAACCCTAACCCTAACCCTAACCCTAACCCTAACCCTAACCCTAACCCTAACCCTAACCCTAACCCTAACCCTAACCCTAACCCTAACCCTAACCCTAACCCTAACCCTAACCCTAACCCTAACCCTAACCCTAACCCTAACCCTAACCCTAACCCTAACCCTAACCCTAACCCTAACCCTAACCCTAACCCTAACCCTAACCCTAACCCTAACCCTAACCCTAACCCTAACCCTAACCCTAACCCTAACCCTAACCCTAACCCTAACCCTAACCCTAACCCTAACCCTAACCCTAACCCTAACCCTAACCCTAACCCTAACCCTAACCCTAACCCTAACCCTAACCCTAACCCTAACCCTAACCCTAACCCTAACCCTAACCCGAACCCTAACCCTAACCCTAACCCTAACCCTAACCCTAACCCTAACCCTAACCCTAACCCTAACCCTAACCCTAACCCTAACCCTAACCCTAACCCTAACCCTAACCCTAACCCTAACCCTAACCCTAACCCTAACCCTAACCCTAACCCTAACCCTAACCCTAACCCTAACCCTAACCCTAACCCTAACCCTAACCCTAACCCTAACCCTAACCCTAACCCTAACCCTAACCCTAACCCTAACCCTAACCCTAACCCTAACCCTAACCCTAACCCTAACCCTAACCCTAACCCTAACCCTAACCCTAACCCTAACCCTAACCCTAACCCTAACCCTAACCCTAACCCTAACCCTAACCCTAACCCTAACCCTAACCCTAACCCTAACCCTAACCCTAACCCTAACCCTAACCCTAACCCTAACCCTAACCCTAACCCTAACCCTAACCCTAACCCTAACCCTAACCCTAACCCTAACCCTAACCCTAACCCTAACCCTAACCCTAACCCTAACCCTAACCCTAACCCTAACCCTAACCCTAACCCTAACCCTAACCCTAACCCTAACCCTAACCCTAACCCTAACCCTAACCCTAACCCTAACCCTAACCCTAACCCTAACCCTAACCCTAACCCTAACCCTAACCCTAACCCTAACCCTAACCCTAACCCTAACCCTAACCCTAACCCTAACCCTAACCCTAACCCTAACCCTAACCCTAACCCTAACCCTAACCCTAACCCTAACCCTAACCCTAACCCTAACCCTAACCCTAACCCTAACCCTAACCCTAACCCTAACCCTAACCCTAACCCTAACCCTAACCCTAACCCTAACCCTAACCCTAACCCTAACCCTAACCCTAACCCTAACCCTAACCCTAACCCTAACCCTAACCCTAACCCTAACCCTAACCCTAACCCTAACCCTAACCCTAACCCTAACCCTAACCCTAACCCTAACCCTAACCCTAACCCTAACCCTAACCCTAACCCTAACCCTAACCCTAACCCTAACCCTAACCCTAACCCTAACCCTAACCCTAACCCTAACCCTAACCCTAACCCTAACCCTAACCCTAACCCTAACCCTAACCCTAACCCTAACCCTAACCCTAACCCTAACCCTAACCCTAACCCTAACCCTAACCCTAACCCTAACCCTAACCCTAACCCTAACCCTAACCCTAACCCTAACCCTAACCCTAACCCTAACCCTAACCCTAACCCTAACCCTAACCCTAACCCTAACCCTAACCCTAACCCTAACCCTAACCCTAACCCTAACCCTAACCCTAACCCTAACCCTAACCCTAACCCTAACCCTAACCCTAACCCTAACCCTAACCCTAACCCTAACCCTAACCCTAACCCTAACCCTAACCCTAACCCTAACCCTAACCCTAACCCTAACCCTAACCCTAACCCTAACCCTAACCCTAACCCTAACCCTAACCCTAACCCTAACCCTAACCCTAACCCTAACCCTAACCCTAACCCTAACCCTAACCCTAACCCTAACCCTAACCCTAACCCTAACCCTAACCCTAACCCTAACCCTAACCCTAACCCTAACCCTAACCCTAACCCTAACCCTAACCCTAACCCTAACCCTAACCCTAACCCTAACCCTAACCCTAACCCTAACCCTAACCCTAACCCTAACCCTAACCCTAACCCTAACCCTAACCCTAACCCTAACCCTAACCCTAACCCTAACCCTAACCCTAACCCTAACCCTAACCCTAACCCTAACCCTAACCCTAACCCTAACCCTAACCCTAACCCTAACCCTAACCCTAACCCTAACCCTAACCCTAACCCTAACCCTAACCCTAACCCTAACCCTAACCCTAACCCTAACCCTAACCCTAACCCTAACCCTAACCCTAACCCTAACCCTAACCCTAACCCTAACCCTAACCCTAACCCTAACCCTAACCCTAACCCTAACCCTAACCCTAACCCTAACCCTAACCCTAACCCTAACCCTAACCCTAACCCTAACCCTAACCCTAACCCTAACCCTAACCCTAACCCTAACCCTAACCCTAACCCTAACCCTAACCCTAACCCTAACCCTAACCCTAACCCTAACCCTAACCCTAACCCTAACCCTAACCCTAACCCTAACCCTAACCCTAACCCTAACCCTAACCCTAACCCTAACCCTAACCCTAACCCTAACCCTAACCCTAACCCTAACCCTAACCCTAACCCTAACCCTAACCCTAACCCTAACCCTAACCCTAACCCTAACCCTAACCCTAACCCTAACCCTAACCCTAACCCTAACCCTAACCCTAACCCTAACCCTAACCCTAACCCTAACCCTAACCCTAACCCTAACCCTAACCCTAACCCTAACCCTAACCCTAACCCTAACCCTAACCCTAACCCTAACCCTAACCCTAACCCTAACCCTAACCCTAACCCTAACCCTAACCCTAACCCTAACCCTAACCCTAACCCTAACCCTAACCCTAACCCTAACCCTAACCCTAACCCTAACCCTAACCCTAACCCTAACCCTAACCCTAACCCTAACCCTAACCCTAACCCTAACCCTAACCCTAACCCTAACCCTAACCCTAACCCTAACCCTAACCCTAACCCTAACCCTAACCCTAACCCTAACCCTAACCCTAACCCTAACCCTAACCCTAACCCTAACCCTAACCCTAACCCTAACCCTAACCCTAACCCTAACCCTAACCCTAACCCTAACCCTAACCCTAACCCTAACCCTAACCCTAACCCTAACCCTAACCCTAACCCTAACCCTAACCCTAACCCTAACCCTAACCCTAACCCTAACCCTAACCCTAACCCTAACCCTAACCCTAACCCTAACCCTAACCCTAACCCTAACCCTAACCCTAACCCTAACCCTAACCCTAACCCTAACCCTAACCCTAACCCTAACCCTAACCCTAACCCTAACCCTAACCCTAACCCTAACCCTAACCCTAACCCTAACCCTAACCCTAACCCTAACCCTAACCCTAACCCTAACCCTAACCCTAACCCTAACCCTAACCCTAACCCTAACCCTAACCCTAACCCTAACCCTAACCCTAACCCTAACCCTAACCCTAACCCTAACCCTAACCCTAACCCTAACCCTAACCCTAACCCTAACCCTAACCCTAACCCTAACCCTAACCCTAACCCTAACCCTAACCCTAACCCTAACCCTAACCCTAACCCTAACCCTAACCCTAACCCTAACCCTAACCCTAACCCTAACCCTAACCCTAACCCTAACCCTAACCCTAACCCTAACCCTAACCCTAACCCTAACCCTAACCCTAACCCTAACCCTAACCCTAACCCTAACCCTAACCCTAACCCTAACCCTAACCCTAACCCTAACCCTAACCCTAACCCTAACCCTAACCCTAACCCTAACCCTAACCCTAACCCTAACCCTAACCCTAACCCTAACCCTAACCCTAACCCTAACCCTAACCCTAACCCTAACCCTAACCCTAACCCTAACCCTAACCCTAACCCTAACCCTAACCCTAACCCTAACCCTAACCCTAACCCTAACCCTAACCCTAACCCTAACCCTAACCCTAACCCTAACCCTAACCCTAACCCTAACCCTAACCCTAACCCTAACCCTAACCCTAACCCTAACCCTAACCCTAACCCTAACCCTAACCCTAACCCTAACCCTAACCCTAACCCTAACCCTAACCCTAACCCTAACCCTAACCCTAACCCTAACCCTAACCCTAACCCTAACCCTAACCCTAACCCTAACCCTAACCCTAACCCTAACCCTAACCCTAACCCTAACCCTAACCCTAACCCTAACCCTAACCCTAACCCTAACCCTAACCCTAACCCTAACCCTAACCCTAACCCTAACCCTAACCCTAACCCTAACCCTAACCCTAACCCTAACCCTAACCCTAACCCTAACCCTAACCCTAACCCTAACCCTAACCCTAACCCTAACCCTAACCCTAACCCTAACCCTAACCCTAACCCTAACCCTAACCCTAACCCTAACCCTAACCCTAACCCTAACCCTAACCCTAACCCTAACCCTAACCCTAACCCTAACCCTAACCCTAACCCTAACCCTAACCCTAACCCTAACCCTAACCCTAACCCTAACCCTAACCCTAACCCTAACCCTAACCCTAACCCTAACCCTAACCCTAACCCTAACCCTAACCCTAACCCTAACCCTAACCCTAACCCTAACCCTAACCCTAACCCTAACCCTAACCCTAACCCTAACCCTAACCCTAACCCTAACCCTAACCCTAACCCTAACCCTAACCCTAACCCTAACCCTAACCCTAACCCTAACCCTAACCCTAACCCTAACCCTAACCCTAACCCTAACCCTAACCCTAACCCTAACCCTAACCCTAACCCTAACCCTAACCCTAACCCTAACCCTAACCCTAACCCTAACCCTAACCCTAACCCTAACCCTAACCCTAACCCTAACCCTAACCCTAACCCTAACCCTAACCCTAACCCTAACCCTAACCCTAACCCTAACCCTAACCCTAACCCTAACCCTAACCCTAACCCTAACCCTAACCCTAACCCTAACCCTAACCCTAACCCTAACCCTAACCCTAACCCTAACCCTAACCCTAACCCTAACCCTAACCCTAACCCTAACCCTAACCCTAACCCTAACCCTAACCCTAACCCTAACCCTAACCCTAACCCTAACCCTAACCCTAACCCTAACCCTAACCCTAACCCTAACCCTAACCCTAACCCTAACCCTAACCCTAACCCTAACCCTAACCCTAACCCTAACCCTAACCCTAACCCTAACCCTAACCCTAACCCTAACCCTAACCCTAACCCTAACCCTAACCCTAACCCTAACCCTAACCCTAACCCTAACCCTAACCCTAACCCTAACCCTAACCCTAACCCTAACCCTAACCCTAACCCTAACCCTAACCCTAACCCTAACCCTAACCCTAACCCTAACCCTAACCCTAACCCTAACCCTAACCCTAACCCTAACCCTAACCCTAACCCTAACCCTAACCCTAACCCTAACCCTAACCCTAACCCTAACCCTAACCCTAACCCTAACCCTAACCCTAACCCTAACCCTAACCCTAACCCTAACCCTAACCCTAACCCTAACCCTAACCCTAACCCTAACCCTAACCCTAACCCTAACCCTAACCCTAACCCTAACCCTAACCCTAACCCTAACCCTAACCCTAACCCTAACCCTAACCCTAACCCTAACCCTAACCCTAACCCTAACCCTAACCCTAACCCTAACCCTAACCCTAACCCTAACCCTAACCCTAACCCTAACCCTAACCCTAACCCTAACCCTAACCCTAACCCTAACCCTAACCCTAACCCTAACCCTAACCCTAACCCTAACCCTAACCCTAACCCTAACCCTAACCCTAACCCTAACCCTAACCCTAACCCTAACCCTAACCCTAACCCTAACCCTAACCCTAACCCTAACCCTAACCCTAACCCTAACCCTAACCCTAACCCTAACCCTAACCCTAACCCTAACCCTAACCCTAACCCTAACCCTAACCCTAACCCTAACCCTAACCCTAACCCTAACCCTAACCCTAACCCTAACCCTAACCCTAACCCTAACCCTAACCCTAACCCTAACCCTAACCCTAACCCTAACCCTAACCCTAACCCTAACCCTAACCCTAACCCTAACCCTAACCCTAACCCTAACCCTAACCCTAACCCTAACCCTAACCCTAACCCTAACCCTAACCCTAACCCTAACCCTAACCCTAACCCTAACCCTAACCCTAACCCTAACCCTAACCCTAACCCTAACCCTAACCCTAACCCTAACCCTAACCCTAACCCTAACCCTAACCCTAACCCTAACCCTAACCCTAACCCTAACCCTAACCCTAACCCTAACCCTAACCCTAACCCTAACCCTAACCCTAACCCTAACCCTAACCCTAACCCTAACCCTAACCCTAACCCTAACCCTAACCCTAACCCTAACCCTAACCCTAACCCTAACCCTAACCCTAACCCTAACCCTAACCCTAACCCTAACCCTAACCCTAACCCTAACCCTAACCCTAACCCTAACCCTAACCCTAACCCTAACCCTAACCCTAACCCTAACCCTAACCCTAACCCTAACCCTAACCCTAACCCTAACCCTAACCCTAACCCTAACCCTAACCCTAACCCTAACCCTAACCCTAACCCTAACCCTAACCCTAACCCTAACCCTAACCCTAACCCTAACCCTAACCCTAACCCTAACCCTAACCCTAACCCTAACCCTAACCCTAACCCTAACCCTAACCCTAACCCTAACCCTAACCCTAACCCTAACCCTAACCCTAACCCTAACCCTAACCCTAACCCTAACCCTAACCCTAACCCTAACCCTAACCCTAACCCTAACCCTAACCCTAACCCTAACCCTAACCCTAACCCTAACCCTAACCCTAACCCTAACCCTAACCCTAACCCTAACCCTAACCCTAACCCTAACCCTAACCCTAACCCTAACCCTAACCCTAACCCTAACCCTAACCCTAACCCTAACCCTAACCCTAACCCTAACCCTAACCCTAACCCTAACCCTAACCCTAACCCTAACCCTAACCCTAACCCTAACCCTAACCCTAACCCTAACCCTAACCCTAACCCTAACCCTAACCCTAACCCTAACCCTAACCCTAACCCTAACCCTAACCCTAACCCTAACCCTAACCCTAACCCTAACCCTAACCCTAACCCTAACCCTAACCCTAACCCTAACCCTAACCCTAACCCTAACCCTAACCCTAACCCTAACCCTAACCCTAACCCTAACCCTAACCCTAACCCTAACCCTAACCCTAACCCTAACCCTAACCCTAACCCTAACCCTAACCCTAACCCTAACCCTAACCCTAACCCTAACCCTAACCCTAACCCTAACCCTAACCCTAACCCTAACCCTAACCCTAACCCTAACCCTAACCCTAACCCTAACCCTAACCCTAACCCTAACCCTAACCCTAACCCTAACCCTAACCCTAACCCTAACCCTAACCCTAACCCTAACCCTAACCCTAACCCTAACCCTAACCCTAACCCTAACCCTAACCCTAACCCTAACCCTAACCCTAACCCTAACCCTAACCCTAACCCTAACCCTAACCCTAACCCTAACCCTAACCCTAACCCTAACCCTAACCCTAACCCTAACCCTAACCCTAACCCTAACCCTAACCCTAACCCTAACCCTAACCCTAACCCTAACCCTAACCCTAACCCTAACCCTAACCCTAACCCTAACCCTAACCCTAACCCTAACCCTAACCCTAACCCTAACCCTAACCCTAACCCTAACCCTAACCCTAACCCTAACCCTAACCCTAACCCTAACCCTAACCCTAACCCTAACCCTAACCCTAACCCTAACCCTAACCCTAACCCTAACCCTAACCCTAACCCTAACCCTAACCCTAACCCTAACCCTAACCCTAACCCTAACCCTAACCCTAACCCTAACCCTAACCCTAACCCTAACCCTAACCCTAACCCTAACCCTAACCCTAACCCTAACCCTAACCCTAACCCTAACCCTAACCCTAACCCTAACCCTAACCCTAACCCTAACCCTAACCCTAACCCTAACCCTAACCCTAACCCTAACCCTAACCCTAACCCTAACCCTAACCCTAACCCTAACCCTAACCCTAACCCTAACCCTAACCCTAACCCTAACCCTAACCCTAACCCTAACCCTAACCCTAACCCTAACCCTAACCCTAACCCTAACCCTAACCCTAACCCTAACCCTAACCCTAACCCTAACCCTAACCCTAACCCTAACCCTAACCCTAACCCTAACCCTAACCCTAACCCTAACCCTAACCCTAACCCTAACCCTAACCCTAACCCTAACCCTAACCCTAACCCTAACCCTAACCCTAACCCTAACCCTAACCCTAACCCTAACCCTAACCCTAACCCTAACCCTAACCCTAACCCTAACCCTAACCCTAACCCTAACCCTAACCCTAACCCTAACCCTAACCCTAACCCTAACCCTAACCCTAACCCTAACCCTAACCCTAACCCTAACCCTAACCCTAACCCTAACCCTAACCCTAACCCTAACCCTAACCCTAACCCTAACCCTAACCCTAACCCTAACCCTAACCCTAACCCTAACCCTAACCCTAACCCTAACCCTAACCCTAACCCTAACCCTAACCCTAACCCTAACCCTAACCCTAACCCTAACCCTAACCCTAACCCTAACCCTAACCCTAACCCTAACCCTAACCCTAACCCTAACCCTAACCCTAACCCTAACCCTAACCCTAACCCTAACCCTAACCCTAACCCTAACCCTAACCCTAACCCTAACCCTAACCCTAACCCTAACCCTAACCCTAACCCTAACCCTAACCCTAACCCTAACCCTAACCCTAACCCTAACCCTAACCCTAACCCTAACCCTAACCCTAACCCTAACCCTAACCCTAACCCTAACCCTAACCCTAACCCTAACCCTAACCCTAACCCTAACCCTAACCCTAACCCTAACCCTAACCCTAACCCTAACCCTAACCCTAACCCTAACCCTAACCCTAACCCTAACCCTAACCCTAACCCTAACCCTAACCCTAACCCTAACCCTAACCCTAACCCTAACCCTAACCCTAACCCTAACCCTAACCCTAACCCTAACCCTAACCCTAACCCTAACCCTAACCCTAACCCTAACCCTAACCCTAACCCTAACCCTAACCCTAACCCTAACCCTAACCCTAACCCTAACCCTAACCCTAACCCTAACCCTAACCCTAACCCTAACCCTAACCCTAACCCTAACCCTAACCCTAACCCTAACCCTAACCCTAACCCTAACCCTAACCCTAACCCTAACCCTAACCCTAACCCTAACCCTAACCCTAACCCTAACCCTAACCCTAACCCTAACCCTAACCCTAACCCTAACCCTAACCCTAACCCTAACCCTAACCCTAACCCTAACCCTAACCCTAACCCTAACCCTAACCCTAACCCTAACCCTAACCCTAACCCTAACCCTAACCCTAACCCTAACCCTAACCCTAACCCTAACCCTAACCCTAACCCTAACCCTAACCCTAACCCTAACCCTAACCCTAACCCTAACCCTAACCCTAACCCTAACCCTAACCCTAACCCTAACCCTAACCCTAACCCTAACCCTAACCCTAACCCTAACCCTAACCCTAACCCTAACCCTAACCCTAACCCTAACCCTAACCCTAACCCTAACCCTAACCCTAACCCTAACCCTAACCCTAACCCTAACCCTAACCCTAACCCTAACCCTAACCCTAACCCTAACCCTAACCCTAACCCTAACCCTAACCCTAACCCTAACCCTAACCCTAACCCTAACCCTAACCCTAACCCTAACCCTAACCCTAACCCTAACCCTAACCCTAACCCTAACCCTAACCCTAACCCTAACCCTAACCCTAACCCTAACCCTAACCCTAACCCTAACCCTAACCCTAACCCTAACCCTAACCCTAACCCTAACCCTAACCCTAACCCTAACCCTAACCCTAACCCTAACCCTAACCCTAACCCTAACCCTAACCCTAACCCTAACCCTAACCCTAACCCTAACCCTAACCCTAACCCTAACCCTAACCCTAACCCTAACCCTAACCCTAACCCTAACCCTAACCCTAACCCTAACCCTAACCCTAACCCTAACCCTAACCCTAACCCTAACCCTAACCCTAACCCTAACCCTAACCCTAACCCTAACCCTAACCCTAACCCTAACCCTAACCCTAACCCTAACCCTAACCCTAACCCTAACCCTAACCCTAACCCTAACCCTAACCCTAACCCTAACCCTAACCCTAACCCTAACCCTAACCCTAACCCTAACCCTAACCCTAACCCTAACCCTAACCCTAACCCTAACCCTAACCCTAACCCTAACCCTAACCCTAACCCTAACCCTAACCCTAACCCTAACCCTAACCCTAACCCTAACCCTAACCCTAACCCTAACCCTAACCCTAACCCTAACCCTAACCCTAACCCTAACCCTAACCCTAACCCTAACCCTAACCCTAACCCTAACCCTAACCCTAACCCTAACCCTAACCCTAACCCTAACCCTAACCCTAACCCTAACCCTAACCCTAACCCTAACCCTAACCCTAACCCTAACCCTAACCCTAACCCTAACCCTAACCCTAACCCTAACCCTAACCCTAACCCTAACCCTAACCCTAACCCTAACCCTAACCCTAACCCTAACCCTAACCCTAACCCTAACCCTAACCCTAACCCTAACCCTAACCCTAACCCTAACCCTAACCCTAACCCTAACCCTAACCCTAACCCTAACCCTAACCCTAACCCTAACCCTAACCCTAACCCTAACCCTAACCCTAACCCTAACCCTAACCCTAACCCTAACCCTAACCCTAACCCTAACCCTAACCCTAACCCTAACCCTAACCCTAATAACCCTAACCCTAACCCTAACCCTAACCCTAACCCTAACCCTAACCCTAACCCTAACCCTAACCCTAACCCTAACCCTAACCCTAACCCTAACCCTAACCCTAACCCTAACCCTAACCCTAACCCTAACCCTAACCCTAACCCTAACCCTAACCCTAACCCTAACCCTAACCCTAACCCTAACCCTAACCCTAACCCTAACCCTAACCCTAACCCTAACCCTAACCCTAACCCTAACCCTAACCCTAACCCTAACCCTAACCCTAACCCTAACCCTAACCCTAACCCTAACCCTAACCCTAACCCTAACCCTAACCCTAACCCTAACCCTAACCCTAACCCTAACCCTAACCCTAACCCTAACCCTAACCCTAACCCTAACCCTAACCCTAACCCTAACCCTAACCCTAACCCTAACCCTAACCCTAACCCTAACCCTAACCCTAACCCTAACCCTAACCCTAACCCTAACCCTAACCCTAACCCTAACCCTAACCCTAACCCTAACCCTAACCCTAACCCTAACCCTAACCCTAACCCTAACCCTAACCCTAACCCTAACCCTAACCCTAACCCTAACCCTAACCCTAACCCTAACCCTAACCCTAACCCTAACCCTAACCCTAACCCTAACCCTAACCCTAACCCTAACCCTAACCCTAACCCTAACCCTAACCCTAACCCTAACCCTAACCCTAACCCTAACCCTAACCCTAACCCTAACCCTAACCCTAACCCTAACCCTAACCCTAACCCTAACCCTAACCCTAACCCTAACCCTAACCCTAACCCTAACCCTAACCCTAACCCTAACCCTAACCCTAACCCTAACCCTAACCCTAACCCTAACCCTAACCCTAACCCTAACCCTAACCCTAACCCTAACCCTAACCCTAACCCTAACCCTAACCCTAACCCTAACCCTAACCCTAACCCTAACCCTAACCCTAACCCTAACCCTAACCCTAACCCTAACCCTAACCCTAACCCTAACCCTAACCCTAACCCTAACCCTAACCCTAACCCTAACCCTAACCCTAACCCTAACCCTAACCCTAACCCTAACCCTAACCCTAACCCTAACCCTAACCCTAACCCTAACCCTAACCCTAACCCTAACCCTAACCCTAACCCTAACCCTAACCCTAACCCTAACCCTAACCCTAACCCTAACCCTAACCCTAACCCTAACCCTAACCCTAACCCTAACCCTAACCCTAACCCTAACCCTAACCCTAACCCTAACCCTAACCCTAACCCTAACCCTAACCCTAACCCTAACCCTAACCCTAACCCTAACCCTAACCCTAACCCTAACCCTAACCCTAACCCTAACCCTAACCCTAACCCTAACCCTAACCCTAACCCTAACCCTAACCCTAACCCTAACCCTAACCCTAACCCTAACCCTAACCCTAACCCTAACCCTAACCCTAACCCTAACCCTAACCCTAACCCTAACCCTAACCCTAACCCTAACCCTAACCCTAACCCTAACCCTAACCCTAACCCTAACCCTAACCCTAACCCTAACCCTAACCCTAACCCTAACCCTAACCCTAACCCTAACCCTAACCCTAACCCTAACCCTAACCCTAACCCTAACCCTAACCCTAACCCTAACCCTAACCCTAACCCTAACCCTAACCCTAACCCTAACCCTAACCCTAACCCTAACCCTAACCCTAACCCTAACCCTAACCCTAACCCTAACCCTAACCCTAACCCTAACCCTAACCCTAACCCTAACCCTAACCCTAACCCTAACCCTAACCCTAACCCTAACCCTAACCCTAACCCTAACCCTAACCCTAACCCTAACCCTAACCCTAACCCTAACCCTAACCCTAACCCTAACCCTAACCCTAACCCTAACCCTAACCCTAACCCTAACCCTAACCCTAACCCTAACCCTAACCCTAACCCTAACCCTAACCCTAACCCTAACCCTAACCCTAACCCTAACCCTAACCCTAACCCTAACCCTAACCCTAACCCTAACCCTAACCCTAACCCTAACCCTAACCCTAACCCTAACCCTAACCCTAACCCTAACCCTAACCCTAACCCTAACCCTAACCCTAACCCTAACCCTAACCCTAACCCTAACCCTAACCCTAACCCTAACCCTAACCCTAACCCTAACCCTAACCCTAACCCTAACCCTAACCCTAACCCTAACCCTAACCCTAACCCTAACCCTAACCCTAACCCTAACCCTAACCCTAACCCTAACCCTAACCCTAACCCTAACCCTAACCCTAACCCTAACCCTAACCCTAACCCTAACCCTAACCCTAACCCTAACCCTAACCCTAACCCTAACCCTAACCCTAACCCTAACCCTAACCCTAACCCTAACCCTAACCCTAACCCTAACCCTAACCCTAACCCTAACCCTAACCCTAACCCTAACCCTAACCCTAACCCTAACCCTAACCCTAACCCTAACCCTAACCCTAACCCTAACCCTAACCCTAACCCTAACCCTAACCCTAACCCTAACCCTAACCCTAACCCTAACCCTAACCCTAACCCTAACCCTAACCCTAACCCTAACCCTAACCCTAACCCTAACCCTAACCCTAACCCTAACCCTAACCCTAACCCTAACCCTAACCCTAACCCTAACCCTAACCCTAACCCTAACCCTAACCCTAACCCTAACCCTAACCCTAACCCTAACCCTAACCCTAACCCTAACCCTAACCCTAACCCTAACCCTAACCCTAACCCTAACCCTAACCCTAACCCTAACCCTAACCCTAACCCTAACCCTAACCCTAACCCTAACCCTAACCCTAACCCTAACCCTAACCCTAACCCTAACCCTAACCCTAACCCTAACCCTAACCCTAACCCTAACCCTAACCCTAACCCTAACCCTAACCCTAACCCTAACCCTAACCCTAACCCTAACCCTAACCCTAACCCTAACCCTAACCCTAACCCTAACCCTAACCCTAACCCTAACCCTAACCCTAACCCTAACCCTAACCCTAACCCTAACCCTAACCCTAACCCTAACCCTAACCCTAACCCTAACCCTAACCCTAACCCTAACCCTAACCCTAACCCTAACCCTAACCCTAACCCTAACCCTAACCCTAACCCTAACCCTAACCCTAACCCTAACCCTAACCCTAACCCTAACCCTAACCCTAACCCTAACCCTAACCCTAACCCTAACCCTAACCCTAACCCTAACCCTAACCCTAACCCTAACCCTAACCCTAACCCTAACCCTAACCCTAACCCTAACCCTAACCCTAACCCTAACCCTAACCCTAACCCTAACCCTAACCCTAACCCTAACCCTAACCCTAACCCTAACCCTAACCCTAACCCTAACCCTAACCCTAACCCTAACCCTAACCCTAACCCTAACCCTAACCCTAACCCTAACCCTAACCCTAACCCTAACCCTAACCCTAACCCTAACCCTAACCCTAACCCTAACCCTAACCCTAACCCTAACCCTAACCCTAACCCTAACCCTAACCCTAACCCTAACCCTAACCCTAACCCTAACCCTAACCCTAACCCTAACCCTAACCCTAACCCTAACCCTAACCCTAACCCTAACCCTAACCCTAACCCTAACCCTAACCCTAACCCTAACCCTAACCCTAACCCTAACCCTAACCCTAACCCTAACCCTAACCCTAACCCTAACCCTAACCCTAACCCTAACCCTAACCCTAACCCTAACCCTAACCCTAACCCTAACCCTAACCCTAACCCTAACCCTAACCCTAACCCTAACCCTAACCCTAACCCTAACCCTAACCCTAACCCTAACCCTAACCCTAACCCTAACCCTAACCCTAACCCTAACCCTAACCCTAACCCTAACCCTAACCCTAACCCTAACCCTAACCCTAACCCTAACCCTAACCCTAACCCTAACCCTAACCCTAACCCTAACCCTAACCCTAACCCTAACCCTAACCCTAACCCTAACCTAACCCTAACCCTAACCCTAACCCTAACCCTAACCCTAACCCTAACCCTAACCCTAACCCTAACCCTAACCCTAACCCTAACCCTAACCCTAACCCTAACCCTAACCCTAACCCTAACCCTAACCCTAACCCTAACCCTAACCCTAACCCTAACCCTAACCCTAACCCTAACCCTAACCCTAACCCTAACCCTAACCCTAACCCTAACCCTAACCCTAACCCTAACCCTAACCCTAACCCTAACCCTAACCCTAACCCTAACCCTAACCCTAACCCTAACCCTAACCCTAACCCTAACCCTAACCCTAACCCTAACCCTAACCCTAACCCTAACCCTAACCCTAACCCTAACCCTAACCCTAACCCTAACCCTAACCCTAACCCTAACCCTAACCCTAACCCTAACCCTAACCCTAACCCTAACCCTAACCCTAACCCTAACCCTAACCCTAACCCTAACCCTAACCCTAACCCTAACCCTAACCCTAACCCTAACCCTAACCCTAACCCTAACCCTAACCCTAACCCTAACCCTAACCCTAACCCTAACCCTAACCCTAACCCTAACCCTAACCCTAACCCTAACCCTAACCCTAACCCTAACCCTAACCCTAACCCTAACCCTAACCCTAACCCTAACCCTAACCCTAACCCTAACCCTAACCCTAACCCTAACCCTAACCCTAACCCTAACCCTAACCCTAACCCTAACCCTAACCCTAACCCTAACCCTAACCCTAACCCTAACCCTAACCCTAACCCTAACCCTAACCCTAACCCTAACCCTAACCCTAACCCTAACCCTAACCCTAACCCTAACCCTAACCCTAACCCTAACCCTAACCCTAACCCTAACCCTAACCCTAACCCTAACCCTAACCCTAACCCTAACCCTAACCCTAACCCTAACCCTAACCCTAACCCTAACCCTAACCCTAACCCTAACCCTAACCCTAACCCTAACCCTAACCCTAACCCTAACCCTAACCCTAACCCTAACCCTAACCCTAACCCTAACCCTAACCCTAACCCTAACCCTAACCCTAACCCTAACCCTAACCCTAACCCTAACCCTAACCCTAACCCTAACCCTAACCCTAACCCTAACCCTAACCCTAACCCTAACCCTAACCCTAACCCTAACCCTAACCCTAACCCTAACCCTAACCCTAACCCTAACCCTAACCCTAACCCTAACCCTAACCCTAACCCTAACCCTAACCCTAACCCTAACCCTAACCCTAACCCTAACCCTAACCCTAACCCTAACCCTAACCCTAACCCTAACCCTAACCCTAACCCTAACCCTAACCCTAACCCTAACCCTAACCCTAACCCTAACCCTAACCCTAACCCTAACCCTAACCCTAACCCTAACCCTAACCCTAACCCTAACCCTAACCCTAACCCTAACCCTAACCCTAACCCTAACCCTAACCCTAACCCTAACCCTAACCCTAACCCTAACCCTAACCCTAACCCTAACCCTAACCCTAACCCTAACCCTAACCCTAACCCTAACCCTAACCCTAACCCTAACCCTAACCCTAACCCTAACCCTAACCCTAACCCTAACCCTAACCCTAACCCTAACCCTAACCCTAACCCTAACCCTAACCCTAACCCTAACCCTAACCCTAACCCTAACCCTAACCCTAACCCTAACCCTAACCCTAACCCTAACCCTAACCCTAACCCTAACCCTAACCCTAACCCTAACCCTAACCCTAACCCTAACCCTAACCCTAACCCTAACCCTAACCCTAACCCTAACCCTAACCCTAACCCTAACCCTAACCCTAACCCTAACCCTAACCCTAACCCTAACCCTAACCCTAACCCTAACCCTAACCCTAACCCTAACCCTAACCCTAACCCTAACCCTAACCCTAACCCTAACCCTAACCCTAACCCTAACCCTAACCCTAACCCTAACCCTAACCCTAACCCTAACCCTAACCCTAACCCTAACCCTAACCCTAACCCTAACCCTAACCCTAACCCTAACCCTAACCCTAACCCTAACCCTAACCCTAACCCTAACCCTAACCCTAACCCTAACCCTAACCCTAACCCTAACCCTAACCCTAACCCTAACCCTAACCCTAACCCTAACCCTAACCCTAACCCTAACCCTAACCCTAACCCTAACCCTAACCCTAACCCTAACCCTAACCCTAACCCTAACCCTAAGCCCTAACCCTAACCCTAACCCTAAGCCCTAACCCTAACCCTAACCCTAAAGCCCAAACCCTAAAGCCCAAACCCTAAAGCCCAAACCCTAAAGCCCAAACCCTAAAGCCCAAACCCTAAAGCCCAAACCCTAAAGCCCAAACCCTAAAGCCCAAACCCTAAAGCCCAAACCCTAAAGCCCAAACCCTAAAGCCCAAACCCTAAAGCCCAAACCCTAAAGCCCAAACCCTAAAGCCCAAACCCTAAAGCCCAAACCCTAAAGCCCAAACCCTAAAGCCCAAACCCTAAAGCCCAAACCCTAAAGCCCAAACCCTAAAGCCCAAACCCTAAAGCCCAAACCCTAAAGCCCAAACCCTAAAGCCCAAACCCTAAAGCCCAAACCCTAAAGCCCAAACCCTAAAGCCCAAACCCTAAAGCCCAAACCCTAAAGCCCAAACCCTAAAGCCCAAACCCTAAAGCCCAAACCCTAAAGCCCAAACCCTAAAGCCCAAACCCTAAAGCCCAAACCCTAAAGCCCAAACCCTAAAGCCCAAACCCTAAAGCCCAAACCCTAAAGCCCAAACCCTAAAGCCCAAACCCTAAAGCCCAAACCCTAAAGCCCAAACCCTAAAGCCCAAACCCTAAAGCCCAAACCCTAAAGCCCAAACCCTAAAGCCCAAACCCTAAAGCCCAAACCCTAAAGCCCAAACCCTAAAGCCCAAACCCTAAAGCCCAAACCCTAAAGCCCAAACCCTAAAGCCCAAACCCTAAAGCCCAAACCCTAAAGCCCAAACCCTAAAGCCCAAACCCTAAAGCCCAAACCCTGGCTCAGCTCTTTCCAGGCTAGAGAGAATGACACCACAACAGGATTTCACATCAAGTTTATTTGGCAACAAAATGGCTTCCTTTTACAGCAACAGCTTACACATTTGGACTGTGACCAATACTGGACAAGTCCTATGACATGAACAATAATAACGTTCCATTTTCAGAGTCTTACATGACATGGTGAACATACACTGCAAACAATACCTTCTCATATCAAAACCTCTCCTCTACAATATCTTGGCCCACATCTCTAGCCTTTGTGATCCAGAGTTGACCACGTGTCGCCTAGCAAACGGCCAGCATGGTTCCTCCTTAGCACCATCTTGTCAAAAAAGTTAAGTCAAAGACTGTCCGGGACAGTCCCAACCCTGATGCAGTGCAGCGAAACAGCCGGAAGGCTGACAGTTTAAAAAAAAAGTCAGCCTTGCGGCTGTTTGACTGCACTGCATCAGGGTTTATCATCACTGCAGTGATGATGCACTTTATGACTTGGATGACAAAATGAGTCATCTCACCAAGACTCAAACTACACATTACACTCTTAGAAATACAGCACTTAGAATACATCAAATGCATGACAATACATCAAATGATACAGCACTCCAATACATCAAATGCATGACAATACATCAAATAATAAAACACGCCAAAACAAAAACACATACAGCACATTACAGTGCCCTCTCTTTACTTTGATGGCTAGAACACACACAATAACCACCAACTTCATTAATTTTGAATTTTTGGTACATGAACTTGACATATCTACCAATTGCGACTGTGAAAATATTAACAATGCCAACTCAGAACTTTGGTACAAGCCATCAAGACAAGAGAACACTGCAAATCACAAAGCGAGAAATACACAAACTCCACATCTTCCAAACAAAGGCACGCCAAATTCTTCTCCAGCCACGTAGAAATGTTCAGATCACACCAAAGAGGAAGACTTCCTACAGAAAGACAAAACAATTGTCACGGTTAATGCCCATACGACAAACTCGAGCCACTTCCGCTTCCAAAAAACACACATATACGGTGTAGTGCGAGTGAATTTCCCCCAGTGACATGCACCCAGTGAAATACATTTTCCCGAGCAAAATGCACAGCTCACACAACCCCTGATCAGAACCATACTTAACTTGGAAATCTGAAAGCAAATCCGATGCAAACTCTACATCTTCAAAACCAGCAAAGACACACCAAACTCCTCTCTGATAACAGACAAATCTCCAGATGGTACCGATGGAGAACACTTCCTATAGAAATGAAAAACAATTCTTACAGTTAAGGCCTGTACAACAAAACACAAACCACCTCAGCTTGCAAAAGGGCTCTATACAATCTAGCACAGGTAAACTTCCCCAGCGACATGCACCCAGTGAAATACAAAAACACAACAAAAGCCCTGATCGAGGACCATACTTAACTTGAAAATCTGAAAGCATATCTTCCAAACTGGCAAAGACAAGCCAAAGTCTTCTCCGCTTACAGAGAAATCTTTAGAGCACACCAACAGGGAACACTTCCTATGGAAATGAAAAACAATTCTCACGGTTAAGGCACACACGACAAACAAACTACCTCAGCTTGCAAAACAGGCATATGTGCAACATACCACAGCTGAATTTCCCCAAGTGACATGCACCCACTGAACCACATTGCTCAACTGAAACTCAGACCACGCACGACAAAATCCAACCGCTGATCGAGAACCGTACTTAACTTGAGAATGTGAAATCAAATCCTATGTAAACTCTACTGCTTCAAAAATGGCAAAAATCACACAGAACTCTTCTCCCCTCACAGAGAAATCTTCAGATCGTAACAATGGAGAACACTTCCTATTGAAAGGAAAAACAATTCTCACAGTTAAGGCACATACAACAAACACACACATGCTACGTTATGTATGTGAATGTTCCCAGTGACATGCACCCGGTGAACCACATTTCCCAAGTGAAATGCAGAGCACGCACAAAAAACAAAACCCCTCATCGGGACCGTACTTGACTTGAGAATCTGAAAGCGAATCCTATGCAATCTCTTCATCTTCCAAACCGGCAAAGACACGCCAAACTGTTCTCCGGTCATGCCAAAGTCTTCAAATCACACCGACAGGGAACACTTCCTATGGAAACGAAAAACAATTCTCACAGTTAAGGCACATACAACAAACACACACATGCTACGTCATATATGTGAATTTTCCCAGTGACATGCACCCGGTGAACCACATTTCCCAAGTGAAATGCAGAGCGCGCACAAAAACCAAAACCCCTGATCGGGACCGTACTTAACTTAAGAATCTGAAACCAAATCTTCCAAACCGGCAAAGACGAGTCAAACTCTTCTCCGCTTACAGAGAAATCTTTAGAGCACACCAACAGGGAACACTTCCTATGGAAATGAAAAACAAATCTCACGGTTAAGGCACATACGACAAACACAAACTACCTCGGCTTGGAAAACACGCATATGTGCAACATACCACAGCTGAATTTCCCCAAGTGACATGCACCCACTGAACCACATTGCTCAACTGAAACTCACAGCACGCACAACAAAATCCAACCGCTGATCGAGAACCATACTTAACTTGAAAATGTGAAATCAAATCCTATGTAAACTCTACTGCTTCAAAAATGGCAAAATCACACGGAACTCTTCTCCACTCACACACAAATCTTCAGATCGTGACAATGGAGAACACTTCCTATTGAAATGAAAAACAATTCTCACAGTTAAGGCACATACAAACGCAAACCTTCGCTTCCAAAACACACACGTGCTACGTTATGTATGTGAATTTCCCCAGTGACATGCACCCACTGAACCACATTGCTCAAGTGAAACTCAGAGCACGCACAACAAAATCCAACCGCTGATGGAGAACCGTACTTAACTTGAAAATGTGAAATCAAATCCTATGTAAACTCTACTGCTTCAAAAATGGCAAAAATCACACTGAACTCTTCTCCGCTCACAGAGAAATCTTCAGATCGTAACAATGGAGAACACTTCCTATTGAAAGGAAAAACAATTCTCACAGTTAAGGCACATACAACAAACACACACATGCTACGTTATGTATGTGAATTTTCCCAGTGACATGCACCCGGTGAACCACATTTCCCAAGTGAAATGCAGAGCACGCACAAAAAACAAAACCCCTGATCGGGACCATACTTAACTTGAATCCTATGCAATCTCTTCATCTTCCAAACCATCAAAGACACACCAAACTGTTCTCCGGTCATGGCAAAATCTTCAAATAACACAGACAGGGAACACTTCCTATGGAAACGAAAAACAATTCTCACGGTTAAGGCACACACAACAAACTCAAACTACCTCAGCTTCAAAAACGCACATATGTGCAACATACCGCAGGTGAATTTCCCCAAGTGACATGCACCCGCTAAACCACATTGCTCAACTGAAACTCAGACCACGCACGACAAAATCTAACCGCTGATCAAGAACCGTACTTAACTTGAGAATGTGAAATCAAATCCTATGTAAACTCTACAGCTTCAAAAATGGCAAAAATCACACAGAACTATTCTCCGCTCACGGAGAAATCTTCAGATCGTAACAATGGAGAACGCTTCCTATTGAAAGGAAAAACAATTCTCACAGTTAAGGCACATACAACAAACACACACGTGCTACGTCATATGTGACTTTTCCCAGTGACATGCACCCGGTGAACCACATTTCCCAAGTGAAATGCAGAGCGCGCACAAAAACCAAAACCCCTGATCGGGACCGTACTTAACTTAAGAATCTGAAACCAAATCTTCCAAACCGGCAAAGACGAGTCAAACTCTTCTTCGCTCACAGAGAAATCTTCAGAGGGCACGAACACGGAACGCTTCCTATGGAAATTAAACACAATTCTCAGCATTAAGGCACACACACAAAACGCAAACTACCTCAGCTTCCAAAACACACATATGTGCAACATATCACAGGTGAATTTCCCCAGTGACATGCACCCGGTGAACCACATTTCCCAAGCAAAACACAGAGCACACAAAAAACAAAACCCCTAATCAGAACCGTACTTAACTTGCAAATCTGAAAGCGAATCCTATGCAAACTCTTCATCTTCCAAACCGGCAAAGACACACCAAACTCTTCTCCAGTCATGGCAAAGTCTTCACATCGCACCAACAGTGAACGCTTCCTATGGAAACGGAAAACAATTCTCACAGTTAAGGCACGTACAACAAATGCAGACCTTCACTTCCAAAAAACACACATGATTTTTCACAGTGACGTGCGCCCGGTGAACCATGTTTCCCCAAGTGAAACACAGAGCGCGCACAACAAACAAACAAACATCCCAATCAATGGCCGTACTTAACTTGCAAATGTGAAATCAAATCCACTGCCGTGAGAGAAAGATTCCCCCGCTCGCCAACTGCATCGCTGGTTTTCCAAATTAGATATCTTCTGGAGGCAGATCCTACAACAATGACAAAAATTGAACGTGACAAACGGCCTGTGCACTAAAGACTATTGTAAGCCAGTTACATTGATGGAAATGACATCTATTTCGACATGACTCTGTCCCATTCCCCCACAAACCCTTAAATAACTAAATCGAGAATCGCATGTCACGAGACCCCTCACCACGCTAGTATCACAATGATCCCCCCCCCCACGCACGTTCCACACAGCCCTCCTCACCGTTATTCCCATGCTTCAAATAATACCGACAAATCTCCACACCTATATCGCACATCTACAATCCATTCGAAGAAAGTGACAAAACTCAACACGTTCGATTGTACGGGACAACGACCACACTGATGACCAGACGACAGCACGCCACCTTACAAGCGACGACGGGCATGGAAAAACAGCATCCGAGTTAACTTATGTAATTAGCCGAGGACCCTTTCGCAATTAGCCCACCACACCTAACACAGCAAAGGCCACGTTGCCTTGGTCAAGGCTGCACTCAAAGCTCTAACTTAACACTTACCTCACGGATGCCACCGGTTATGCCACTTCCACTTGCGTCTCCATTGCTTCAAACCGCGACAACTGAACAGGATGGACTTGCCCTGCCTCGCTCCCTCGGCTCTGTACTCGAATCCTCCTGTGGCATGTCAACAACAAATTCCACATTATCGCTAAAAGCGACAATACTATGTTATTGCTCTCCGTTTGCTAAAATAACCAAAAGCCCAAAACACCCCTGACACATGTGTATCTATGACAAAGATGCAACTCGCTTCCTGAACGTAGCCCTCCACATTTCCCACCCCGCTGGCGCCTCTCGCTAGCTAGGATGCTCGCATCTGCCTCAGAAAACCACAACTGCATATAGAACCAAAGACAGAGATAGTGGTGATCGCTTGTGCAAACCCAGTGCATCTCTAGTGACATTCTTGCATAAATTGCTAGTTTCGTCCCCTGCCGACTAGTTCAATTTGGCTCAAGACAGTCACGCTTTCACACTGGGTCCAACTCTATTTTATTGTTTGCAAATAAGTTGGGCCGAGTAGCTCGGTGCTCAAAGCAAGGTCGACCTTGAGCATTGCCTGAGCTGAAACTTTTATAGATTTCACATTCCTTCTGGTCAGCATGTCGCAACGTGATTGGTCACTGCAAGTTTACTCAATTCCCTGGCAGAAAGATTAGCAGCTTCTACAACATATGCAATCGGCTAAACAATACCTGCTATTTCGAGCTTAAGCAATGCAGGGGAAAAAGCACACTTAGTTTTTACTACAACATGCGCATCGCTCTCTCGGGACAAATACTCACTTCCTCCATATAATGACCCCCCCCCCCCCCGCTCCCATCCCTCTTCACAATAGCCATGTGTGACAGGACTTCCGTTCCTAAACAATGAACCTCAGCCTAACAAATCCTTCTGACCATCCAACTCTCAGAAAGACGCTTAACTTTGATGTCCCCTCCTGATCTCAAGCTCTTCTTTTCCTTTGTCTACAGGCCATCGCTCTCGTACGTCATCGTCCCTCGGTCGGTGACGTCTTCCCAGACGAATGAACAAATGGTCACGATCCTCCGTGGAACGTGACAACCGGCATCAGCATCCGGTACCGTTCTTGCCAATGAGCAAACTTCAACCGCCTACTGCTTCATTAACAAAAGACATTTCTTTTACAAAGTACACTCCCCGTGCCCCGCTGCCGCACCCCCTCGATCGCTTTTCAGGACACAGAAAATGGCTACACTTCTACATACTCCTGCTCATCCTCCCTCTCTCGCTGCCACAGTAGCCCATCATTAACTAAGATGCTCTAGTGCTCTGCACAAAACCAACACCCAGAAGAGGATGAAAGAAAAAAGTAGCAGTGACCAATTATGCAAGCCCAGTGCAGTGTAACAGACAGGAAACTGAGCGTGGAGCATCTCTAGCTACAGATGGGTCACTGGCCCAGAAACGCCCTTTCCTCCAGAGGAAATGCATGGTCCCTTCCTACAATGACCTTCCACCCGCATGCCTTTCCTACTCCCATTAGCAACGGTCACCGTTTAGAGAGCTTCTATACAAAAACAAGAAGACGCAACCACAGGAATGCTTCTCGTCATCAAACCCTTTGTCAGATACTTAACTAGGACGATTTGACGGGCGTTTCCCCCTCAATGTCTCATTCCCCTCAGTAGTCGAGGACTCACAGACCTACCAGAAAAATGCATAAAAATATTCATGCATCTTGAAAATGACAACACCGATCCATACAAAATTGGACAATACTGGCAAATGCAAATAAAACCCGACTGCAAACCTGATTGCTAACTTCAGCTATATTTTTTCCCCTTTTCTTTCACGTTCAGTCATCTAAAGCCCCATGAGTACAATGAATCAGAGAGAACTTGCATTACACATTACAGTAATCTCAGAGCAGCCCCTGCATAACCCAGCCAGAAAACTGCTATGGTTCTGCAGCAGACACTCTAGAAATCCTATTGATGCTAATGATGTGTGTTTTGCAGAATGGCTATCAGAAACAATTCCCTGTATCATCTTCCCGCATGCATTAAATATGCTACAAATAACATAAAATGCAATTAAATCACAAATCAAAAATGACAACAGAAGAATGGTACTTTAACCAAAAATACAACCCAGCTTTACCCAATATCAACACTCACCATGATTGTAGGAGTACCTACCTACACCTCCTCAAAGGAACCCAAAGCTGAATGACTCCCTAGGCCTACATGCCCAGCTTAAATGCTACCATAAGCTCCGCCCCTCAATATCCCAGGATGCCTTGCAGGCCAAAGGAATGTATAAATGCAGACTCATAGGCCACAGACTCCCTTTACTCCATTTCTACATTAACAGCAGCAAGAGCAGCTCATCCTGAAGCATTTATCATCTCTTCTTCTAACAAATACTAATCTCCACAGACTCAAACTCTGTGACCAGGTGAGGCTACAGTCACCCCTCTTTCTGGGGGCAAGGTTTTCCTTTTAGGAACCTGAAATAGGGTTTCTCAGGGCGTACATAGCTACTGGGTGCTGAAATAGCTACTTTAGATGTACTGAATAGGGTGTTTCAACTGGAGTATATGCAGAGTGCAGGAAACATTACTTGCCTGGTGCCACAGAGGATACACGCTGCCTCATTCTCAAGATGAAGGAGGGTGGTCATTCCCTGTTATAGTGCCAGGCCACCTGATACAAACAATAAACCCACCATGCCCCCCAGAACCAATATGATGGGCAAATGGCAACGTGTGAGAACTTGTACTCTGATGATGTGAGCTTCAACACTGGCCAACGCTTCCTTTCAGGCTCCCTGCCCCATCTCCTCTAGACCCCACTGGCTCCGCCAATACTTAATTTTCATACACAAAGGTCTCAGACCTCAATCCTGACACAAATTAGAACATGGGTGGCCAAGTATGGAGCAGCAGCTGCTAGGCGAGTGCTCAGTTCTAAAGGCAACCCAGCCCTACACCCACCCACCCACCCCAGCACCACTAGTAAAGGACAAAGGTAGCAATTACCTAGGAGCCATTCCATTTCAAATGTCCCATGGGCCCGAGACAGTGGAGGTAAACACAAAACCCCTCACCCCTTCCCACCCCACAAAACCCTGCCCCAACCCACACACCTCAAAAATCTCACCCAGAGCCAGACCCCTTACTCTTGCCCAAACCCGAGGCCCACTCTGAGGAAACTGAATGTACATGGAGGACAACTAGCAACAGACACAGGACAAATGGAGTGAGCGTGAATTGGCCTGTTATTTTGAAATACCTCTGCAGAATAGTTGTGTCTAGACTGGCCACTTTTTCTGGAAAAATCAGCCACTTTTCCAGAAAAACTTGCCAGCTGTCTATACTGGCCGCTTGAATTTCCACAAAAGCACTGACTTCCTACTGTAAGAAATCAGTGCTTCTTGCAGAAATACTATTCTGCTCCCTTTTGAGCAAAAGGGCCAGTGAAGACAGCTCAGATTTGTTTTCCACAAAAGAGCCCCAAACACAAAAATGGCAATTGGGACTTTTTTTTTTTTTGCAGAAAAGCGCATCTAGATTGGGACACATGCTTTTCCACAAAAGCACTTTTTGTGTAAAAGCATTCTTGCCAATCTAGATGTTCTGTTCTGAAAATGCCTTTAACAGAAAATTTTTCCATTAAAAGCATTTCCAGACAATCATGCCAGTCTAGACGTAGCCTAAAGGTGCATCTAGACTAGCAAGATTTTGTGCAAAAGTGGCTGCTTTTGCACAAAATCTTGGCAGCTGTCTAAACTGGCTGCGAGAATTTGCACAAGAACACTGATGATCTACTATAAGATTGTCCATGTTCTTGCACAAGAACAGTGATGCTCCCACCTGGGAAAAAGCCCTCTTGGGCCAATGTACACAGTCTAGACACAGCCTGAGAGAATTGTGCCCGCAATACCGCAAATGGCCACGGAGTGTAACTCTGGAGGCGCTGCAGAATTATACGTGCATTACCTGCAATGACCACCCAGTGTCACTGTGGAAACGCTGCACAATTATACGTGCATTACCGGCAATGACCACCGAGTGTCACTGTGGAGACGCTGCAGAATTATACCTGCATTACCGACAATGACCACCGAGTGTCACTGTGGAGGCGCTACAAAATTATACGTGCATTACCTGCAATGACCACCGAGTGGCACTGTGGAGCCGCTACAGAATTATACGTGCATTACCTGCAATGACCACCGAGTGTCACTGTGGAGACGCTGCAGAATTATACGTGCATTACCGGCAATGACCACCGAGTGTCACTGTGGAGACGCTGCAAAATTATACGTGCATTACCGACAATGACCACCCAGTGTCACTGTGGAGGCGCTACATAATTATACGTGCATTACCGCCGGTGACCACCGAGTGTCACTGTTGCTCTGCTAAGGGCAGGTATTTCGGAATGGGGCATTTCTACCCTAATAATATTTCCTGTTTTAAATTGACATGGATTCAGTGTATATGCTCAGATGATCTTATAAAACATTGTTATTTCAATGTAAGGCTTGTCCTGTATAACAAAGTAAGTACTCCCCACAGTCACTCAAAATGGAGTCCCAGGAAGCACTGGGGAGTAACTAACAGCACGTCTATAAGACATCACTTTAGAAAAGTGGTAACGTGAGCATCCAGAGGGGAAGCCCGTTATTTTGAACGTATTTCAGAATAACACTCTTCTTATTTTTTGTGACATGAGTTTGTTCCAGAATAATGCCATTGTTGAAATTGCTATTTCTAAATAGCAATATTGTGTATGCTCCACTGTCGCTATTTACAAATAGCTCCTTCCTAGGGCCATTAAAGTAATTATGCTCTAGTATTTCCTGGGGCTCTAAATCAAGGTAGCACATCCACTTTAGGAAAGCCTGCCTCAGATACAGTAATTACAAGTCTTCTCTATTTTGAAATAGCATTTCCCCATTACATTTTGGCACGTTTTATTCTGAAATACTTGTTAAAGTATGTCTACACTACATTGACTCTTAGAATATGCTATGTAGCATGTCCTTACTAAGGGAGCCTACCTCTCACAAATTTTGATGCTTCCCTGATGTGGGAACACACTATTTTGAAAAATATTTTCAAATACTTTATTTGAAATAACCCCCAAAATACCTTAATTCCCCAGTGTGAACATAGCATTGCAGTGTAGCTGTAATGTTTGGCTATTTCCATATACCCAAGAATCCCAAAATATCAACCCCTCATCTTCACAGCAAACTTGGTTTTTTTGGATTCATTATTCCAAACTCCCTGTAAATATCATTCTATGAGGCAAAAGGGATGTTTTCTTAGAGCACCTTATTTTGAAATTTGGCATCACATAGACGGCGCCAAATGATGAAATCATTTGTATAGCTCAAATTGTGTATCTTGAGTATCTTATCTCAATGCTATTTCAAAATGGCTTATTTCAAGTACTCTGTAGAACTCTGAGACTCTCTTTACCCCTCCTTCACCCTCAAAGGTTCTCCCTCCACCCACTTTCCTCTCCCAGATTCTTTCCCCAGCCCCTCTCCAGCTACTTTGACCCCAAATAAAAAACACACCCATTTTGTTTCCAAAAAACAATGTCAGTTTTATTGTCTCTGCAGGGGAAGACGGGGAGGATTGAGAGAGGAAAGGCAAAGAGGGGCAAGACACAGGCCCCTAGTTGGGAGATCCTGGGGACCGTGTCACTGGGGTCCTTGTGAGAAACTTTCCCTCAGGGGCTCCCAGACGTGCACCCCCACCTGATGAGCCTGCTAGATGGCAGCTGTGCACAGCTATTCAAAGAGCCTGCTGACCTGGCCTGCCTTTGCTCCCCCACCCCCCGCCCAGGAGGAACACCTCCCCCTTCAGATCACAAATATTGTAGAGCACAGAACACTGGCCACTACTTCAGGGAATGTTTCATTCCCCAACATCCAGCCAGGTGACAAGACATTTCAACCTATGGGGGGAGGAATACCTCAGGGGTTTGAGCATTGATCTGCTAAACCCAGGGTTGTGAATTCAATCCTTAAGGATGGGATTTGGAGCAAATCTGCCACGGATGGTACTTGGTCCTGCCACAAGGACAGGGGAGTGGATTCAATGACCTATCAAGGTCCCTTCCAGGTCTATGAGATAGGTATAGCTCCATATATTTAGTTAATATAAATAAATATATGGAGCTATACCTAACTAAATATATGGAGTTATACCTACCTCACCTTGAGACACCCATGGAGCTATACCTACCTCACCTTGAGACACCCATGGAGCTATACCTACCTCACCTTGAGACACCCAAAGGCACCCTCCACTACAGGGCGGGCCCGGCCAAGCCTGCAATTGAAGCATTCCTTGCTAGGGTCAAGGTGTACGGTGTAAAGCTTCGTGAGCCAGGGCAACAGAATGTAGAACACATCCCCCACCCTGATGATGAGATCAGGGAATAAACTGCCTGCCTCCAGCTTCTGGAAGACTCTGGAGTTGCAGAAGATGCAAGCATCACGTGCCTTCCTCAACCAGCCTAAGAAAATCTCAATAAACTGCCCACAGTAGTTGAGAGGGCCTGTGGGACCATGGAGAAGTAACCTCGTGGTTTATATACATAGATGGCTGGTAGTCAGCGCTTGGGCAGGGATGTGGGTGCCGTCAATAATATCACTACCACACGGTTCCGTGTTGCTGAGGTGGATGACCCTGACCAGCTGGCTGGTGTCGATGGCCCACATGTGACAGAGTGCAGGTGCTGTCTACTTTGTAACCCGATGTTCCCTCCTGGCTGTGTTGCTATGTGTGATTCCCAATGAGTCACTCCTCATGTGTATTAGCCCCAGACACCTAAGTCTCATCCTGACCAGATAAGGCTGTTCCCAGAGGGTGAGACAAAAGAAGAGATGCAGGGTCAGCAATCAGGCTGGGGGGTAGGGCCTGGCAGTTGAGTTGGTCTAAAACATCCTCACTCCACCTAGCCCAGCCGAGACTAAGAAAGGGGGTGAAGCCCCTTCCCCACAAGAGGACTAAGGCTGTCTGCCCTCGCTCCTGTGTTAACATCTCTCCTATGCTATGCTGTGTCGCTGAGAAGAAATAAACCCTTTAACTCTACTGGCTGGCCAAGAGACACATCTGGCTGTGGATGGGGGCCCAGGGTCGGGGGCTCCCCAACACACCATCACACCGCACCACCTGTAGCAGGAGACCAACAAACAGAGAATCACTGGGATGCCTGAGCCCCGTGCAGGACCCCCAGCCCACCCCTTCCCTGCCCACACATATCAGGAGCCACCCCCTACGTAGCCTATCCCTGGCAGGGCTCTGTGAGGGTGGGACTGAAAAATTGCCTGGGAAAGGGGCTTCTCCACCACCCCCAACCACCCTTTCCCTAGGATTCCCCATTCCAGCACTTCACACCCCTCTTCCAGGACCTTTGGAGAGCGCCACGCCTGCATGACGTGGGCCCTGACGGTCAACTTTTCCGCACCAACCTGATTCCCGACACATCGGTACCTGTCCGGCATGGTGACCTTCCACACGGCAATGGTGACCCTCTTCTCCAGAGGGGAATGTGTGTCGCATGCATGTGTCCCGTCGTGTGAGGGCAGGGGAGAGCCAGGAACACAGCTCCAGGAAGGTCTCCTTCCTCGTGCACAAATTCTGGAGCAGCTGTTGGTCATCCCAGAGCTCCATGTCGAGCCGGTCCCACCCGTCAGATCTAGTCTCCAGCGCAAGAAGCGGCGGTGCACAGCGTGGTGCAGCTGGAAGAGCTGCGCTCCCAGACAATCAGCTGGTGGTTGCGTTCCTGCATGGCCAGGAGGGCAGCCTGTAGAAACTGCAGCACGATACCTAAGGGCCATTGAGTACCCAGAGGCAGCTCTAGCTCCACGACTGGCAAGCTGAGGTGTCCGCAAGGGCAACCAGAGCAGTCAGAGCAAAGGCTTTGCTGTCCCTCCAGGGAAAGGAGAAGCACCCGAGAAATGGCTGTACCAGGGGCGGGGTCACTTTGCTACCTTCAGAGGGTCCCTTATCCCCCTTCTCTAACACAGGACCTAGGCCCATCCCTGAGGCAGATGGTGTGGGCAGAGGAGGGTGGGATCAAGCCCACCATTCTGTGCTCCCCAGACAAATCCCTGCCCTATCCCTGAGTTCACTGCAGATCCCACTCTGTCTCCCTGCCTTCAGTGGGTACCTTCTCCTGCCTTCCTAATGTGGGAGCCAGCTCCATCCCTGGGGAGGTCTATGTTGGCTATTTGGCCGCTCCCAGGGTGGGTGGGATGGGCCCACGAGCCTGCCCTGCCAGGTGAAAGGGTCTCAGATAGCCTCAAGCAGCAGCTCCCAGAAGTAATTGCTGACCAAAAGCCCTGCCTGAAGTGGTTCTGAGTGGCCTTAAATGCAATTCTGCATCCAATCAGTGTGGAGCTTTAGTTGGTGATTTCAAAGTGCTTTTTGAAATACCCTTAGGCTATGTTTACACTGCAGGCTTATGTCTTCACCGCAACTTTCGTTCAGACAAAGCTATTCTGGAAGATATCTTCTGGAAAAGCTGATTTTGGAAATAGCACATCTACATTAGGGGAGCTTATCTCAGACTAATTTTGAGGCTTCCAGGGAGTGTGGACGCTCTATCTCAATTTAGCACCCCAGGATGCACTGGAAAGGACTAACTTTAGAATGAGGTGCTATTTTGACATAGCAGCAGTGGAGCATCCAGTCGCTCACCCGCTGCTGAAAAAGCTTTTTCAGAAGAGGCGTTTTTCCGACACTGGTACATCTCATTCCCTGAGGAATAAGCCCTCCATTGTTTCAATTTTCTTTTGAAATAACACAATTGCTGTGTGGATGCTACTGTTGTTCTGCCAGAATAATGCCCCTTATTCCACAAAAATGGTACAGTGTAGACACACCCTTAGGATATGTCTACACTGCAGCACTAATTGGAACTAACTTAATTCAAATTAGTTAATTCAAACTAAGCTAATTCAAATTAGTGCATCTAGACCTAAAAACTAATTTGAATTAGCATTTTGCTAATTCGAAATAGCATATCCACATTGAGTGGACCCTGAACCAAAGTTAAGGCTGGCCAGAACCAGTGCCTGCACGGCATCAAGTTAGGACTTAGAGTGTGGAGCTCCTAGCCGAGGGTTGTGCTTAAAGGAACCCGACCCCCACCCCAGACAGACAGTTCTCAGGGTTCCCCACTTGCTTGTCTACCTCGATGAGGGACAGCAAAGCAGTCCTGTCTTGGAGGCACATCAAAACACTTGGCCATCAGCCCAGCTGCACTTGCCACAGGCTGCCATCCAAGGGGATCAATTGGGAGGCTGTCAGGATCCAGGAGGCCCTGCAGGAGAGCTTCCACCCCGAGGAGCCCGCAGAGCCACCCCAGCCCTCCCCATCGGGGGCTCATGCCCCATTCCTCCCTAACCTCCTTCCACTTACCCTTCCTGATGTAAAAAATAAATGACACGTGTGTTGTTAAATAAAGAGAGTTTCTATTTTTGAAAACTGAGGGGTGGGGCTTAACCTCTGGGGAGACTGAGGAGAGAGGGTGGGAGAGGGGAGGTGGAAACCTGGGAGGAGGGAGCTGGAAGGGGGAAGCCAGGGGAAGCAGGAGAAGGGGAAGTATAAAACGATGGTACACCATACCTTCAGTACTGTGTACAGATGTGGTCTCCTCACCTCAAAAAAGATATTTTGGCCTTGGAAAAGGTTCAGAAAAGGGCAACTACAATGATTAGCCTATCTTCAAATGGGACCTGTTCCAAACCCCTAAAGAGACTAGGACTTTTCAGCTTACAAAAGAGGAGACTGAGGGGGATATGACAGAGGTCTATAAAATCATGAGTGGTATGGAGAGGGTGAATAAAGAAAAGTTCATTAGTTCTCATAATAGAAGGACTAGAGGACACCAAATGAAATGAATGCACAGCACGCTTAAACCTAATGAAAGAAAGTTCTTCACACAGCACATAGTCAACCTGTGGAACTCCTTGCCGCAGGAGGCTGTGAAGGCTAGAACTATAACAGAGTTTAACAAGAAGTTAGATAAATTCAGGGAGGTTGGATCCATGGAGTAGGAACGGTGTCCCTGGCCTCTGTTTGTGGAAGGCTGGAGATGGATGGCACGAGACAAATCGTTTGGTCATTGTCTTAGGTCCATCCCTTCCAGGTACCTGGTGCTGTCCCCTGTAGGCAGACAAACTACTTGGCTAGATGGACCTTTGGTCTGACCCAGTATGGCCATTCTTATGTTCTAAACTCAGGGCCGGGAATCTCACTGGACCAACTTGATTTTCATGAAAACCTGCTCATGGGTTCACATGTGACCTTTGGTGGCCAGGCTGGCAGCTATCCTGCCCTAGATGGCCATATTCCTGTGCCTAGTGTGGAGATCATGGATGTTGGAGGCCTCCCCCCAAACCTTGATGAGATCCACGATCTCCGCACTAGATCAGGCAGGCGCCCACCTCTTTCAGCCCCAGGCAGGCTCCTGGGAGCCGTCAGCCTGGTTCTGGGAAGAGGCAGAGGGCTGGGTGGCAGCCGCTGGCTGGCTCGTGCTGTGCCAGGTGCAGGGTCTGCTGGCTGGGTGCTGGCAGGCTTGCAACTGGCACAAGCACTCTAGCCAGACCATGGCCCTCTAAGGGCTCCGGGGCCAGGAAGACAGCAGAAAAGTTTCCCTGGTTTCGCCCACAGTGGCCACCAGGGCAACCTGGGAAGGGCTAGCCTCCAACTAGTTCGAATTAAGTGGCTACACAGCCCTTAATTCGAACTACTTAATTCGAACTAGGTAAACCTCACTCTACGAGGAGTAACGCCTAGTTCGAATTAAGTGGTTTGTATGTATAGCCGCTGTTAAAGTTAATTTCAACTAATGGCTGTTTGTTCAAATTAACTTTGTAGTGGAGACACACCCTTAGAGATTTGTGCCTGTCTATCAGCAAATGGCCACCAACGGTAAATCTAAACTACACGCCTTTTTCAACAGAGGCTTTTTCTAAAGTTTTTTTCGAAAAAGCCTCTGTTGAAAAAGCTTCTAGATTGATTTTTTTGCTCCGCATCATGCTATCAGCTTTTTTGAAAAAGAGCGTCCAGACTGCCGGATGCTCTTTCAAAAAAAAAAAGCACCCAGAAGTGCTTCTGGCAGGGCATGGGGGCAGCCTTTATTTCCAGGAGTTGCTGCCTGCCCTTTGCAGACGCACGTGCTTAAAGGGATTCCCTGGACAGCCGTTGCTCTGCTCCTGCTTCTGGCTTGCCTACCTCCTGGAGGGAAAGCAAAGCTGCTGCAGTGCTTGCTCTGGTTGCCCTGCTTCCTCGGACACCACAGCAGTTTATTTTCAGGTTCAGCGTTTTTTTCTGCTTTTCACTGTGTTGGGGAGAATTCACAGACATTTGCGTCGAGTGGTCAGGCCGGGCACGCGATGCCCACATCTTCCAGAACTCATACCTGTACCGCAGCCTGCAGGCTGGGTCATTCTTTCTGGAGTGAAACTATGCAGTCAGGGATGTGCAGATACCTACGTGCATTGTGGCTGACACGGCAAACCCCCTTATGACCTGGCTCATGAAGCCATTCACTGGACACCTCGATGCAAGCAGGGACCTCTTTAACTCTCACCTGAATCGGGCTCAACTGGAGGTGGAGGGCGCCTTTGGCCATCTGAAGGGCAGGTTTATATGCCTTCTCGCTCGGCAGGACATGGGGGAAAACAACATCCCCGATGTGGTTGCTGCATACTGTGTGCTGCACAACGTAGTGGAGAGAAAAGAGGAGGCCTTCCTCCCAGCATGAGGCTGCTGTGGAGGGGAGGCACTTTGAGCAGCCCCGGACAGCTGCCATCCGGCAAGCCCTCCAGCTGGGATTGCACATTCAGGAAGCCCTGAGGGAGCGATTCTCCCAAGGAGCCCAATGAGTTTCCCCACAACCTTCCAAATGTGAGATTGCCCCATGCCTCCAGTGCCTTCCCCCCACTCCCCGTCCAAAGCCCCTCCCAGCCCCACATTCACACTGAGAACAGAGACAGGCTGTGACAGACCGGGCCGGGTCTGGGCACAGCTGACGTCATCTGCTCTGGGCAAATTGCTCAAACTATGGGCTCCTTACAGTCCCCAGACTGGTGACCTTCCCAAACAGGCCACAAACCAGTCCCAAAAATAAATTGTTTGTTAAACTAAAGTGCTTCCCTTACTGACTCTCACAGATGGGAAGAGGAATGTCAAGCTGGAAGGGAGGAGGGAGGCTCAGGGCTGAGGGTGCCACCTGGAAGAAGAACCCCTGCCACCTTGGCTGCGGAGGCCAGCTTGGAGATGGCTGCGCGTGCTGGCTGGGCCTGGGCAGGAGGTGCGGCTGTACCTGAGTCTGGGATGGCAGCAGTTGAAGGAGGGCAGGGGGGTGACAGGAGGGGTGGGGGAGCTGGTGGGAGGGGGAGGGCAGGCTGAGCAGGAGGAGCAGGAACAGACACAGGACCGGGGAAGGCCATGGCCTCCCAGATAGCAGTGCAAATAGCAGTGCGCTGTGTTGGGGAAATCTCGCTCCCCTGGGGTACAGAGTCCCCAGAAAGGTCCAAGGCTGGAGGTCAAAGCAGTGAGGCAGGAGAGAAATCCAAAAGGAAAATTTTATTATGCATGCAGGCTGACAGCTACGAGAGTGAGAGCAGCAGCAGCCCTGAGAGACAGTTTCCGGGATCCTTTATACAGTATGTTCAGACAGTTTAGTTGTTGATTGTTTTCTTTAACATATTAAAGTCTCAGCAGAAGTACTCTGAGACGTTTCTGTTCACACCAGGTGTGCTAGAAGTAAGTTTTACAGAACAAAGGCACATGAGAACCTGAGTGAGGAGTCTACAAGGCAAACTGTGACAAAGATAACAGTTTACATAACAATTTGTGACAGACTAGGAGTCTCGTGAAGTTGAGATACGCATTGTAAGGGTCTTGATTAGAGTTAAGATGATTTCTCTCTGTTACAGGGAGAGAGGCCTGGAAAACTTTTAACCCCTACAGCAGTTTTCTGTTAGAGAGTTTGGATTTCCTGCACAGTCCCTCCTTACACACTATTGGAGTTATTTGATTTTTTTCCCACAGCTGCTGCACAAACTCGTCCAGCAAGCGACTGCGCCGCTCTGTCTCTGCCTGCATCCTCTGATTACATGTCTCCTGCATCCCTCGCAGGGCCGAGATGTGCTGCCGCACCAGGTCCAAATACTTGCACCAGTGCCAATGGGTTCCCTGCAGCAGTCTGGGAGCTGGGAGAGGTGTGGCCCCCCACCCTCCTGGACAGCTGGGCTGGATGTGGAGGACAAGAGAGAAAAGTCATCAGTCATGCATGCTCACACTTTCCGAGAGACAGCATGCCCTCCTCAGCAGTCAGTGCCTGTCCTCTAGGATCAGCGGATGCTCATGTGGTCACACCAAGGAGTGGTATGCCCTGAGCAGCAGCCACGGCCTCCCTGAAGCCCAGACAGTGTGCAGGCCACCATCCTGCCCCCCTCCCCCCACCCCATGGCCAAGCAGCACAGACAAGTGCCAGGCCACAGCTGGGGTTCCCGCAGGTTGCTAAGAAGCCTGAAGCGGTGTGGCAATTCCCAGGGTCCCAAACCCCTGCCTGTACCTGACATCAGTGTCTGTAGGAGCAGGTGGTTCCTCGCAGCCATGCAGCTGCAGGGGTAGGACAGCCCTCCCTGAGGTCAGTCATGTGTGTGCCCCCCTCCCCCCAGGATGTGATCAGCATGACATGTCACAGTACTGCACCATCCGCTTTGCTCCCGCCTCCCCTGCCCTGTGTGTGTTGGACCCTCACAGCACTCACCTGATGTTCCCTCCCCGGTGCCCAAAGTTGTCTGGGCAGGAACAATAGAGATGAAAGCTCTGGCAGGAGTGTCCACCAGGGCTTCTACCTAGAGGCCTTTATTTTCAACCAAAAATCTTCCCCGCATCCACACTTCCCTTTTTTTGACAGATCTCCGTCAAAAATAGTGTTATTCCTCATAGAACGTAAAATGAGATTTACTGCTGTCAACAAAACTGCCACATTCTGTTGATTTACTGTCGACAGAACGCAGCGGCCGTCTAGACGCACATAAAGATTTTTTGAACAATCCCTGTAGTCTAGACACACCCCGAGTGTCACAGTTGCTGCATTACAGAATTGTGCATGCATTGCCAAAAGTGGCCATCGAGTGTCAATGCTCTGTTGCGGCACTTTTACACTAGGCACTTAGGAGTTGTGAAATAACAAACTAATGACTCCTGTTTGTGATGAGGAATAACCCTGATGTAGAAATTGTTATTTTGAAATGTCTTCAGTATATATGCTCAGCTGTTCTTATTTAGAAATAACTACTCCCCAGAGTCATTCAAAGTAATTACTCCCCAGTGCTTCCTCAGACTCTAAATCAATGTAGTACATCAACATTAGGGGAGCCTGACAGACTAATTTCAAGGCTTCCCTGTAGTTTCAATGTTCTATTCCAAAGTAGTTAGCTTATTCTGACATAAGTGTGTAGCGTAGACATTATTCAAAATAACTTATACCTTGAATCTTTTAAACTGCCAAACTCATTGCACTAGCTGGCTTCCAGCCCTAGTGATGGGCTCAGGGCTTTAGTCTCTGCCACAAGTCAGCCATTCTTTCATGAATCCAATGCCACTGAGAACTGAAAAGAGAATGAGAGGAGACTTGTAAACTCAACCACCACTACTGGTCAAAACACAGACATAAACATGTGCATCACCTAACTGCTGGTCACTGGAGACCCCTTCTTTATTCCTCTCCAGCCTATCCAGGTCCTAAAATGCTCATAATTTATAAGAAACTATGACCATCTCCACTTTACCACACCCTCAGTCCACTATACCCACACCCTGCCCAGAATACTCTGGTCCTCTGAGGGACGTGATGATTGAGCAAGCAACTGGAGAACAATGTGATGATGTCCACTGATTACACAGACAGATGCTCTGTACTTTGTCGTCCCTCCCTCCCTCCACATCGCTGTATTTGAAGGGCAGCGACCCACGTGCAGCTACTTACAGACAGGAAAGGACAATCCCAGACAATTACCAGCCACGGGCAGAGCTCTGCCTTCCCCAGGATCTGTCCCATGGAAATCACCAGCATCTCTCTGCTCACAAGGAGGCACCTCGCTGCACAGACACTGGCTGAAGATAATTTCACAAAACATACACCAGCTCCTACACCATCACGACAGACCTCCACAGCTCCACTGTCAATAGGAACAACAGGTGACTCAGACTCACTTCAGGCAGATGCCCCTCATCTAGCTAAATGTCCAGAGTGGCTCCGATTGCCTACAGCAGGCCTCTGCAAGAACAGCAAATAACCCATCGAAGAAGTATCACTGCCAAAAATGCTACAGCTCCATGAGAGCATCCAGTACCTGCCTCTCTCTCCAACCCTTTCTACAACACAGCTGTTCCGCTACAAGATACGGACTGAACACTGACGGGTCAGTTGGCTGTAGCTCCCCGCTGACATCAGGATTATGCCAAGACACCCGCTCATCTTCCATGCGCTCGAGTCCAAGCCAGTAAAAATGGAAACACACCTCACATGCCGCTTCCTCTCTTTTTTCTGTTGTGTTGGCTAACACGGATTCATATGCCCTTGTGTTGCCCAAACGTCCACTTTTGTGAGACCCCTTTTTAACTCATTCCTACCAGCTTTGGATTAGGGATGTTAAAGACAAGTCTATCCCCATAAGCAAATGCTTATGGGATAGTTGTCTGTTGACTAGTCAGCTAGTCAATTCCCCACACCTTGCTGCCTCTCTGAGATAGAAAGCTGGGGTCGGGGGGAAGGAGTACTTCAAAGTGGCAGCACTGCATGGCTGAGCTACAGATCAGCTGTGCAGCAGCTGCCCCTTTGAAAAGCCAGCTCCACACATTTAAAGTGGCAGCCATGGAACCCAGGGTCAGCTGAGAACTCCCCAGCTGGCCCCAGGTTCCACACGGCATGACCTGGGGCTCCTCATGGCATGCAGCACGGCATGGAGCCTGGGGTCAGTGGAGGACTCAGAGTCCCCAGCTGAACCCAAGCTCTATTACTTTGAAATGCACAACAGTCCCTGCTGGACTCTTGTACTTTTCAAAGGAGGAATGGGGAAGTGCCTATCGACTTTGATTTAGTCACTATTTATCCCTTTAGTCTCTCCTTTTTCAAGAACATATGTGAGACATTTAATAGCAGTGGTCCAAATGCAGATCCCAAAAGCATAACACTCATTCCTACTCTCCCCGTCAGAGCCACCAGGCTGCTGGTCAGTCCTCGTGGTTAAGGGGTTATCCTAGCCAGATATTTGGTCAGCCAATAACAATGCAGGTAGGGATTTCAAACTGGGAACAAAGGAATTTTTAACTTTTTCCTCCTCTGTCTGAGGCAGAGTGGATTCTTCCAGGCAACAGGGAGCTTCGAGGCTGTCTCGCTCTCTCTAAGAAAAGTCTTTTCACAATATGTAAGTAGGGCAAAGTTTAATTAATCTATCAGGTTTTTAATTGTTTTAACATCAATTTGAAATTCCCAAACCATAAAAGTGGTTTTTTTTCTCTTTTGTAATGAAGCTTTCTAACCCACAGAATTGTCTCTGGCTACGTCTAGACTGGCATGATTTTCCGGAAATGGTTTTAACGTAAAACTGTTCCGTTAAAAGCATTTTCGGAAAAGAGCATCTAGATTGGCACGGATGCTTTTCCGCAAAAGCATTTTTTGCGGAAAAGCATCCGTGCCAATCTAGACGTGCTTTTCCGCAAAAAAGCCCTGATCGCCATTTTCGCAATCAGGGCTTTTTTGCGGAAAGTAAACCTGACCTGTCTATACTGGCCCTTTTACGCAAAAGTTTTGCACAAAAGGACTTTTGCCCGAATGAGAGCAGCATAGTTTTCCACAAGAACACTGACAATCTTACATGAAATCGTCAGTGCTTTTCCGGAAAAGCAAGCAGCCACTGTAGACAGCTGGCAAGTTATTCCGGAAAAGCAGCTGATTTTCCAGAATAAGTAGCCAGTATAGACACAGCCTCTGAGTATACAAATTGGTGGCCCTTACCATCTAGCCACCTTAACTATACTTGCAACGGCACTATTGTTTTGATGATAAAAAGTTTGTTTTCTTTTCTAATTAACCTGCTATAGGTTTATTTTGGTGTCCTAGTTTTATCTGTAAACTCTCTGTCTGTCTGACTGTCTGGGAGTCACCTAGCACAGACTGCAGCTTGTTTTTCTCTCTTCTTTTTCAAGCTCTGAGGGGAAAAAGAACTTCAGGTACCCCTGAGGTTTTAGGGAGCAGGTTTCCCAAGAGATCTCATCCCTAGTTTTCTTGGACTACTTGGGTGATGGCAGTGGATATTCCCTAAAATTTGGGTTTTAGGATTTTGGGGGGTAAGTTTTTGTACCAAAGCCTGGACAGATCAGGTTTTGGGGTACTTTTGCAGACCCCTGCTCCTGCATTTGTTGTGCCAAAGTGGGTTACTCCCCCCCATCTTTTACAGGGAGTACCCAGCAATGTTTTTATGAGGATCTAACAATACTTCAACTGCTTGACTGTCCGTCCATTGTTATAAAGAACGAGAGGGGCAGGGTGATTTAAGCATAATAAAGTCCATGCCCCAAAGGCAAAGCCGCATCAGCTCAAACTCTGTTACATTTAAGAACTGCCTCTGAAGTTAGGACATGGGCTTTAAGCACACCTCATGTATGAAATCCAGGGTTTCAAACTCAGGAGGGTGGCTACTGCCCTCCTACCCCATTTCTCTACCCAATTCTACACCCATAGGACCAAGGGCACCTACCCCCCTCAAACAATGGTGCCCTTGGCCCTATGGGTAGAGAAAGGGCAGGGTTAGGAGTGCACATTGCCATGGGCTGGCAGTGTTAAAAGGAAGAGAAAGGAGGGGTTGAGAGATCCACTGGATGGACGGGTGCACTGGAAGGATCAAGAGCGTGTTGGGCTGGGGGCCGTTAGTGAGGAAGAGGAGGGTGGATGAGGGGGTCCTTATCTGTTGAAAGATGAATGGGGAGAAGGTACGGTGAGGGTTGAGGTGAGCTGGGAAGGTGGCTGAGACGGACCGGGCCAGGTCTTGCCACAGCTGAAGGCGTCCGCTCAGGGCGAATTGCTCAAAACTCGGGGCTCCTTACAGCCCCAGACTGGAATCCTTTCCCAAATAGGCCATAAACCGATCACACTGAGTGCTTTAGCGGCCAATCTGGCCAGCCAGAAGCCTCAGGAGCAAAACCCCTCAGACACCCCAGCTCTCCCTGTGCCACAATTAGCCCCGGGCCTGCACACAGGTGAGGGGGTTGTAGAACCCAATCTCACCTTCCCCGAACGGGTCTTTCCGGTCCCAAAGAACCAGCCACAAATCCCCGGACAGTTTACACTTTGGATCTTACCCACAAGATCACGCTGGGCCAATCCTTTAGAATCTAAAATCTAAAGGTTTATTAATAGAAGAAAAGCAAAGCATGAGAGTAAGGTTGTTAAGGAGAATACATTACATGCACCAGTCACCAAGTTCTCAATGCAGGCTCTCAGGAGAGATGTTATAACTGCTATCTTAAAGGTCTCTGGTGTTCATCCTTTGTCAGAATGGGTCACCAATCCTCCTCAGCTCTCTGTTCCTTGCAAGGCTGCATCTAGGATCAGTAGCAGAATTGAAGACAAGATGGAGTCCGCCTCATGGCACTTGTATATCTCCCCAGTACCTTCCAAGTGGACCAGGTCACATGGTTGAATGACTTAGCTGTTTCATATGTCAGGAGCCATTTTGCCCTGGCTGGGTTGCAAGTTCCCAGACACAGTCCTCAGGTATGTATTGGGCACCTTGAGAGCCATTATCCCTGGACCAGTGCTAATTAGCATACTCATTCAACGGATAATCCTCCTTTACAACAGGCAGTGCAGGCCAATATCAGCACATACTCCATATTCATAACTCCACATACAGATATCATACAAGTACATGAGTAGCATATACAGAATCAGTAGAACATGACTTTCATTTGACATCTCGCATGGCCCCCTTTGTATAGACTTTGGGGCAAACACCTCCCCCCAATTGGTGCAGCACTGATCTGTCTGCTCCCCTTAAAATCCAGTAACATGACACCCAGACAAAAGACCACAGTCTCTGCTTTCCTCTTCCTTTGAGGCCACTCCCGACCACCCACTGCTCGGACTTAAGGACAAAAGCAATTGTGTAACTGTTTAACTTCAAAAAGATCTCACCAAATATAATGATTTCGCAACAAAATAGAAAATGAAATTTGATGTGGATAAGTATAAAGTAACACACATTGGAAAAAAATAACCCCAACTATACATACCATATGATGAGGGCTAATTTAGCTACAACTAATCAGGAAAGATATCTTGGAGTTATCGTGGATATTTCTCTGAAAATGCACTATACAGTCAAAAAAGCACATAAGATATTTTTCATCTTATTTTTTATCCCTTTTTAAATAATTACTAGCATCCTAATGCCCCTATATAAAACTTCTATACACAGTGTTCAAGATGTAGCCGTACTATATGTGGTCTCCTCACCTCAAAAAAGATACTGTACTTCGGCATTAGAAAAGGTTCAGAAAAGGGCAACTACAATGATTAGGGGTTTGGAGCACGTCCCATATGAAGAGAGGCTAAAGAGACTAGGACTTTTCAGCTTAGAAAGGAGGAGACTGAGGGGGATATGACAGAGGTCTATAAAATCATGAGTGGTGGGAGAAGGTGAATATAGAAAACTTCTTTACTTGTTCCCATAATATAAGAACTAGAGGACACCAAATGAAATTAATGGGTAGGAGGCTTAAATCTAATGAAAGAAAGTTCTTCACACAGCACACAGTCAACGGGTGGAACTCCTTGCCACAGGATGCTGTGAAGGCTAGGACTATAACATAGTTTTAAAAAAAACTAGATAAATTCATGGAGGTTACGTCCATAAAAGGCTATTAGCCTAGGGGTAAGAAGAAATGATGCCCCTGGCCTCTGTTTGTCAAAGGCTGGAGATGGATGGCAGGAGACAAATTGCTTTATCATTGTCTTCAGTCCACCCCCTCTGGGGCACCTGGCACTGGCCACTGTTGGCAGACAGGCTACTGGGCTCGATGGCCCTTTGGTCGGACCCAGTATAGCCATCCGTATGTTCTTATCAGTATCAGAAGTGCACCGATGGATACGGAGCATGTAGCTCCGCGGGATCTGGTGCTTCTGGGGCGATGACTTAAAAGCCAGCTCCCCACGCGCACAGGCTCTCACCTCTCCCGAGCCCTTGCGGACTCTGTATTAGAGACAGCAAGGGGGAGGGAAGTGTGTATAGTTGTCAAGATTAACCGATAAGCCCAGGTTTATCAGTTAATCGTATACACGACTATACGCTAATATCCCATTCACCGACTGTCACTGTTAACATTTCTGTAACGGAGTAAGTGCACTGCCGGGAGCAGGTACACCTTGAGAGGCCTCCAAGCTTACCCAGTACATGGAGAGACCTTTTCTCAAAGGCCCAGCTTCTGATGGATTTGGTCCGCCTTCTGGGATGCCAGCGTATGTGCTGGCATTTCACTGAGACTACTTGCTCCACTAGCCTTGCCTGCTTCTCCCTGTTTTGCTGACTTAGGCTCTCTGGCCTCTAGGAGCCCACGCAAGTTGGGACGCACCAAGTGTAGAAACACAGAGTCTGCAAACAGCTCTCTACGGTAAGGCTTAGCTAGAAAATCGTCCAGCACTCAATTGCACTTCCCCTCCAGAAACTACACCCAAAATAATATTATCTGACGCAGGAGAGAAATCACTACAATGCAAGCTCATACGTTTGCCCATCCCCTCAATGAGGAGTAACATACACACAATTTCTCCCGCTCCCCTCCTGCTGTTAGATTTTAATAAAACAAATGTAGTTTGTGTAATTTCTAACTTTTACAGTTGAGAGACTGCTGGCATTTATCAAAACAAAATAAAGCACGCATACCGTGTATGGGTGTAGGCATGGATGGAGGAAGGGCAGCATTAGGAATGCAGGTTGCCATGGGATGTGGGTGTAGAAAGGAAGAGAAGGGGGCTGGGACCCAATTGATGGGAGGATGGACTGGAAGGGTCTGGAGTGTGGCATGGCTTGGGATGGGGGGTTGTTGAGAAGGAAGAGGAGAGTGGTTGAGGAAGTCCTTACATGCGGAAGGAGGGGGGGGGGGGAAGGTAGCGATGGCAGGCGCGATGGGAGTGGGGAAGGAGGAACTGTGCGTTAGGAAGGGCAGAAATGGGGGTTAAGGGTCCTATAAATGGGGAAAATATAGGGATAGGGATAGAGTGTGGGATGGGGAGTGTCCTAGGCAGGAAAAAGAGGGGCTCCTTGAAACATGAATGGAGGTATGCTCTGGGAGTGCAGGTTCCTCTGAGTCTCTGAAGAGAAGAAGGGAAACTGAAGGACACCAGGAATAGGGGGTATGGGCTAGCAAAGAGCACTGGTAGGGGTGCAGGTTGTTTGAAGGGGAAGTTGAAATGTACTGCGGGAGTAGAACTTCCGCTCGGACTCGCTGTCTAAGCAAACGTGACTTCCCTTCCTAGACCCGAGTGGGCCGTAAGCTGAGAGATTTCCAGACCCGACACTTATCTCCCTGTCAGCGATGGCTGCTCCGCTCCCAGCCGGACAGTTCTCGCCTCGCTTCAACCAAGATCCCGAGCTCGCTGTTCTTGTTTCCGTTCCATCCTCAGACGGGAGGACACCGGGAGGGTTGACTTCTTATCGCTCGCTACCGAACACAGCAGAGGGGAAAAAACAAACAAACAAACTTAGCGTTTCAGTCCGCAAGGACGCGGCATCGCTTCTCCTCCCACCATCGCACCGCTGCCTCCCACCATCGGCCACCCCCTCCCGCTGCCACTCCAGGAACGCGGAGAGAACGGAGGCCTTGAATATCTATCCGCGCTCTGTTGAACTGCCTATGCCCCTTCACCAGTCCCCAAGCCACCAGGCTCCGTGACCCAGCAGGAAGCTCTCTGCCTCAGAAGAAACATACTGCCAGGACGCTTAAAGATTTCAAAGCACGCACCTCTTACTCACACAGAGCCATGGGAAGGCCGAACGCTGAGGACCCTTCACGTGTTCCGAGAATCACGTCCAGGCAGCTCAAGTACATCTCGGACGATTTGTTCTCCGCCCACGGCCACGCACTGATTCCTCTGCAAGGGTGGCCAAAAAAGCCCAGCGTTAGCTCTCACTCACTAAAGTCTGTGGCTGTGGGAATTCTATCCTTTAGCCCTTTCCCCCCCCTCTCGCCTATGTATCGGGTCCTCTACAAGAACACCGAGTTATTCAGCCATGACGCACCACCGCTCTCCCTTGCGCGACTTGCGAACCTGCTGAATTCCCGTTGGCTCCTTAACCCTTGGAGATGCTCACCTGGAATGCCTGCAAGTGTGCTGTACAAGGAAACGGCAGAAGCAGAGCAAGGACAAAGACACAGACAGAAACAGACAGACAGGACGTATTGGCCAATACGAGAGAGCAACAAGAGAGAAACACATAAGAGGCAGCCAGAAACCTTACCACCTTGCGTCTTCCTCCTCGAGCCAAGCGTGTGCTCAGAAGGACACCGTGTTCCAGAGAAACCAGCACCCCTGACAAACGGGAGCCCTGTTTCTCCCACTACCAAGTAAGCACCTCGGGAACCTCCGCTCGGACTCGCTGTCTAAGCAAACGTGACTTCCCTTCCTAGACCCGAGTGGGCCGTAAGCCGAGAGATTTCCAGACCCGACATTTATCTCCCGGTCAGCGATGGCTGCTCCGCTCCAAGCCGGACGGTTCTCGCCTCGCTTCGACCAACCTCCCAAGCTCGCTGTTCTCGTTTCCGTTCCATCCCCAGACGGGAGGACACCGGGAGGGTTGACTTCTTATCGCTCGCTACCGAACACAGCAGAGGGGAAAAAACAAACAAACAACTAAGCTTTTCAGTCCGCAAGGACGCGGCATCGCTTCTCCTCCCACCATCGGCCACCCCCTCCCGCTGCCACTCCAGGAACCCGGAGAGAATGGAGGCCTTGAATATCTATCCACGCACTGTTGAACCCCCTACTGCTCCTTCACCAGTCCCCAAGCCACCAGGCTCCGTGCCCCAGCAGGAAGCTCTCTGCCTCAGAAGAAACATACTGCCAGGACGCTTGACGATTTCAAAGCACGCACCTCTTACTCACACAGAGCCATGGGAAGGCCGAACGCTGAGGACCCTTCACGTGTTCTGAGAATCACGTCCAGGCAGCTCAAGTACATCTCGGACGATTTATTCTCCGCCCACGGCCACGCACTGATTCCTCTGCAAGGGTGGCCAAAAAAACCCAGCGTTAGCTCTCACTCACTAAACTCTGTGGCTGTGGGAATTCTATCCTTTAGCCCTTTCCCCCCCTCTCGCCTATGTATCGCTTCCTCTACAAGAACACTGAGTCAGTCAGCCATGACGCACCACCGCTCTCTCTTGCGCGACTTGCGAACCTGCAGAATTCCCGTTGGCTCCTGAGCCCTTAACCCTTGGAGATGCTCACCTGGAATGCCTGCAAGTGTGCTGTACAAGGACACGGCAGAAGCAGAGCAAGGACAAAGACACAGACAGAAACAGACAGACAGGACGTATTGGCCAATACGAGAGAGCAACAAGAGAGAAACACATGAGAGGCAGCCAGAAACCTTACCACCTTGCGTCTTCCTCCTCGAGCCAAGCGTCTGCTGAAAAGGACACCGTGTTCCAGAGAAACCAGCACCCCTGACAAACGGGAGCCCTGTTTCTCCCACTACCAAGTAAGCACCTCGGGAACCTCCGCTCGGACTCGCTGTCTAAGCAAACGTGACTTCCCTTCCTAGACCCGAGTGGGCCGTAAGCTGAGAGATTTCCAGACCCGACACTTATCTCCCTGTCAGCGATGGCTGCTCCGCTCCCAGCCGGACGGTTCTCGCCTCGCTTCGACCAAGCTCCCGAGCTCGCTGTTCTCTTTTCCGTTCCATCCCCAGACGGGAGGACACCGGGAGGGTTGACTTCTTATCGCTCGCTATCGAACACAGCAGAGGGGAAAAAACAAACAAACAACTTAGCTTTTCAGTCCGCAAGGACGCGGCATCGTTTCTCCTCCCACCATCGCACCGCTGCCTCCCACCATCGGCCACCCCCTCCCAATGCCACTCCAGGAACGCGGAGAGAAAGGAGGCCTTGAATATCTATCCACGCACTGTTGAACCGCCTACTGCCCCTTCACCAGTCCCCAAGCCACCAGGCTTCGTGCCCCAGCAGGAAGCTCTCTGCCTCAGAAGAACCATACTCCCAGGACGCTTGAAGATTTCAAAGCACGCACCTCTTACTCACACAGAGCCATGGGAAGGCCGAACGCTGAGGACCCTTCACGTGTTCCGAGAATCACGTCCAGGCACCTCAAGTCAATCTCGGACGGTATCTTCTCAGCCCACGGCCCCTCACTGATTCCTCTGCAAGGGTGGCCGAAAAAGCCCAGCGTTAGCTCTCTCTCACTAAGGTCTGTGGCTGTGGGAATGCTATCCTTTAGCCCTTTCCCCCCCTCTCGCCTATGTATCGGGTCCTCTACAAGAACACTGAGTCAGTCAGCCATGACGCACCACCGCTCTCCCTTGCGCGACTGGCGTACCTGCAGCATTCCCATTGGCTCCTGAGCCCTTAACCCTTGGAGATGCTCACCTGGAATGCCTGCAACTGTGCTGTACAAGGACACGGCAGAAGCAGAGCAAGGACAAAGACACAGACAGAAACAGACAGACAGAACGTATTGGCCAATACTAGAGAGCAACAAGAGAGAAACACATAAGAGGCAGTCAGAAACCTTACCACCTTGCGTCTTCCTCCTCGAGCCAAGCGTCTGCTGAGAAGGACACCGTGTTCCAGAGAAACCAGCACCCCTGACAAACGGGAGCTACCAAGGAAGCACCTCGAGAACCTCCGCTCGGACTCGCTGTCTAAGCAAACGTGACTTCCCTTCCTAGACCTGAGTGGGCCGTAAGCTGAGAGATTTCCAGACCCGAAACTTATCTCCCTGTCAGCGATGGCTGCTCCGCTCCCAGCCGGACGGTTCTCGCCTCGCTTCGACCAAGATCCCGAGCTCGCTGTTCTTGTTTCCGTTCCATCCTCAGACGGGAGGACACCGGGAGGGTTGACTTCTTATCGCTCGCTACCGAACACAGCAGAGGGGAAAAAACAAACAAACAAACTTAGCGTTTCAGTCCGCAAGGACGCGGCATCGCTTCTCCTCCCACCATCGCACCGCTGCCTCCCACCATCGGCCACCCCCTCCCGCTGCCACTCCAGGAACGCGGAGAGAACGGAGGCCTTGAATATCTATCCGCGCTCTGTTGAACTGCCTATGCCCCTTCACCAGTCCCCAAGCCACCAGGCTCCGTGACCCAGCAGGAAGCTCTCTGCCTCAGAAGAAACATACTGCCAGGACGCTTAAAGATTTCAAAGCACGCACCTCTTACTCACACAGAGCCATGGGAAGGCCGAACGCTGAGGACCCTTCACGTGTTCCGAGAATCACGTCCAGGCAGCTCAAGTACATCTCGGACGATTTGTTCTCCGCCCACGGCCACGCACTGATTCCTCTGCAAGGGTGGCCAAAAAAGCCCAGCGTTAGCTCTCACTCACTAAAGTCTGTGGCTGTGGGAATTCTATCCTTTAGCCCTTTCCCCCCCCTCTCGCCTATGTATCGGGTCCTCTACAAGAACACCGAGTTATTCAGCCATGACGCACCACCGCTCTCCCTTGCGCGACTTGCGAACCTGCAGAATTCCCGTTGGCTCCTGAGCCCTTAACCCTTGGAGATGCTCACCTGGAATGCCTGCAAGTGTGCTGTACAAGGAAACGGCAGAAGCAGAGCAAGGACAAAGACACAGACAGAAACAGACAGACAGGACGTATTGGCCAATACGAGAGAGCAACAAGAGAGAAACACATGAGAGGCAGCCAGAAACCTTACCACCTTGCGTCTTCCTCCTCGAGCCAAGCGTCTGCTGAAAAGGACACCGAGTTCCAGAGAAACCAGCACCCCTAACAAACGGGAGCCCTGTTTCTCCCACTACCAAGTAAGCACCTCGGGAACCTCCGCTCGGACTTGCTGTCTAAGCAAACGTGACTTCCCTTCCTAGACCCGAGTGGGCAGTAAGCCGAGAGATTTCCAGACCCGACATTTATCTCCCGGTCAGCGATGGCTGCTCCGCTCCCAGCAGGACGGTTCTCGCCTCGCTTCGACCAAGCTCCCGAGCTCGCTGTTCTCTTTTCCGTTCCATCCCCAGACGGGAGGACACCGGGAGGGTTGACTTCTTATCGCTCGCTACCGAACACAGCAGAGGGGAAAAAACAAACAAACAACTTAGCTTTTCAGTCCGCAAGGACGCGGCATCGCTTCTCCTCCCACCATTGCCCACCCCCTCCCGCTGCCACTCCAGGAACTCGGAGAGAACGGAGGCCTTGAATATCTATCCACGCACTGTTGAACCGCCTACTGCCCCTTCACCAGTCCCCAAGCCACCAGGCTCCGTGCCCCAGCAGGAAGCTCTCTGCCTCAGAAGAAACATACTGCCAGGACGCTTGAAGATTTCAAAGCACGCACCTCTTACTCACACAGAGCCATGGGAAGGCCGAACGCTGAGGACCCTTCACGTGTTCCGAGAATCACGTCCAGGCAGCTCAAGTCCATCTCGGACGGTATCTTCTCAGCCCACTGCCCAGCCAGTTTCCCAGCTGTTACCCAGTCTGGAGCCAGCAAAGCCCTCGGGCAGGAGTGACAGCAAAGGGCTAGGACCCAGAAGCCGTGTCCAGGGGTCAGTCTGGAGTGCTGTACAAAGCCCAGGACCATCCACATATCCTGTGTGGTGCAACCTGCTGAGTGGAGACAAAGGCTCAGGGCTGCTCTCATACCCTGATCAGACACTTTACTGAATGTGGTGCAGGGAAAAGGTGGACTGATGGCTCCCATGAATGGGCGTGCAGACTGGAGTGAGGAAGGGCCCCGGGATAAGAATATGGATGGGGGTGCAGGCTGGGGGGAGGAAGGGCCCCGGGATAAGCATATGGACGGGGGTGCAGGCTGGGGAGAGGAAGGGCCCCGGGATAAGAGTATGGACGGGGTGCAGGCTGGGGTGAGGAAGCAGGAGGGGAGGGGGCTGCGCGGAGCCTGGAGTGCGGGATGAGGGGGCCATGGGCAGGAGGGGAGAGGGCTGTGCGGAGCCTGGAGTGCGGGATGAGGGGGCCGGGGGCAGGAGGGGAGAGGGCTGTGCGGAGCCTGGAGTGCGGGATGAGGGGGCCGGGGGCAGGAGGGGAGAGGGCTGCGCGGAGCCTGGTGTGTGGGATGAGGGGGCCATGGGCAGGAGGGGAGAGGGCTGCGCGGAGCCTGGTGTGTGGGATGAGGGGGCCGGGGGCAGGAGGGGAGAGGGCTGCGCGGAGCCTGGAAATAACGAGCTTCTTACTTTGCCTGCTGTCAAAGGGCAAGACTGGGGCCACGTGGCGTGCGGAGCAGGGACAGCAGCTGGGGGCGATGGAATTACACGTGCATTACCTGCAATGACCACCGAGTGGCACTGTGGAGGCGCTTCGGAATTACACGTGCATTACCTGCAATGACCACCGAGTGGCACTGTGGAGGCGCTTCGGAATTACACGTGCATTACCTGCAATGACCACCGAGCGGCACTGTGGAGGCGCTTCGGAATTACACGTGCATTACCGGCAATGACCACCGAGCGGCACTGTGGAGGCGCTACGGAATTACACGTGCATTACCGGCAATGACCACCGAGCGGCACTGTGGAGGCGCTTCGGAATTACACGTGCATTACCGGCAATGACCACCGAGCGGCACTGTGGAGGCGCTTCGGAATTACACGTGCATTACCTGCAATGACCACCGAGCGGCACTGTGGAGGCGCTACGGAATTACACGTGCATTACCGGCAATGACCACCGAGCGGCACTGTGGAGGCGCTACGGAATTACACGTGCATTACCGCCGGTGACTACCGAGTGTCACTGTTGCTCTGCTAAGGGCCGTTATTTCCGAATAAAAAAGATTGTTCTTAGGGTAGAAATGCCCCATTCCGAACTAAGAACACGCTGGGCGGGGCTATGCCGGGGGGCGGGGCTATGATGGGGGCGGGGCGCGCTGCGACGTGTCCCGGGAGGCCGCACTATGAGAACTACAAGTCCCAGGATGCGTCGCTAACACTTGGAGTGACACGAGCGCGGGACCAACCGCGTCGCTCCCTGGTCAATGCCCCGTTGTGATGTCACTTCCGCTGCACCCGCCCAACCGAACAGCGCCGGGCCTGCCCTGGCCCTGCAATGGCCGATGGGAGCTGCGGACAGGGGCACTCAGTTTCCCACAAGCCACTGCGGCTACTTTCCCTACTCCCCCTCATCCCGCCCCTCCCCATTGCTGGGCGGGGCTCCTGCCTCAGAGACGGCAGCCTCCGCAGCTGATGCCCCGCCCCCACTCGGGAGAGGAGACTCCGCGGCAACCCTTCCCCCCCAAACTCCTCCCCGCCCCGTGCAGTCTGATCCCCCCAAACTCCTCCCCGCCCCGTGCAGTCTGATCCCCCCTCAAACTCCTCCCCCCCGTGCAGTCTGATCCCCCCAAACTTCCCCTCCGCCCCGTGCACTCTGATCCTCCCCCCCGTGCAGTCTGATCCCCCCAAACTCCTCTCCCCCCGTGCAGTCTGATCCCCCCAAACTCCTCCCCGCCCCGTGCAGTCCGATCCCCCCAAACACCTCCCCGCCCCGTGCAGTCCGATCCCCCCCAAACTCCTCCCCGCCCCGTGCAGTCTGATCCCCCTCCAAACTCCTCCCCCCCCGTGCAGTCTGATCCTCCCCCCCGTGCAGTCTGATCCCCCCCCAAACTCCTCCCCGCTCCGTGCAGTCTGATCCTCCCCCCCGTGCAGTCTGATCCTCCCCCCCGTGCAGTCTGATCCCCCCAAACTCCTCCCCGCCCCGTGCAGTCCGATCCCCCCAAACTCTTCCCCCCCGTGCAATCTGATCCCCCCAAACTCCTCTCCCCCCGTGCAGTCTGATCCCCCCCAAACTCCTCCCCGCCCCGTGCAGTCCGATCCCCCCAAACTCCTCTCCCTCCGTGCAGTCCGATCCCCCCCAAACTCCTCCCTGCTCCATGCAGTCTGATCCCCCCCAAACTCCTCCCCCCCGTGCAGTCTGATCCCCCCCCAAACTCCTCCCCGCTCCGTGCAGTCTGATCCTCCCCTCCATGCAGTCTGATCCCCCCAAACTCCTCCCCGCCCCGTGCAGTCCGATCCCCCCAAACTCTTCCCCGCCCCGTGCAGTCCGATCCCCCCAAACTCCTCTCCCTCCCTGCAGTCTGATCCCCCCAAACTCCTCCCCCCCGTGCAATCTGATACCCCCAAACTCCTCTCCCCCCGTGCAGTCTGATCCCCCCCAAACTCTTCCCCGCCCTGTGCAGTCCGATCCCCCCAAACTCTTCCCCGCCCCGTGCAGTCCGATCCCCCCAAACTCCTCTCCCTCCGTGCAGTCCGATCCCCCCCAAACTCCTCCCCGCCCCGTGCAGTCCGATCCCCCCCAAACTCTTCCCCGCCCCGTGCAGTCCGATCCCCCCAAACTCCTCCCCGCCCCGTTCAGTCTGATCCCCCCCCAAACTCCTCCCCGCTCCGTGCAGTCTGATCCCCCCCAAACTCCTCTCCCCCCCGTGCAGTCTGATCCCCTCCGCCCCGTGCAGTCTGATCGCCCCCCCAAACTCCTGTCCGCCCCGTGCATTCTGATCCCCCCCAAAGCTCCTGTCCGCCCCGTGCAGTCTGATCCCCCCCCAAACTCCTCCCCGCTCCGTGCAGTCTGATCCACCCCAAACTCCTCTCCCCCCGTGCAGTCTGATCCCCCCAAACTCCTCTCCCCCCGTGCAGTCTGATCCCCCCAAACTCCTCTCCCCCCCGTGCAGTCTGATCCCCCCCACACTCCCCTCCGCCCCGTGCAGTCTGATCGCCCCCCAAAACTCCTGTCCGCCCCGTGCAGTCTGATCCCCCCCAAACTCCTCCCCGCCCCATGCAGTCTGATCCCCCCAAACTCCTCACCCCCGTGCAGTCTGATCCCCCCCAAACTCCTCCCCCCGTGCAGTCTGATCCCCCCCTAAACTTCTCCTCGCCCCGTGCAGTCTGATCCCCCCCAAACTCCTCCTCGCCCCGTGCAGTCTGATCCCCCCCCAACTCCTCCCCGCCCCGTGCAGTCTGATCCCCCCCCAAACTCCTCCTCGCCCCGTGCAGTCCGATCCCCCCAAACTCCTCCCCCCCGTGCAGTCTGATCCCCCCAAACTCCTCCCCGCCCCGTGCAGTCCGATCCCCCCAAACTCTTCCCCCCCGTGCAATCTGATCCCCCCAAACTCCTCTCCCCCCGTGCAGTCTGATCCCCCCCAAACTCCTCCCCGCCCCGTGCAGTCCGATCCCCCCAAACTCCTCTCCCTCCGTGCAGTCCGATCCCCCCCAAACTCCTCCCCGCCCCGTGCAGTCCGATCCCCCCAAACTCCTCCCCCCCGTGCAGTCTGATCCCCCCCCAAACTCCTCCCCGCTCCGTGCAGTCTGATCCTACCCTCCATGCAGTCTGATCCCCCCAAACTCCTCCCCGCCCCGTGCAGTCCGATCCCCCCCAAACTCCTCTCCCCCCGTGCAGTCTGATCCCCCCAAACTCCTCCCCCCCGTGCAATCTGATCCCCCCAAACTCCTCTCCCCCCGTGCAGTCTGATCCCTCCCAAACTCCTCCCCGCCCCATGCAGTCCGATCCCCCCAAACTCTTCCCCGCCCCGTGCAGTCCGATCCCCCCAAACTCCTCTCCCTCCGTGCAGTCCGATCCCCCCCAAACTCCTCTCCCCCCGTGCAGTCCGATCCCCCCAAACTCCTCCCCCCCGTGCAATCTGATCCCCCCAAACTCCTCTCCCCCCGTGCAGTCTGATCCCCCCCAAACTCCTCCCCGCCCCATGCAGTCCGATCCCCCCAAACTCTTCCCCGCCCCATGCAGTCCGATCTCCCCAAACTCTTCCCCGCCCCGTGCAGTCCGATCCCCCCAAACTCCTCTCCCTCCGTGCAGTCCGATCCCCCCCAAACTCCTCTCCCCCCGTGCAGTCTGATCCCCCCAAACTCCTCCCCCCCGTGCAATCTGATCCCCCCAAACTCCTCTCCCCCCGTGCAGTCTGATCCCCCCCAAACTCCTCCCCGCCCCGTGCAGTCTGATCTCCCCCAAAACTCCTCCCCGCCCCGTTCAGTCTGATCCCCCCCACACTCCCCTCCGCCCCGTGCAGTCTGATCGCCCCCCCAAACTCCTGTCCGCCCCGTGCAGTCTGATCCCCCCCAAAGCTCCTCCCTGCCCCGTGCAGTCTGATCCCCCCCCAAACTCCTCCCCGCTCCGTGCAGTCTGATCCTCCCCCCCGTGCAGTCTGATCCCCCCAAACTCCTCCCCGCTCCGTGCAGTCTGATCCCCCCCAAACTCCTCTCCCCCCGTGCAGTCTGATCCCCCCAAACTCCTCTCCCCCCCGTGCAGTCTGATCCCCCCCACACTCCCCTCCGCCCCGTGCAGTCTGATCGCTCCCCAAAACTCCTCTCCGCCCCGTGCAGTCTGATCCCCCCCAAACTCCTCCCCGCCCCATGCAGTCTGATCCCCCCAAACTCCTCACCCCCGTGCAGTCTGATCCCCCCCAAACTCCTCCCCCCCTGCAGTCTGATCTCCTACCCCCCACGAAACTCCTCTCCGCCCCCTGCAGTCTGATCCCCTACCCCCCTAACTCCTCTCCGCGCCATGCAGTCTGATCCCCCCTCACCAAACTCCTCCCCGCCCCGTGCAGTCCGATCCCCCCCAAACTCCTCTCCCCCCGTGCAGTCTGATCCCCCCAAACTCCTCCCCGCCCCGTGCAGTCCGATCCCCCCAAACTCTTCCCCGCCCCGTGCAGTATGATCCCCCCAAACACCTCCCCGTCCCGTGCAGTCCGATCCCCCCCAAACACCTCCCCGCCCCGTGCAGTCCGATCCCCCCCAAACTCCTCCCCGCCCCGTGCAGTCTGATCCCCCTCCAAACTCCTCCCCCCCCGTGCAGTCTGATCCTCCCCCCCGTGCAGTCTGATCCCCCCCCAAACTCCTCCCCGCTCCGTGCAGTCTGATCCTCCCCCCCGTGCAGTCCGATCCCCCCCAAACTCCTCTCCCCCCGTGCAGTCTGATCCCCCCAAACTACTCCCCCCCGTGCAGTCCGATCCCCCCAAACTCTTCCCCGCCCCGTGCAGTCCGATCCCCCCAAACTCTTCCCCGCCCCGTGCAGTCCGATCCCCCCCAAACTCCTCTCCCTCCGTGCAGTCCGATCCCCCCCAAACTCCTCCCCGCCCCGTGCAGTCCGATCCCCCCCAAACTCTTCCCCGCCCCGTGCAGTCCGATCCCCCCAAACTCCTCCCCGCCCCGTGCAGTCCGATCTCCCCCAAAACTCCTCCCCGCCCCGTTCAGTCTGATCCCCCCCAAACTCCTCCCCGCTCCGTGCAGTCTGATCCCCCCCAAACTCCTCTCCCCCCCGTGCAGTCTGATCCCCCCCACACTCCTCTCCGCCCCGTGCAGTCTGTTCGCCCCCCCAAACTCCTGTCCGCCCCGTGCAGTCTGATCCCCCCCAAAGCTCCTCCCTGCCCCGTGCAGTCTGATCCCCCCCCAAACTCCTCCCCGCTCCGTGCAGTCTGATTCTCCCCCCCGTGCAGTCTGATCCCCCCAAACTCCTCCCCGCTCCGTGCAGTCTGATCCCCCCCAAACTCCTCTCCCCCCGTGCAGTCTGATCCCCCCAAACTCCTCTCCCCCCCGTGCAGTCTGATCCCCCCCACACTCCCCTCCGCCCCGTGCAGTCTGATCGCTCCCCAAAACTCCTGTCCGCCCCGTGCAGTCTGATCCCCCTAAACTCCTCCCCGCCCCATGCAGTCTGATCCCCCCAAACTCCTCACCCCCGTGCAGTCTGATCCCCCCCAAACTCCTCCCCCAGTGCAGTCTGATCCCCCCCTAAACTCCTCCTCGCCCCGTGCAGTCTGATCCCCCCCCAACTCCTCCCCGCCCCGTGCAGTCTGATCCCCCCCCAACTCCTCCTCCCCCCGTGCAGTCTGATCCCCCCCCAAACTCCTCCTCCCCCCGTGCAGTCTGATCTCCTACCCCCCACGAAACTCCTCTCCGCCCCCTGCAGTCTGATCCCCTACCCGCCTAACTCCTCTCCGCGCCATGCAGTATGATCCCCCCTCACCAAACTCCTCCCCGCCCCGTGCAGCCCCTAAGTTTGCCCCCCAATTCTCAGCCACTCCCCCCCTCTCCCCACACGCCCCCCACCCAGGACGCTCTCGGCCTCTGCAGGAGGCACAGCCGGGCACTGGGCAGCACTGCGGGCAGCCAGGGCCAGAGCATCGCCCCCCGCCGAACTGCCCCCCCCCGGGCACAGGGGGGATTCAGCGGGCACCCGGCCCCGCCCCCAGGCAGCGAGCAGCGCGGGGAGCAGGGCTCAGGCCGCCCCGCCCCCCCGCGTGCGGGACACGTTCTGTGCGTGCCCCGCCCGCGGGAACCACCCCTCGAGGGCGCGCGGCTCCCCGGCGGGGGGAGGGGGCACGTGACACTCCCGCGCCCCGGTGGCCCGCAGCCCCCCCTCCCCGAGACACCCACGTGACTGGAGCCCGGGTCAGCTCCCGCGCCCCAAAGGGGGGGCCACAGCCCCGTTCCCCCGGCACCACGTGGGGGGGGGTCACAGGGGCGCTGCTCCCCGGGGAGGCTGCAGCGCCGGGGGGGGGCAGAAATCGCCCCCCCACCTCCGCCAGCGGCCGCCCCGCCGATGTCCAGCCTGGGGCCCGGAGAGAAGCAGGCGGGGGGGGGGGGCTCCACGTCACTGCCAGCTCCCGCCCCGCCCCCCAGGCTCCGCCCCTCAGCGCCCCCCGCAGCGTTTTCCCGCCCGCCTCGTCAGCGCGAGCGTCCCGGGAGTTTCCCGCCCAGCCAGCGCCGCCCGCGCCTGCGCTCTCCCGCGCCCTGTCCCCTCCTGCCCCCCCCAGTGCCAAGGCCCCCCCCGGCCCCTCCCCCTCCCTCCTGCCCCCCCAGTGCCAAGGCCCCCCCGGCCCCTCACACCCAGCCTGCTCCTACACCTCACCCCTGTCCAGACACCCCACCCCCAGCCCGCTCCCCCACCTTCCCTCGCGCCCCCTCCTCCCCCGGGCCAGACACCAACAAGGGGCGGGCTGGGGGCGGGGAGCTTCGCACTCGGACCCAGGATTCGCTCGCGCCCCCGCGCGCTCCTCGGACCTTCCTGTCATGGCGGCGCCGGCCGCCCAGTCAGACAACGCCCCCCTGCGGCAGCCCATTGGCCGAACCAGAGGCAGGATCCCCTTTGCTGACAGCCCATTGGGCGACACTATCCTCCGCCAAGGCTGTCTTCCGAAAGCCCATTGGCTGGCACACAGCCAGGAACCACCCCTAAGTCACAGACAATTCCAGGACAGAGCAGCCCATTAAGATCCACCCCGGACAGCCTATTGGTCGAGAGCAGTGGCAGGTCAGTCCCCCTAGTCACACCGCATTCGCAGACAGAGCTGTCCGTTAAGATGCAGCCGGGTCAGCCTATTGGGTGCCTCTGATTCAGAACACGCCCCTTAGTCACAGCCCATTCGCGGACAGAAGAGTCTGTTATAATCCACCCCGGACAACCTATTGGCCGCCAGCAGCCCCAGAACACGCCTTGAGTCACCGCCCATTGGCGCACGGAGCAGTCCGTTAAGAGTCACCTCGGACAGCCTCAGATTGGGCGCCACAGATTCCGAACACGCCCTTTACTCTCAGCCCATTCGCGGACAGAACAGTCTGTTACGATCAGTCCGGGACAGTCTCTCGGCCAGCCTTAGTGTAGGGAGAACAGAGTCAAGTATGAAACAGGATTCCCCAAGTGGAAGTGACTCCCCAGAATTTGTTCCCCACAACTAAAAGTCTAAGGAGGAGAAGTTTGTTAAGTAGAAGAAGCATAGAAGTGTTTAGATTTATTCTTGTGAAAGTGTTTAGATTTAGTGTTATCAAGCTTGAGAAGTGTTTAGATTTATAATTATTATTATTATTATTATTTGTTAGGATTGTTTAATTATAAATCTAAACATTTTTGCCCCTCTAGAATATAATTGGTTAGGAATGTAATATTAGGTCATGTAACTTCAAACTGTTAAAAATATACTACTATGTAGCCAGAAACAGCTCCCCTCGCTGTGCGCCAGGGCACGCTCAAACTTACTGTTACACAATTGACAACCGTTCTCTTCAAAGCATTGTGAAGCACTTAACCCTAATCGCAAAGTGAAGCATTGTAACTATAACAGTAACTAACTCAGCGCTCAGAGAGAGAATGTTTTAAGAAATGCCACCCAGAAACGTTTGTAACTTTTTGTAACTACAACTCTTGTATTATTATGCAAAATACTGTATGGGAAACATTAATTAGGGAATGTACATAAGAGAGAGAGTGCTTGGACGATGAATGAATGGTTGTGAGAGGTGCCAGCCTGAGAATGCAGCAACAAAGGGCTGAAGAAGGCGTCAGGTGCCAGTGCAATTGGCTCCCCGTAGCCGTTTCTAACACACACATGAGCCGCTCTGATTTGGCTTCTAACACTTTTAGCTGCTCGGTTCTGCAAGCGCGGAGAGGAAGCCGCGTCCGATAGATGGAGGTTCTCCGCGACACATTTGGCAGCCTGGACCCCCTGCCTCTGGTCCAAAGAGTCTCAACCAACCCCCGACCCCATGACCCTTGTTCTCAGTGATTCCGCCAGCTGCTTGGTGCCTTTAGTACCCGGCCCCGCTTGCAAAGTCCCCCCCCCAGCAGCATGACCCGAGAGCGAAACAAGAGACCCCCCCCCCCAGCAGCAAAACCCGAGAGCAGCGCGAAAGAACCCCCCCGGCATTGCGACCCGAGGGCGGCGCCAGAGACCCCCCCCAGCAGCAAGTCCCGAGGGCGGCGCCAGAGACCCTCCCCAGCAGCGTGACCCGAGAGCGAAGCCAGAGACCTCCCCCAGCAGAGTGACCCGAAAACGGTGCCAGAGACCCCCCCCCAGCAGCAAGACCCGAGAGCGGCACCACAGACCCGCCCCCAGCAGTGCGACCCAAGAGTGGCGCCAGAGACCCTCCCCCCAGCAGCATCACCAGAGAACGGCGACAGAGATCTCCCCCCCCCCAGCAGCACAACCTGAGATGGGAGCCAGAGGCCCCCCCCAGCAGCATCACCCGAGAGTGGCGCCAGAGACCCCCCCCAGCAGCATGAGATGAAAGTGGCGACAGAGACCCCACCCCCAAGGAGCGCGACCCGAGACCGGCGCCGGAGACCCCCCCAGAAGCATTACCCGAGAGTGGAGACAGAAACCCCACCCCCAGCACCGCTACCGGAGAGCGGCGCCAGAGACCTCCCCGAACAGCATCACCCGAGAGCGGCCCCAGACACCCACCCAGCAGCAAAACCCGAGAGAGGTGCCAGAGACCCCCCGCAGCAGCATCACCTGATAGCGGGGCCAGTGACACCCCCCGTCTGCAGCATGACCGGAGGGAGGCTCCAGAGACCACCCCCAGTAGTGCGACCCGAGAGCGGCGCCAGAGACCTCCCCCCAGCAGCGCGACCCGAGAGTGGAGACAGAGACCCCACCCCCAGCACCACTACCGAGAGCGGCACCAGAGACCCCCCCAACAGCGCGACCCGAAAGCGGTAACAGAGACCCCCCCCCAGCAGCACGACCGGAGAGCGAAGCCAGAGACCCCCCCAGCAGCATGATCCCAAGGAGGCGCCAGAGACCCCCCCCAGTAGCGCGACTCGAGAGCAGCACCAGAGATTCCCCGCAGCAGCATAACCCGAGAGAGGCGCCAGACTCCCTCCCAGCAGCACGACCTGAGAGTGGCCCCAAAGACCCCTCCCCCCCAGCAGCGAGACCCGAGAGCAGCGCTAGAGACACCCCCAAGCTGCACGACCCGAGAGCGGCACCAGAATCCCTCCCTGCAGCGAGATCCGAGAGCGGCGTGACTGAAGAGACCTCTCACTCACTAAGGTCTGTGGCTGTGGGAATTCTATCCTTTAGCCCTTCCCCCCCGCCCCTCGCCTATGTATAGGGCCCTCTACAAGAACACTGAGTCAGTCAGCCATGACGCGCCACCGCTCTCCCTTGCGCGACTTGCGAACCTGCAGAATTCCCGTTGGCTCCTGAGCCCTTAACCCGTGGAGATGCTCACCTGGAATGCCTGCACGTGAGCTATACAAGGACACGGCAGAAGCAGAGCAAGGACAAAGACACAGACAGAAACAGACAGACAGAACGTATTGGCCAATACGAGAGAGCAACAAGAGAGAAACACATGAGAGGCAGACGGAAACCTTACCGCCTTGCGTCTTCCTCCTCGAGCCAAGCGTCTGCTGAGAAGGACGCCGTGTTCCAGAGAAATCAGCACCCCTGACAAACGGAAGCCCTGTTTCTCCCACTACCAAGGAATCACCTCGCGAACCTCCGCTCGGACTCGCTGTCTAAGCAAACCTGACTTCCCTTCCTAGACCCGAGTGCGCCGTAAGCCGAGAGATTTCCAAACCCGACACTTATCTCCCTGTCAGCGATGGCTGCTCCGCTCCCAGCCGGACGGTTCTCGCCTCGCTTCGACCAAGCTCCCGAGCTCGCTGTTCTCGTTTCCGTTCCATCCCCAGACGGGAGGACACCGGGAGGGTTGACTTCTTATCGCTCACTACCGAACACAGCAGAGGGGAAAAAACAAACAAACAACTTAGCTTTTCAGTCCGCAAGGACGCGGCATCGCTTCTCCTCCCACCATCGCACCGCTGCCTCCCACCATCGGCCACCCCCTCCCGCTGCCACTCCAGGAACGCGGAGAGAACGGAGGCCTTGAATATCTATCCACGCTCTGTTGAACTGCCTATGCCCCTTCACCAGTCCCCAAGCCACCAGGCTCCGTGACCCAGCAGGAAGCTCTCTGCCTCAGAAGAAACATACTGCCAGGACGCTTAAAGATTTCAAAGCACGCACCTCTTACTCACACAGAGCCATGGGAAGGCCGAACGCTGAGGACCCTTCACATGTTCCGAGAATCACGTCCAGGCAGCTCAAGTACATCTCGGACGATTTATTCTCCGCCCACGGCCACGCACTGATTCCTCTGCAAGGGTGGCCAAAAAAGCCCAGCGTTAGCTCTCACTCACTAAAGTCTGTGGCTGTGGGAATTCTATCCTTTAGCCCTTTCCCCCCCTCTCGCCTATGTATCGGGTCCTCTACAAGAACACCGAGTCATTCAGCCATGACGCACCACCGCTCTCCCTTGCGCGACTTGCGAACCTGCTGAATTCCCGTTGGCTCCTGAGCCCTTAACCCTTGGAGATGCTCACCTGGAATGCCTGCAAGTGTGCTGTACAAGGACACGGCAGAAGCAGAGCAAGGACAAAGACACAGACAGAAACAGACAGACAGGACGTATTGGCCAATACGAGAGAGCAACAAGAGAGAAACACATGCGAGGCAGCCAGAAACCTTACCACCTTGCGTCTTCCTCCTCGAGCCAAGCGTCTGCTGAGAAGGACACCGTGTTCCAGAGAAACCAGCACCCCTGACAAACGGGAGCCCTGTTTCTCCCACTACCAAGTAAGCACCTCGGGAACCTCCGCTCGGACTCGCTGTCTAAGCAAACGTGACTTCCCTTCCTAGACCCGAGTGGGCCGTAAGCCGAGAGATTTCCAGACCCGACACTTATCTCCCGGTCAGCGATGGCTGCTCCGCTCCCAGCAGGACGGTTCTCGCCTCGCTTCGACCAAGCTCCCAAGCTCGCCGTTCTCTTTTCCGTTCCATCCCCAGACGGGAGGACACCGGGAGGGTTGACTTCTTATCGCTCGCTACCGAACACAGCTGAGGGGAAAAAACAAACAAACAACTTAGCTTTTCAGTCCGCAAGGACGCGGCATCGCTTCTCCTCCCACCATCGGCCACCCCCTCCCGCTGCCACTCCAGGAACTCGGAGAGAACGGAGGCCTTGAATATCTATCCACGCACTGTTGAACCGCCTACTGCCCCTTCACCAGTCCCCAAGCCACCAGGCTCCGTGCCCCAGCAGGAAGCTCTCTGCCTCAGAAGAAACATACTGCCAGGACGCTTGAAGATTTCAAAGCACGCACCTCTTACTCACACAGAGCCATGGGAAGGCCGAACGCTGAGGACCCTTCACGTGTTCCGAGAATCACGTCCAGGCAGCTCAAGTCCATCTCGGACGGTATCTTCTCAGCCCACTGCCCAGTCTGGAGCCAGCAAAGCCCTCGGGCAGGAGTGACAGCAAAGGGCTAGGACCCAGAAGCCGTGTCCAGGGGTCAGTCTGGAGTGCTGTACAGAGCCCAGGACCATCCACATATCCTGTGTGGTGCAACCTGCTGAGTGGAGACAAAGGCTCAGGGCTGCTCTCATACCCTGATCAGACACTTTACTGAATGTGGTGCAGGGAAAAGGTGGACTGATGGCTCCCATGAATGGGCGTGCAGACTGGAGTGAGGAAGGGCCCCGGGATAAGAATATGGATGGGGGTGCAGGCTGGGGGGAGGAAGGGCCCCGGGATAAGAATATGGATGGGGGTGCAGGCTGGGGGGAGGAAGGGCCCCGGGATAAGCATATGGACGGGGGTGCAGGCTGGGGAGAGGAAGGGCCCCGGGATAAGAGTATGGACGGGGTGCAGGCTGGGGTGAGGAAGCAGGAGGGGAGGGGGCTGCGCGGAGCCTGGAGTGCGGGATGAGGGGGCCATGGGCAGGAGGGGAGAGGGCTGTGCGGAGCCTGGAGTGCGGGATGAGGGGGCCGGGGGCAGGAGGGGAGAGGGCTGTGCGGAGCCTGGAGTGCGGGATGAGGGGGCCATGGGCAGGAGGGGAGAGGGCTGCGCAGAGCCTGGTGTGTGGGATGAGGGGGCCGGGGGCAGGAGGGGAGAGGGCTGCGCGGAGCCTGGAAATAACGAGCTTCTTACTTTGCCTGCTGTCAAAGGGCAAGACTGGGGCCACGTGGCGTGCGGAGCAGGGACAGCAGCTGGGGGCGATGGAATTACACGTGCATTACCTGCAATGACCACCGAGTGGCACTGTGGAGGCGCTTCGGAATTACACGTGCATTACCTGCAATGACCACCGAGTGGCACTGTGGAGGCGCTTCGGAATTACACGTGCATTACCGGCAATGACCACCGAGCGGCACTGTGGAGGCGCTTCGGAATTACACGTGCATTACCTGCACTGACCACCGAGCGGCACTGTGGAGGCGCTACGGAATTACACGTGCATTACCGGCAATGACCACCGAGCGGCACTGTGGAGGCGCTTCGGAATTACACGTGCATTACCGGCAATGACCACCGAGCGGCACTGTGGAGGCGCTACGGAATTACACGTGCATTACCGCCGGTGACTACCGAGTGTCACTGTTGCTCTGCTAAGGGCCGTTATTTCCGAATAAAAAAGATTGTTCTTAGGGTAGAAATGCCCCATTCCGAACTAAGAACACGCTGGGCGGGGCTATGCCGGGGGGCGGGGCTATGATAGGGGCGGGGCGCGCTGCGACGTGCCCCGGGAGGCCGCACTATGAGAACTACAAGTCCCAGGATGCGTCGCTAACACTTGGAGTGACACGAGCGCGGGACCAACCGCGTCGCTCCCTGGTCAATGCCCCGTTGTGATGTCACTTCCGCTGCACCCGCCCAACCGAACAGCGCCGGGCCTGCCCTGGCCCTGCAATGGCCGATGGGAGCTGCGGACAGGGGCACTCAGTTTCCCACAAGCCACTGCGGCTACTTTCCCTACTCCCCCTCATCCCGCCCCTCCCCATTGCTGGGCGGGGCTCCTGCCTCAGAGACGGCAGCGTCCGCAGCTGATGCCCCGCCCCCACTCGGGAGAGGAGACTCCGCGGCAACCCTTCCCCCCCAAACTCCTCCCCACCCCGTGCAGTCTGATCCCCCCAAACTCCTCCCCGCCCCGTGCAGTCTGATCCCCCCTCAAACTCCTCCCCCCCGTGCAGTCTGATCCCCCCAAACTTCCCCTCCGCCCCGTGCACTCTGATCCTCCCCCCCGTGCAGTCTGATCCCCCCAAACTCCTCTCCCCCCGTGCAGTCTGATCCCCCCAAACTCCTCCCCGCCCCGTGCAGTCCGATCCCCCCAAACTCTTCCCCGCCCCGTGCAGTATGATCCCCCCAAACACCTCCCCGCCCCGTGCAGTCCGATCCCCCCCAAACACCTCCCCGCCCCGTGCAGTCCGATCCCCCCCAAACTCCTCCCCGCCCCGTGCAGTCTGATCCCCCTCCAAACTCCTCCCCCCCCCGTGCAGTCTGATCCTCCCCCCGTGCAGTCTGATCCCCCCCCAAACTCCTCCCCGCTCCGTGCAGTCTGATCCTCCCCCCCGTGCAGTCCGATCCCCCCAAACTCTTCCCCGCCCCGTGCAGTCCGATCCCCCCAAACTCTTCCCCGCCCCGTGCAGTCCGATCCCCCCCAAACTCCTCTCCCTCCGTGCAGTCCGATCCCCCCCAAACTCCTCCCCGCCCCGTGCAGTCTGATCCCCCTCCAAACTCCTCCCCCCCCGTGCAGTCTGATCCTCCCCCCCGTGCAGTCTGATCCCCCCCCAAACTCCTCCCCGCTCCGTGCAGTCTGATCCTCCCCCCCGTGCAGTCTGATCCTCCCCCCCGTGCAGTCTGATCCCCCCAAACTCCTCCCCGCCCCGTGCAGTCCGATCCCCCCAAACTCTTCCCCCCCGTGCAATCTGATCCCCCCAAACTCCTCTCCCCCCGTGCAGTCTGATCCCCCCCAAACTCCTCCCCGCCCCGTGCAGTCCGATCCCCCCAAACTCCTCTCCCTCCGTGCAGTCCGATCCCCCCCAAACTCCTCCCTGCTCCATGCAGTCTGATCCCCCCCAAACTCCTCCCCGCTCCGTGCAGTCTGATCCTCCCCTCCATGCAGTCTGATCCCCCCAAACTCCTCCCCGCCCCGTGCAGTCCGATCCCCCCAAACTCTTCCCCGCCCCGTGCAGTCCGATCCCCCCAAACTCCTCTCCCTCCGTGCAGTCTGATCCCCCCAAACTCCTCCCCCCCCGTGCAATCTGATACCCCCAAACTCCTCTCCCCCCGTGCAGTCTGATCCCCCCAAACTCTTCCCCGCCCCGTGCAGTCCGATCCCCCCAAACTCCTCTCCCTCCGTGCAGTCCGATCCCCCCCAAACTCCTCCCCGCCCCGTGCAGTCCGATCCCCCCCAAACTCTTCCCCACCGCGTGCAGTCCGATCCCCCCAAACTCCTCCCCGCCCCGTTCAGTCTGATCCCCCCCCAAACTCCTCCCCGCTCCGTGCAGTCTGATCCCCCCCAAACTCCTCTCCCCCCCGTGCAGTCTGATCCCCCCCACACTCCCCTCCGCCCCGTGCAGTCTGATCGCCCCCCCAAACTCCTGTCCGCCCCGTGCATTCTGATCCCCCCCAAAGCTCCTGTCCGCCCCGTGCAGTCTGATCCCCCCCCAAACTCCTCCCCGCTCCGTGCAGTCTGATCCACCCCAAACTCCTCTCCCCCCGTGCAGTCTGATCCCCCCAAACTCCTCTCCCCCCCGTGCAGTCTGATCCCCCCCACACTCCTGTCCGCCCCGTGCAGTCTGATCGCCCCCCAAAACTCCTGTCCGCCCCGTGCAGTCTGATCCCCCCAAACTCCTCCCCCCCGTGCAGTCTGATCCCCCCCAAACTCCTCCCCCCGTGCAGTCTGATCCCCCCCTAAACTCCTCCTCGCCCCGTGCAGTCTGATCCCCCCCCAACTCCTCCCCGCCCCGTGCAGTCTGATCCCCCCCCAAACTCCTCCTCGCCCCGTGCAGTCCGATCCCCCCAAACTCCTCCCCCCCGTGCAGTCTGATCCCCCCAAACTCCTCCCCGCCCCGTGCAGTCCGATCCCCCCAAACTCTTCCCCCCCGTGCAATCTGATCCCCCCAAACTCCTCTCCCCCCGTGCAGTCTGATCCCCCCCAAACTCCTCCCCGCCCCGTGCAGTCCGATCCCCCCAAACTCCTCTCCCTCCGTGCAGTCCGATCCCGCCCAAACTCCTCCCCGCCCCGTGCAGTCCGATCCCCCCAAACTCCTCCCCCCCGTGCAGTCTGATCCCCCCCCAAACTCCTCCCCGCTCCGTGCAGTCTGATCCTCCCCTCCATGCAATCTGATCCCCCCAAACTCCTCCCCGCCCCGTGCAGTCCGATCCCCCCCAAACTCCTCTCCCCCCGTGCAGTCTGATCCCCCCAAACTCCTCCCCCCCGTGCAGTCTGATCCCCCCAAACTCCTCTCCCCCCGTGCAATCTGATCCCCCCAAACTCCTCCCCGCCCCGTGCAGTCCGATCCCCCCCAAACTCCTCTCCCCCCGTGCAGTCTGATCCCCCCAAACTCCTCCCCCCCGTGCAATCTGATCCCCCCAAACTCCTCTCCCCCCGTGCAGTCTGATCCCTCCCAAACTCCTCCCCGCCCCATGCAGTCCGATCCCCCCAAACTCTTCCCCGCCCCGTGCAGTCCGATCCCCCCAAACTCCTCTCCCTCCGTGCAGTCCGATCCCCCCCAAACTCCTCTCCCCCCGTGCAGTCCGATCCCCCCAAACTCCTCCCCCGCGTGCAATCTGATCCCCCCAAACTCCTCTCCCCCCGTGCAGTCTGATCCCCCCCAAACTCCTCCCCGCCCCGTGCAGTCTGATCTCCCCAAACTCTTCCCCGCCCCGTGCAGTCCGATCCCCCCAAACTCCTCTCCCTCCGTGCAGTCCGATCCCCCCCAAACTCCTCTCCCCCCGTGCAGTCTGATCCCCCCAAACTCCTCCCCCCCGTGCAATCTGATCCCCCCAAACTCCTCTCCCCCCGTGCAGTCTGATCCCCCCCAAACTCCTCCCCGCCCCGTGCAGTCTGATCTCCCCCAAAACTCCTCCCCGCCCCGTTCAGTCTGATCCCCCCCAAACTCCTCTCCCCCCCGTGCAGTCTGATCCCCCCCACACTCCCCTCCGCCCCGTGCAGTCTGATCGCCCCCCCAAACTCCTGTCCGCCCCGTGCAGTCTGATCCCCCCCAAAGCTCCTCCCTGCCCCGTGCAGTCTGATCCCCCCCCAAACTCCTCCCCGCTCCGTGCAGTCTGATCCTCCCCCCCGTGCAGTCTGATCCCCCCAAACTCCTCCCCGCTCCGTGCAGTCTGATCCCCCCCAAACTCCTCTCCCCCCGTGCAGTCTGATCCCCCCAAACTCCTCTCCCCCCCGTGCAGTCTGATCCCCCCCACACTCCCCTCCGCCCCGTGCAGTCTGATCGCTCCCCAAAACTCCTCTCCGCCCCGTGCAGTCTGATCCCCCCCAAACTCCTCCCCGCCCCATGCAGTCTGATCCCCCCAAACTCCTCACCCCCGTGCAGTCTGATCCCCCCCAAACTCCTCGCCCCGTGCAGTCTGATCCCCCCCTAAACTCCTCCTCGCCCCGGGCAGTCTGATCCCCCCCAAACTCCTCCCCGCCCCGTGCAGTCTGATCCCCCCCCAACTCCTCCCCGCCCCGTGCAGTCTGATCCCCCCCCAAACTCCTCCTCGCCCCGTGCAGTCTGATCCCCCCCAAACTCCTCCCCCCGTGCAGTCTGATCTCCTACCCCCCACGAAACTCCTCTCCGCCCCCTGCAGTCTGATCCCCTACCCCCCTAACTCCTCTCCGCGCCATGCAGTCTGATCCCCCCTCACCAAACTCCTCCCCGCCCCGTGCAGTCTGCTTCCCCCCAAACTCCTCTCCGCCCCATGCAGTATGATCCCCCCTCACCAAACTCCTCCCCGCCCCGTGCAGCCCCTAAGTTTGCCCCCCAATTCTCAGCCACTCCCCCCCTCTCCCCACACGCCCCCACCCAGGACGCTCTCGGCCTCTGCAGGAGGCGGCACAGCCGGGCACTGGGCGGCACTGCGGGCAGCCAGGGCCAGAGCATCCCCCCCCACAGCGCCCCCCGCCGAACTGCCCCCCCCCGGGCACAGGGGGGATTCAGCGGGCACCCGGCCCCGCCCCCAGGCAGCGAGCAGCGCGGGGAGCAGGGCTCAGGCCGCCCCGCCCCCCCCGCGTGCGGGACACGTTCTGTGCGTGCCCCGCCCGCGGGAACCACCCCTCGAGGGCGCGCGGCTCCCCGGCGGGGGGAGGGGGCACGTGACACTCCCGCGCCCCGGTGGCCCGCAGCCCCCCCTCCCCGAGACACCCACGTGACTGGAGCCCGGGTCAGCTCCCGCGCCCCAAAGGGGGGGCCACAGCCCCGTTCCCCCGGCACCACGTGGGGGGGGTCACAGGGGCGCTGCTCCCCGGGGAGGCTGCAGCGCCGGGGGGGGGGGCAGAAATCGCCCCCCCCCCCACCTCCGCCAGGGGCCGCCCCGCCGATGTCCAGCCTGGGGCCCGGAGAGAAGCAGGCGGGGGGGGGGGGGGGCTCCACGTCACTGCCAGCTCCCGCCCCGCCCCCCAGGCTCCGCCCCTCAGCGTCCCCCGCAGCGTTTTCCCGCCCGCCTCGTCAGCGCGAGCGTCCCGGGAGTTTCCCGCCCAGCCAGCGCCGCCCGCGCCTGCGCTCTCCCGCGCCCTGTCCCCTCCTGCCCCCCCCAGTGCCAAGGCCCCCCCGGCCCCTCCCCCTCCCTCCTGCCCCCCCAGTGCCGAGCACCCCCCCCGGCCCCTCACCCCCTCCTGCCCCCCCAGTGCCGAGCACCCCCCCCGGCCCCTCACCCCCTCCTGCCCCCCCAGTGCCGAGCACCCCCCCCGGCCCCTCACCCCCTCCTGCCCCCCCAATGCCAAGCGCCCCCCCCGGCCCCTCACACCCAGCCTGCTCCTACACCTCACCCCTGTCCAGACACCCCACCCCCAGCCCGCTCCCCCACCTTCCCTCGCGCCCCCTCCTCCCCCGGGCCAGACACCAACAAGGGGCGGGCTGGGGGCGGGGAGCTTCGCACTCGGACCCAGGATTCGCTCGCGCCCCCGCGCGCTCCTCGGACCTTCCTGTCATGGCGGCGCCGGCCGCCCAGTCAGACAACGCCCCCCTGCGGCAGCCCATTGGCCGAACCAGAGGCAGGATCCCCTTTGCTGACAGCCCATTGGGCGACACTATCCTCCGCCAAGGCTGTCTTCCGAAAGCCCATTGGCTGGCACACAGCCAGGAACCACCCCTAAGTCACAGACAATTCCAGGACAGAGCAGCCCATTAAGATCCACCCCGGACAGCCTATTGGTCGAGAGCAGTGGCAGGTCAGTCCCCCTAGTCACACCGCATTCGCAGACAGAGCTGTCCGTTAAGATGCAGCCGGGTCAGCCTATTGGGTGCCTCTGATTCAGAACACGCCCCTTAGTCACAGCCCATTCGCGGACAGAAGAGTCTGTTATAATCCACCCCGGACAACCTATTGGCCGCCAGCAGCCCCAGAACACGCCTTGAGTCACCGCCCATTGGCGCACGGAGCAGTCCGTTAAGAGTCACCTCGGACAGCCTCGGATTGGGCGCCACAGATTCCGAACACGCCCTTTACTCTCAGCCCATTCGCGGACAGAACAGTCTGTTACGATCAGTCCGGGACAGTCTCTCGGCCAGCCTTAGTGTAGGGAGAACAGAGTCAAGTATGAAACAGGATTCCCCAAGTGGAAGTGACTCCCCAGAATTTGTTCCCCACAACTAAAAGTCTAAGGAGGAGAAGTTTGTTAAGTAGAAGAAGCATAGAAGTGTTTAGATTTATTCTTGTGAAAGTGTTTAGATTTAGTGTTATCAAGCTTGAGAAGTGTTTAGATTTATAATTATTATTATTATTATTATTTGTTAGGATTGTTTAATTATAAATCTAAACATTTTTGCCCCTCTAGAATATAATTGGTTAGGAATGTAATATTAGGTCATGTAACTTCAAACTGTTAAAAATATACTACTATGTAGCCAGAAACAGCTCCCCTCGCTGTGCGCCAGGGCACGCTCAAACTTACTGTTACACAATTGACAACCGTTCTCTTCAAAGCATTGTGAAGCACTTAACCCTAATCGCAAAGTGAAGCATTGTAACTATAACAGTAACTAACTCAGCGCTCAGAGAGAGAATGTTTTAAGAAATGCCACCCAGAAACGTTTGTAACTTTTTGTAACTACAACTCTTGTATTATTATGCAAAATACTGTATGGGAAACATTAATTAGGGAATGTACATAAGAGAGAGAGTGCTTGGACGATGAATGAATGGTTGTGAGAGGTGCCAGCCTGAGAATGCAGCAACAAAGGGCTGAAGAAGGCGTCAGGTGCCAGTGCAATTGGCTCCCCGTAGCCGTTTCTAACACACACATGAGCCGCTCTGATTTGGCTTCTAACACTTTTAGCTGCTCGGTTCTGCAAGCGCGGAGAGGAAGCCGCGTCCGATAGATGGAGGTTCTCCGCGACACATTTGGCAGCCTGGACCCCCTGCCTCTGGTCCAAAGAGTCTCAACCAACCCCCGACCCCATGACCCTTGTTCTCAGTGATTCCGCCAGCTGCTTGGTGCCTTTAGTACCCGGCCCCGCTTGCAAAGTCCCCCCCCCAGCAGCATGACCCGAGAGCGAAACAAGAGACCCCCCCCCCAGCAGCAAAACCCGAGAGCAGCGCGAAAGAACCCCCCCGGCATTGCGACCCGAGGGCGGCGCCAGAGACCCCCCCCAGCAGCAAGTCCCGAGGGCGGCGCCAGAGACCCTCCCCAGCAGCGTGACCCGAGAGCGAAGCCAGAGACCTCCCCCAGCAGAGTGACCCGAAAACGGTGCCAGAGACCCCCCCCCAGCAGCAAGACCCGAGAGCGGCACCACAGACCCGCCCCCAGCAGTGCGACCCAAGAGTGGCGCCAGAGACCCTCCCCCCAGCAGCATCACCAGAGAACGGCGACAGAGATCTCCCCCCCCCCCAGCAGCACAACCTGAGATGGGAGCCAGAGGCCCCCCCCAGCAGCATCACCCGAGAGTGGCGCCAGAGACCCCCCCCAGCAGCATGAGATGAAAGTGGCGACAGAGACCCCACCCCCAAGGAGCGCGACCCGAGACCGGCGCCGGAGACCCCCCCAGAAGCATTACCCGAGAGTGGAGACAGAAACCCCACCCCCAGCACCGCTACCGGAGAGCGGCGCCAGAGACCTCCCCGAACAGCATCACCCGAGAGCGGCCCCAGACACCCACCCAGCAGCAAAACCCGAGAGAGGTGCCAGAGACCCCCCGCAGCAGCATCACCTGATAGCGGGGCCAGTGACACCCCCCGTCTGCAGCATGACCGGAGGGAGGCTCCAGAGACCACCCCCAGTAGTGCGACCCGAGAGCGGCGCCAGAGACCTCCCCCCAGCAGCGCGACCCGAGAGTGGAGACAGAGACCCCACCCCCAGCACCACTACCGAGAGCGGCACCAGAGACCCCCCCAACAGCGCGACCCGAAAGCGGTAACAGAGACCCCCCCCCAGCAGCACGACCGGAGAGCGAAGCCAGAGACCCCCCAGCAGCATGATCCCAAGGAGGCGCCAGAGACCCCCCCCAGTAGCGCGACTCGAGAGCAGCACCAGAGATTCCCCGCAGCAGCATAACCCGAGAGAGGCGCCAGACTCCCTCCCAGCAGCACGACCTGAGAGTGGCCCCAAAGACCCCTCCCCCCCAGCAGCGAGACCCGAGAGCAGCGCTAGAGACACCCCCAAGCTGCACGACCCGAGAGCGGCACCAGAATCCCTCCCTGCAGCGAGATCCGAGAGCGGCGTGACTGAAGAGACCTCTCACTCACTAAGGTCTGTGGCTGTGGGAATTCTATCCTTTAGCCCTTCCCCCCCGCCCCTCGCCTATGTATAGGGCCCTCTACAAGAACACTGAGTCAGTCAGCCATGACGCGCCACCGCTCTCCCTTGCGCGACTTGCGAACCTGCAGAATTCCCGTTGGCTCCTGAGCCCTTAACCCGTGGAGATGCTCACCTGGAATGCCTGCACGTGAGCTATACAAGGACACGGCAGAAGCAGAGCAAGGACAAAGACACAGACAGAAACAGACAGACAGAACGTATTGGCCAATACGAGAGAGCAACAAGAGAGAAACACATGAGAGGCAGACGGAAACCTTACCGCCTTGCGTCTTCCTCCTCGAGCCAAGCGTCTGCTGAGAAGGACGCCGTGTTCCAGAGAAATCAGCACCCCTGACAAACGGAAGCCCTGTTTCTCCCACTACCAAGGAATCACCTCGCGAACCTCCGCTCGGACTCGCTGTCTAAGCAAACCTGACTTCCCTTCCTAGACCCGAGTGCGCCGTAAGCCGAGAGATTTCCAAACCCGACACTTATCTCCCTGTCAGCGATGGCTGCTCCGCTCCCAGCCGGACGGTTCTCGCCTCGCTTCGACCAAGCTCCCGAGCTCGCTGTTCTCGTTTCCGTTCCATCCCCAGACGGGAGGACACCGGGAGGGTTGACTTCTTATCGCTCACTACCGAACACAGCAGAGGGGAAAAAACAAACAAACAACTTAGCTTTTCAGTCCGCAAGGACGCGGCATCGCTTCTCCTCCCACCATCGCACCGCTGCCTCCCACCATCGGCCACCCCCTCCCGCTGCCACTCCAGGAACGCGGAGAGAACGGAGGCCTTGAATATCTATCCACGCTCTGTTGAACTGCCTATGCCCCTTCACCAGTCCCCAAACCACCAGGCTCCGTGACCCAGCAGGAAGCTCTCTGCCTCAGAAGAAACATACTGCCAGGACGCTTAAAGATTTCAAAGCACGCACCTCTTACTCACACAGAGCCATGGGAAGGCCGAACGCTGAGGACCCTTCACATGTTCCGAGAATCACGTCCAGGCAGCTCAAGTACATCTCGGACGATTTATTCTCCGCCCACGGCCACGCACTGATTCCTCTGCAAGGGTGGCCAAAAAAGCCCAGCGTTAGCTCTCACTCACTAAAGTCTGTGGCTGTGGGAATTCTATCCTTTAGCCCTTTCCCCCCCTCTCGCCTATGTATCGGGTCCTCTACAAGAACACCGAGTCATTCAGCCATGACGCACCACCGCTCTCCCTTGCGCGACTTGCGAACCTGCTGAATTCCCGTTGGCTCCTGAGCCCTTAACCCTTGGAGATGCTCACCTGGAATGCCTGCAAGTGTGCTGTACAAGGACACGGCAGAAGCAGAGCAAGGACAAAGACACAGACAGAAACAGACAGACAGGACGTATTGGCCAATACGAGAGAGCAACAAGAGAGAAACACATGCGAGGCAGCCAGAAACCTTACCACCTTGCGTCTTCCTCCTCGAGCCAAGCGTCTGCTGAGAAGGACACCGTGTTCCAGAGAAACCAGCACCCCTGACAAACGGGAGCCCTGTTTCTCCCACTACCAAGTAAGCACCTCGGGAACCTCCGCTCGGACTCGCTGTCTAAGCAAACGTGACTTCCCTTCCTAGACCCGAGTGGGCCGTAAGCCGAGAGATTTCCAGACCCGACACTTATCTCCCGGTCAGCGATGGCTGCTCCGCTCCCAGCAGGACGGTTCTCGCCTCGCTTCGACCAAGCTCCCAAGCTCGCCGTTCTCTTTTCCGTTCCATCCCCAGACGGGAGGACACCGGGAGGGTTGACTTCTTATCGCTCGCTACCGAACACAGCTGAGGGGAAAAAACAAACAAACAACTTAGCTTTTCAGTCCGCAAGGACGCGGCATCGCTTCTCCTCCCACCATCGGCCACCCCCTCCCGCTGCCACTCCAGGAACTCGGAGAGAACGGAGGCCTTGAATATCTATCCACGCACTGTTGAACCGCCTACTGCCCCTTCACCAGTCCCCAAGCCACCAGGCTCCGTGCCCCAGCAGGAAGCTCTCTGCCTCAGAAGAAACATACTGCCAGGACGCTTGAAGATTTCAAAGCACGCACCTCTTACTCACACAGAGCCATGGGAAGGCCGAACGCTGAGGACCCTTCACGTGTTCCGAGAATCACGTCCAGGCAGCTCAAGTCCATCTCGGACGGTATCTTCTCAGCCCACTGCCCAGCCAGTTTCCCAGCTGTTACCCAGTCTGGAGCCAGCAAAGCCCTCGGGCAGGAGTGACAGCAAAGGGCTAGGACCCAGAAGCCGTGTCCAGGGGTCAGTCTGGAGTGCTGTACAAAGCCCAGGACCATCCACATATCCTGTGTGGTGCAACCTGCTGAGTGGAGACAAAGGCTCAGGGCTGCTCTCATACCCTGATCAGACACTTTACTGAATGTGGTGCAGGGAAAAGGTGGACTGATGGCTCCCATGAATGGGCGTGCAGACTGGAGTGAGGAAGGGCTCCGGGATAAGCATATGGACGGGGGTGCAGGCTGGGGGGAGGAAGGGCCCCGGGATAAGCATATGGACGGGGGTGCAGGCTGGGGAGAGGAAGGGCCCCGGGATAAGAGTATGGACGGGGTGCAGGCTGGGGTGAGGAAGCAGGAGGGGAGGGGGCTGCGCGGAGCCTGGAGTGCGGGATGAGGGGGCCGGGGGCAGGAGGGGAGAGGGCTGTGCGGAGCCTGGAGTGCGGGATGAGGGGGCCATGGGCAGGAGGGGAGAGGGCTGCGCGGAGCCTGGTGTGTGGGATGAGGGGGCCGGGGGCAGGAGGGGAGAGGGCTGCGCGGAGCCTGGAAATAACGAGCTTCTTACTTTGCCTGCTGTCAAAGGGCAAGACTGGGGCCACGTGGCGTGCGGAGCAGGGACAGCAGCTGGGGGCGATGGAATTACACGTGCATTACCTGCAATGACCACCGAGTGGCACTGTGGAGGCGCTTCGGAATTACACGTGCATTACCTGCAATGACCACCGAGTGGCACTGTGGAGGCGCTTCGGAATTACACGTGCATTACCGGCAATGACCACCGAGCGGCACTGTGGAGGCGCTTCGGAATTACACGTGCATTACCTGCACTGACCACCGAGCGGCACTGTGGAGGCGCTACGGAATTACACGTGCATTACCGGCAATGACCACCGAGCGGCACTGTGGAGGCGCTTCGGAATTACACGTGCATTACCGGCAATGACCACCGAGCGGCACTGTGGAGGCGCTACGGAATTACACGTGCATTACCGCCGGTGACTACCGAGTGTCACTGTTGCTCTGCTAAGGGCCGTTATTTCCGAATAAAAAAGATTGTTCTTAGGGTAGAAATGCCCCATTCCGAACTAAGAACACGCTGGGCGGGGCTATGCCGGGGGGCGGGGCTATGATAGGGGCGGGGCGCGCTGCGACGTGCCCCGGGAGGCCGCACTATGAGAACTACAAGTCCCAGGATGCGTCGCTAACACTTGGAGTGACACGAGCGCGGGACCAACCGCGTCGCTCCCTGGTCAATGCCCCGTTGTGATGTCACTTCCGCTGCACCCGCCCAACCGAACAGCGCCGGGCCTGCCCTGGCCCTGCAATGGCCGATGGGAGCTGCGGACAGGGGCACTCAGTTTCCCACAAGCCACTGCGGCTACTTTCCCTACTCCCCCTCATCCCGCCCCTCCCCATTGCTGGGCGGGGCTCCTGCCTCAGAGACGGCAGCGTCCGCAGCTGATGCCCCGCCCCCACTCGGGAGAGGAGACTCCGCGGCAACCCTTCCCCCCCAAACTCCTCCCCACCCCGTGCAGTCTGATCCCCCCAAACTCCTCCCCGCCCCGTGCAGTCTGATCCCCCCTCAAACTCCTCCCCCCCGTGCAGTCTGATCCCCCCAAACTTCCCCTCCGCCCCGTGCACTCTGATCCTCCCCCCCGTGCAGTCTGATCCCCCCAAACTCCTCTCCCCCCGTGCAGTCTGATCCCCCCAAACTCCTCCCCGCCCCGTGCAGTCCGATCCCCCCAAACTCTTCCCCGCCCCGTGCAGTATGATCCCCCCAAACACCTCCCCGTCCCGTGCAGTCCGATCCCCCCCAAACACCTCCCCGCCCCGTGCAGTCCGATCCCCCCCAAACTCCTCCCCGCCCCGTGCAGTCTGATCCCCCTCCAAACTCCTCCCCCCCCGTGCAGTCTGATCCTCCCCCCCGTGCAGTCTGATCCCCCCCCAAACTCCTCCCCGCTCCGTGCAGTCTGATCCTCCCCCCCGTGCAGTCCGATCCCCCCCAAACTCCTCTCCCCCCGTGCAGTCTGATCCCCCCAAACTACTCCCCCCCGTGCAGTCCGATCCCCCCAAACTCTTCCCCGCCCCGTGCAGTCCGATCCCCCCAAACTCTTCCCCGCCCCGTGCAGTCCGATCCCCCCCAAACTCCTCTCCCTCCGTGCAGTCCGATCCCCCCCAAACTCCTCCCCGCCCCGTGCAGTCCGATCCCCCCCAAACTCCTCCCCGCCCCGTGCAGTCCGATCCCCCCAAACTCCTCCCCGCCCCGTGCAGTCCGATCTCCCCCAAAACTCCTCCCCGCCCCGTTCAGTCTGATCCCCCCCAAACTCCTCCCCGCTCCGTGCAGTCTGATCCCCCCCAAACTCCTCTCCCCCCCGTGCAGTCTGATCCCCCCCACACTCCTCTCCGCCCCGTGCAGTCTGTTCGCCCCCCCAAACTCCTGTCCGCCCCGTGCAGTCTGATCCCCCCCAAAGCTCCTCCCTGCCCCGTGCAGTCTGATCCCCCCCCAAACTCCTCCCCGCTCCGTGCAGTCTGATTCTCCCCCCCGTGCAGTCTGATCCCCCCAAACTCCTCCCCGCTCCGTGCAGTCTGATCCCCCCCAAACTCCTCTCCCCCCGTGCAGTCTGATCCCCCCAAACTCCTCTCCCCCCCGTGCAGTCTGATCCCCCCCACACTCCCCTCCGCCCCGTGCAGTCTGATCGCTCCCCAAAACTCCTGTCCGCCCCGTGCAGTCTGATCCCCCTAAACTCCTCCCCGCCCCATGCAGTCTGATCCCCCCAAACTCCTCACCCCCGTGCAGTCTGATCCCCCCCAAACTCCTCCCCCAGTGCAGTCTGATCCCCCCCTAAACTCCTCCTCGCCCCGTGCAGTCTGATCCCCCCCCAACTCCTCCCCGCCCCGTGCAGTCTGATCCCCCCCCAACTCCTCCTCCCCCCGTGCAGTCTGATCCCCCCCCAAACTCCTCCTCCCCCCGTGCAGTCTGATCTCCTACCCCCCACGAAACTCCTCTCCGCCCCCTGCAGTCTGATCCCCTACCCCCCTAACTCCTCTCCGCGCCATGCAGTATGATCCCCCCTCACCAAACTCCTCCCCGCCCCGTGCAGCCCCTAAGTTTGCCCCCCAATTCTCAGCCACTCCCCCCCTCTCCCCACACGCCCCCCACCCAGGACGCTCTCGGCCTCTGCAGGAGGCACAGCCGGGCACTGGGCAGCACTGCGGGCAGCCAGGGCCAGAGCATCGCCCCCCGCCGAACTGCCCCCCCCCGGGCACAGGGGGGATTCAGCGGGCACCCGGCCCCGCCCCCAGGCAGCGAGCAGCGCGGGGAGCAGGGCTCAGGCCGCCCCGCCCCCCCGCGTGCGGGACACGTTCTGTGCGTGCCCCGCCCGCGGGAACCACCCCTCGAGGGCGCGCGGCTCCCCGGCGGGGGGAGGGGGCACGTGACACTCCCGCGCCCCCGTGGCCCGCAGCCCCCCCTCCCCGAGACACCCACGTGACTGGAGCCCGGGTCAGCTCCCGCGCCCCAAAGGGAGGGCCACAGCCCCGTTCCCCCGGCACCACGTGGGGGGGGGTCACAGGGGCGCTGCTCCCCGGGGAGGCTGCAGCGCCGGGGGGGGGCAGAAATCGCCCCCCCACCTCCGCCAGGGGCCGCCCCGCCGATGTCCAGCCTGGGGCCCGGAGAGAAGCAGGCGGGGGGGGGGGGCTCCACGTCACTGCCAGCTCCCGCCCCGCCCCCCAGGCTCCGCCCCTCAGCGCCCCCCGCAGCGTTTTCCCGCCCGCCTCGTCAGCGCGAGCGTCCCGGGAGTTTCCCGCCCAGCCAGCGCCGCCCGCGCCTGCGCTCTCCCGCGCCCTGTCCCCTCCTGCCCCCCCCAGTGCCAAGGCCCCCCCCGGCCCCTCCCCCTCCCTCCTGCCCCCCCAGTGCCAAGGCCCCCCCGGCCCCTCACACCCAGCCTGCTCCTACACCTCACCCCTGTCCAGACACCCCACCCCCAGCCCGCTCCCCCACCTTCCCTCGCGCCCCCTCCTCCCCCGGGCCAGACACCAACAAGGGGCGGGCTGGGGGCGGGGAGCTTCGCACTCGGACCCAGGATTCGCTCGCGCCCCCGCGCGCTCCTCGGACCTTCCTGTCATGGCGGCGCCGGCCGCCCAGTCAGACAACGCCCCCCTGCGGCAGCCCATTGGCCGAACCAGAGGCAGGATCCCCTTTGCTGACAGCCCATTGGGCGACACTATCCTCCGCCAAGGCTGTCTTCCGAAAGCCCATTGGCTGGCACACAGCCAGGAACCACCCCTAAGTCACAGACAATTCCAGGACAGAGCAGCCCATTAAGATCCACCCCGGACAGCCTATTGGTCGAGAGCAGTGGCAGGTCAGTCCCCCTAGTCACACCGCATTCGCAGACAGAGCTGTCCGTTAAGATGCAGCCGGGTCAGCCTATTGGGTGCCTCTGATTCAGAACACGCCCCTTAGTCACAGCCCATTCGCGGACAGAAGAGTCTGTTATAATCCACCCCGGACAACCTATTGGCCGCCAGCAGCCCCAGAACACGCCTTGAGTCACCGCCCATTGGCGCACGGAGCAGTCCGTTAAGAGTCACCTCGGACAGCCTCAGATTGGGCGCCACAGATTCCGAACACGCCCTTTACTCTCAGCCCATTCGCGGACAGAACAGTCTGTTACGATCAGTCCGGGACAGTCTCTCGGCCAGCCTTAGTGTAGGGAGAACAGAGTCAAGTATGAAACAGGATTCCCCAAGTGGAAGTGACTCCCCAGAATTTGTTCCCCACAACTAAAAGTCTAAGGAGGAGAAGTTTGTTAAGTAGAAGAAGCATAGAAGTGTTTAGATTTATTCTTGTGAAAGTGTTTAGATTTAGTGTTATCAAGCTTGAGAAGTGTTTAGATTTATAATTATTATTATTATTATTATTTGTTAGGATTGTTTAATTATAAATCTAAACATTTTTGCCCCTCTAGAATATAATTGGTTAGGAATGTAATATTAGGTCATGTAACTTCAAACTGTTAAAAATATACTACTATGTAGCCAGAAACAGCTCCCCTCGCTGTGCGCCAGGGCACGCTCAAACTTACTGTTACACAATTGACAACCGTTCTCTTCAAAGCATTGTGAAGCACTTAACCCTAATCGCAAAGTGAAGCATTGTAACTATAACAGTAACTAACTCAGCGCTCAGAGAGAGAATGTTTTAAGAAATGCCACCCAGAAACGTTTGTAACTTTTTGTAACTACAACTCTTGTATTATTATGCAAAATACTGTATGGGAAACATTAATTAGGGAATGTACATAAGAGAGAGAGTGCTTGGACGATGAATGAATGGTTGTGAGAGGTGCCAGCCTGAGAATGCAGCAACAAAGGGCTGAAGAAGGCGTCAGGTGCCAGTGCAATTGGCTCCCCGTAGCCGTTTCTAACACACACATGAGCCGCTCTGATTTGGCTTCTAACACTTTTAGCTGCTCGGTTCTGCAAGCGCGGAGAGGAAGCCGCGTCCGATAGATGGAGGTTCTCCGCGACACATTTGGCAGCCTGGACCCCCTGCCTCTGGTCCAAAGAGTCTCAACCAACCCCCGACCCCATGACCCTTGTTCTCAGTGATTCCGCCAGCTGCTTGGTGCCTTTAGTACCCGGCCCCGCTTGCAAAGTCCCCCCCCCAGCAGCATGACCCGAGAGCGAAACAAGAGACCCCCCCCCCCAGCAGCAAAACCCGAGAGCAGCGCGAAAGAACCCCCCCGGCATTGCGACCCGAGGGCGGCGCCAGAGACCCCCCCAGCAGCAAGTCCCGAGGGCGGCGCCAGAGACCCTCCCCAGCAGCGTGACCCGAGAGCGAAGCCAGAGACCTCCCCCAGCAGAGTGACCCGAAAACGGTGCCAGAGACCCCCCCCCAGCAGCAAGACCCGAGAGCGGCACCACAGACCCGCCCCCAGCAGTGCGACCCAAGAGTGGCGCCAGAGACCCTCCCCCCAGCAGCATCACCAGAGAACGGCGACAGAGATCTCCCCCCCCCCCAGCAGCACAACCTGAGATGGGAGCCAGAGGCCCCCCCCAGCAGCATCACCCGAGAGTGGCGCCAGAGACCCCCCCCAGCAGCATGAGATGAAAGTGGCGACAGAGACCCCACCCCCAAGGAGCGCGACCCGAGACCGGCGCCGGAGACCCCCCCAGAAGCATTACCCGAGAGTGGAGACAGAAACCCCACCCCCAGCACCGCTACCGGAGAGCGGCGCCAGAGACCTCCCCGAACAGCATCACCCGAGAGCGGCCCCAGACACCCACCCAGCAGCAAAACCCGAGAGAGGTGCCAGAGACCCCCCGCAGCAGCATCACCTGATAGCGGGGCCAGTGACACCCCCCGTCTGCAGCATGACCGGAGGGAGGCTCCAGAGACCACCCCCAGTAGTGCGACCCGAGAGCGGCGCCAGAGACCTCCCCCCAGCAGCGCGACCCGAGAGTGGAGACAGAGACCCCACCCCCAGCACCACTACCGAGAGCGGCACCAGAGACCCCCCCAACAGCGCGACCCGAAAGCGGTAACAGAGACCCCCCCCCAGCAGCACAACCGGAGAGCGAAGCCAGAGACCCCCCCAGCAGCATGATCCCAAGGAGGCGCCAGAGACCCCCCCCAGTAGCGCGACTCGAGAGCAGCACCAGAGATTCCCCGCAGCAGCATAACCCGAGAGAGGCGCCAGACTCCCTCCCAGCAGCACGACCTGAGAGTGGCCCCAAAGACCCCTCCCCCCCAGCAGCGAGACCCGAGAGCAGCGCTAGAGACACCCCCAAGCTGCACGACCCGAGAGCGGCACCAGAATCCCTCCCTGCAGCGAGATCCGAGAGCGGCGTGACTGAAGAGACCTCTCACTCACTAAGGTCTGTGGCTGTGGGAATTCTATCCTTTAGCCCTTCCCCCCCGCCCCTCGCCTATGTATAGGGCCCTCTACAAGAACACTGAGTCAGTCAGCCATGACGCGCCACCGCTCTCCCTTGCGCGACTTGCGAACCTGCAGAATTCCCGTTGGCTCCTGAGCCCTTAACCCGTGGAGATGCTCACCTGGAATGCCTGCACGTGAGCTATACAAGGACACGGCAGAAGCAGAGCAAGGACAAAGACACAGACAGAAACAGACAGACAGAACGTATTGGCCAATACGAGAGAGCAACAAGAGAGAAACACATGAGAGGCAGACGGAAACCTTACCGCCTTGCGTCTTCCTCCTCGAGCCAAGCGTCTGCTGAGAAGGACGCCGTGTTCCAGAGAAATCAGCACCCCTGACAAACGGAAGCCCTGTTTCTCCCACTACCAAGGAATCACCTCGCGAACCTCCGCTCGGACTCGCTGTCTAAGCAAACCTGACTTCCCTTCCTAGACCCGAGTGCGCCGTAAGCCGAGAGATTTCCAAACCCGACACTTATCTCCCTGTCAGCGATGGCTGCTCCGCTCCCAGCCGGACGGTTCTCGCCTCGCTTCGACCAAGCTCCCGAGCTCGCTGTTCTCGTTTCCGTTCCATCCCCAGACGGGAGGACACCGGGAGGGTTGACTTCTTATCGCTCACTACCGAACACAGCAGAGGGGAAAAAACAAACAAACAACTTAGCTTTTCAGTCCGCAAGGACGCGGCATCGCTTCTCCTCCCACCATCGCACCGCTGCCTCCCACCATCGGCCACCCCCTCCCGCTGCCACTCCAGGAACGCGGAGAGAACGGAGGCCTTGAATATCTATCCACGCTCTGTTGAACTGCCTATGCCCCTTCACCAGTCCCCAAGCCACCAGGCTCCGTGACCCAGCAGGAAGCTCTCTGCCTCAGAAGAAACATACTGCCAGGACGCTTAAAGATTTCAAAGCACGCACCTCTTACTCACACAGAGCCATGGGAAGGCCGAACGCTGAGGACCCTTCACATGTTCCGAGAATCACGTCCAGGCAGCTCAAGTACATCTCGGACGATTTATTCTCCGCCCACGGCCACGCACTGATTCCTCTGCAAGGGTGGCCAAAAAAGCCCAGCGTTAGCTCTCACTCACTAAAGTCTGTGGCTGTGGGAATTCTATCCTTTAGCCCTTTCCCCCCCTCTCGCCTATGTATCGGGTCCTCTACAAGAACACCGAGTCATTCAGCCATGACGCACCACCGCTCTCCCTTGCGCGACTTGCGAACCTGCTGAATTCCCGTTGGCTCCTGAGCCCTTAACCCTTGGAGATGCTCACCTGGAATGCCTGCAAGTGTGCTGTACAAGGACACGGCAGAAGCAGAGCAAGGACAAAGACACAGACAGAAACAGACAGACAGGACGTATTGGCCAATACGAGAGAGCAACAAGAGAGAAACACATGCGAGGCAGCCAGAAACCTTACCACCTTGCGTCTTCCTCCTCGAGCCAAGCGTCTGCTGAGAAGGACACCGTGTTCCAGAGAAACCAGCACCCCTGACAAACGGGAGCCCTGTTTCTCCCACTACCAAGTAAGCACCTCGGGAACCTCCGCTCGGACTCGCTGTCTAAGCAAACGTGACTTCCCTTCCTAGACCCGAGTGGGCCGTAAGCCGAGAGATTTCCAGACCCGACACTTATCTCCCGGTCAGCGATGGCTGCTCCGCTCCCAGCAGGACGGTTCTCGCCTCGCTTCGACCAAGCTCCCAAGCTCGCCGTTCTCTTTTCCGTTCCATCCCCAGACGGGAGGACACCGGGAGGGTTGACTTCTTATCGCTCGCTACCGAACACAGCTGAGGGGAAAAAACAAACAAACAACTTAGCTTTTCAGTCCGCAAGGACGCGGCATCGCTTCTCCTCCCACCATCGGCCACCCCCTCCCGCTGCCACTCCAGGAACTCGGAGAGAACGGAGGCCTTGAATATCTATCCACGCACTGTTGAACCGCCTACTGCCCCTTCACCAGTCCCCAAGCCACCAGGCTCCGTGCCCCAGCAGGAAGCTCTCTGCCTCAGAAGAAACATACTGCCAGGACGCTTGAAGATTTCAAAGCACGCACCTCTTACTCACACAGAGCCATGGGAAGGCCGAACGCTGAGGACCCTTCACGTGTTCCGAGAATCACGTCCAGGCAGCTCAAGTCCATCTCGGACGGTATCTTCTCAGCCCACTGCCCAGCCAGTTTCCCAGCTGTTACCCAGTCTGGAGCCAGCAAAGCCCTCGGGCAGGAGTGACAGCAAAGGGCTAGGACCCAGAAGCCGTGTCCAGGGGTCAGTCTGGAGTGCTGTACAGAGCCCAGGACCATCCACATATCCTGTGTGGTGCAACCTGCTGAGTGGAGACAAAGGCTCAGGGCTGCTCTCATACCCTGATCAGACACTTTACTGAATGTGGTGCAGGGAAAAGGTGGACTGATGGCTCCCATGAATGGGCGTGCAGACTGGAGTGAGGAAGGGCCCCGGGATAAGAATATGGATGGGGGTGCAGGCTGGGGGGAGGAAGGGCCCCGGGATAAGAATATGGATGGGGGTGCAGGCTGGGGGGAGGAAGGGCCCCGGGATAAGCATATGGACGGGGGTGCAGGCTGGGGAGAGGAAGGGCCCCGGGATAAGAGTATGGACGGGGTGCAGGCTGGGGTGAGGAAGCAGGAGGGGAGGGGGCTGCGCGGAGCCTGGAGTGCGGGATGAGGGGGCCATGGGCAGGAGGGGAGAGGGCTGTGCGGAGCCTGGAGTGCGGGATGAGGGGGCCGGGGGCAGGAGGGGAGAGGGCTGTGCGGAGCCTGGAGTGCGGGATGAGGGGGCCGGGGGCAGGAGGGGAGAGGGCTGTGCGGAGCCTGGAGTGCGGGATGAGGGGGCCATGGGCAGGAGGGGAGAGGGCTGCGCAGAGCCTGGTGTGTGGGATGAGGGGGCCGGGGGCAGGAGGGGAGAGGGCTGCGCGGAGCCTGGAAATAACGAGCTTCTTACTTTGCCTGCTGTCAAAGGGCAAGACTGGGGCCACGTGGCGTGCGGAGCAGGGACAGCAGCTGGGGGCGATGGAATTACACGTGCATTACCTGCAATGACCACCGAGTGGCACTGTGGAGGCGCTTCGGAATTACACGTGCATTACCTGCAATGACCACCGAGTGGCACTGTGGAGGCGCTTCGGAATTACACGTGCATTACCGGCAATGACCACCGAGCGGCACTGTGGAGGCGCTTCGGAATTACACGTGCATTACCTGCACTGACCACCGAGCGGCACTGTGGAGGCGCTACGGAATTACACGTGCATTACCGGCAATGACCACCGAGCGGCACTGTGGAGGCGCTTCGGAATTACACGTGCATTACCGGCAATGACCACCGAGCGGCACTGTGGAGGCGCTACGGAATTACACGTGCATTACCGCCGGTGACTACCGAGTGTCACTGTTGCTCTGCTAAGGGCCGTTATTTCCGAATAAAAAAGATTGTTCTTAGGGTAGAAATGCCCCATTCCGAACTAAGAACACGCTGGGCGGGGCTATGCCGGGGGGCGGGGCTATGATAGGGGCGGGGCGCGCTGCGACGTGCCCCGGGAGGCCGCACTATGAGAACTACAAGTCCCAGGATGCGTCGCTAACACTTGGAGTGACACGAGCGCGGGACCAACCGCGTCGCTCCCTGGTCAAAGCCCCGTTGTGATGTCACTTCCGCTGCACCCGCCCAACCGAACAGCGCCGGGCCTGCCCTGGCCCTGCAATGGCCGATGGGAGCTGCGGACAGGGGCACTCAGTTTCCCACAAGCCACTGCGGCTACTTTCCCTACTCCCCCTCATCCCGCCCCTCCCCATTGCTGGGCGGGGCTCCTGCCTCAGAGACGGCAGCGTCCGCAGCTGATGCCCCGCCCCCACTCGGGAGAGGAGACTCCGCGGCAACCCTTCCCCCCCAAACTCCTCCCCACCCCGTGCAGTCTGATCCCCCCAAACTCCTCCCCGCCCCGTGCAGTCTGATCCCCCCTCAAACTCCTCCCCCCCGTGCAGTCTGATCCCCCCAAACTTCCCCTCCGCCCCGTGCACTCTGATCCTCCCCCCCGTGCAGTCTGATCCCCCCAAACTCCTCTCCCCCCGTGCAGTCTGATCCCCCCAAACTCCTCCCCGCCCCGTGCAGTCCGATCCCCCCAAACTCTTCCCCGCCCCGTGCAGTATGATCCCCCCAAACACCTCCCCGCCCCGTGCAGTCCGATCCCCCCCAAACACCTCCCCGCCCCGTGCAGTCCGATCCCCCCCAAACTCCTCCCCGCCCCGTGCAGTCTGATCCCCCTCCAAACTCCTCCCCCCCCGTGCAGTCTGATCCTCCCCCCCCGTGCAGTCTGATCCCCCCCCAAACTCCTCCCCGCTCCGTGCAGTCTGATCCTCCCCCCCGTGCAGTCCGATCCCCCCAAACTCTTCCCCGCCCCGTGCAGTCCGATCCCCCCAAACTCTTCCCCGCCCCGTGCAGTCCGATCCCCCCCAAACTCCTCTCCCTCCGTGCAGTCCGATCCCCCCCAAACTCCTCCCCGCCCCGTGCAGTCTGATCCCCCTCCAAACTCCTCCCCCCCCGTGCAGTCTGATCCTCCCCCCCGTGCAGTCTGATCCTCCCCCCCGTGCAGTCTGATCCCCCCAAACTCCTCCCCGCCCCGTGCAGTCCGATCCCCCCAAACTCTTCCCCCCCGTGCAATCTGATCCCCCCAAACTCCTCTCCCCCCGTGCAGTCTGATCCCCCCCAAACTCCTCCCCGCCCCGTGCAGTCCGATCCCCCCAAACTCCTCTCCCTCCGTGCAGTCCGATCCCCCCCAAACTCCTCCCTGCTCCATGCAGTCTGATCCCCCCCAAACTCCTCCCCCCCGTGCAGTCTGATCCCCCCCCAAACTCCTCCCCGCTCCGTGCAGTCTGATCCTCCCCTCCATGCAGTCCGATCCCCCCAAACTCTTCCCCGCCCCGTGCAGTCCGATCCCCCCAAACTCCTCTCCCTCCGTGCAGTCTGATCCCCCCAAACTCCTCCCCCCCGTGCAATCTGATACCCCCAAACTCCTCTCCCCCCGTGCAGTCTGATCCCCCCCAAACTCTTCCCCGCCCCGTGCAGTCCGATCCCCCCAAACTCTTCCCCGCCCCGTGCAGTCCGATCCCCCCAAACTCCTCTCCCTCCGTGCAGTCCGATCCCCCCCAAACTCCTCCCCGCCCCGTGCAGTCCGATCCCCCCCAAACTCTTCCCCGCCCCGTGCAGTCCGATCCCCCCAAACTCCTCCCCGCCCCGTTCAGTCTGATCCCCCCCCAAACTCCTCCCCGCTCCGTGCAGTCTGATCCCCCCCAAACTCCTCTCCCCCCCCGTGCAGTCTGATCCCCCCCACACTCCCCTCCGCCCCGTGCAGTCTGATCGCCCCCCCAAACTCCTGTCCGCCCCGTGCATTCTGATCCCCCCCAAAGCTCCTGTCCGCCCCGTGCAGTCTGATCCCCCCCCAAACTCCTCCCCGCTCCGTGCAGTCTGATCCACCCCAAACTCCTCTCCCCCCGTGCAGTCTGATCCCCCCAAACTCCTCTCCCCCCCGTGCAGTCTGATCCCCCCCACACTCCCCTCCGCCCCGTGCAGTCTGATCGCCCCCCAAAACTCCTGTCCGCCCCGTGCAGTCTGATCCCCCCCAAACTCCTCCCCGCCCCATGCAGTCTGATCCCCCCAAACTCCTCACCCCCGTGCAGTCTGATCCCCCCCAAACTCCTCCCCCCGTGCAGTCTGATCCCCCCCTAAACTCCTCCTCGCCCCGTGCAGTCTGATCCCCCCCCAACTCCTCCCCGCCCCGTGCAGTCTGATCCCCCCCCAAACTCCTCCTCGCCCCGTGCAGTCCGATCCCCCCAAACTCCTCCCCCCCGTGCAGTCTGATCCCCCCAAACTCCTCCCCGCCCCGTGCAGTCCGATCCCCCCAAACTCTTCCCCCCCGTGCAATCTGATCCCCCCAAACTCCTCTCCCCCCGTGCAGTCTGATCCCCCCCAAACTCCTCCCCGCCCCGTGCAGTCCGATCCCCCCAAACTCCTCTCCCTCCGTGCAGTCCGATCCCCCCCAAACTCCTCCCCGCCCCGTGCAGTCCGATCCCCCCAAACTCCTCCCCCCCGTGCAGTCTGATCCCCCCCCAAACTCCTCCCCGCTCCGTGCAGTCTGATCCTCCCCTCCATGCAGTCTGATCCCCCCAAACTCCTCCCCGCCCCGTGCAGTCCGATCCCCCCCAAACTCCTCTCCCCCCGTGCAGTCTGATCCCCCCAAACTCCTCCCCCCCGTGCAATCTGATCCCCCCAAACTCCTCTCCCCCCGTGCAGTCTGATCCCTCCCAAACTCCTCCCCGCCCCATGCAGTCCGATCCCCCCAAACTCTTCCCCGCCCCGTGCAGTCCGATCCCCCCAAACTCCTCTCCCTCCGTGCAGTCCGATCCCCCCCAAACTCCTCTCCCCCCGTGCAGTCCGATCCCCCCAAACTCCTCCCCCGCGTGCAATCTGATCCCCCCAAACTCCTCTCCCCCCGTGCAGTCTGATCCCCCCCAAACTCCTCCCCGCCCCATGCAGTCCGATCCCCCCAAACTCTTCCCCGCCCCATGCAGTCCGATCTCCCCAAACTCTTCCCCGCCCCGTGCAGTCCGATCCCCCCAAACTCCTCTCCCTCCGTGCAGTCCGATCCCCCCCAAACTCCTCTCCCCCCGTGCAGTCTGATCCCCCCAAACTCCTCCCCCCCGTGCAATCTGATCCCCCCAAACTCCTCTCCCCCCGTGCAGTCTGATCCCCCCCAAACTCCTCCCCGCCCCGTGCAGTCTGATCTCCCCCAAAACTCCTCCCCGCCCCGTTCAGTCTGATCCCGACCAAACTCCTCTCCCCCCCGTGCAGTCTGATCCCCCCCACACTCCCCTCCGCCCCGTGCAGTCTGATCGCCCCCCCAAACTCCTGTCCGCCCCGTGCAGTCTGATCCCCCCCAAAGCTCCTCCCTGCCCCGTGCAGTCTGATCCCCCCCCAAACTCCTCCCCGCTCCGTGCAGTCTGATCCTCCCCCCCGTGCAGTCTGATCCCCCCAAACTCCTCCCCGCTCCGTGCAGTCTGATCCCCCCCAAACTCCTCTCCCCCCGTGCAGTCTGATCCCCCCAAACTCCTCTCCCCCCGGTGCAGTCTGATCCCCCCCACACTCCCCTCCGCCCCGTGCAGTCTGATCGCTCCCCAAAACTCCTCTCCGCCCCGTGCAGTCTGATCCCCCCCAAACTCCTCCCCGCCCCATGCAGTCTGATCCCCCCAAACTCCTCACCCCCGTGCAGTCTGATCCCCCCCAAACTCCTCGCCCCGTGCAGTCTGATCCCCCCCTAAACTCCTCCTCGCCCCGGGCAGTCTGATCCCCCCCAAACTCCTCCCCGCCCCGTGCAGTCTGATCCCCCCCCAACTCCTCCCCGCCCCGTGCAGTCTGATCCCCCCCCAAACTCCTCCTCGCCCCGTGCAGTCTGATCCCCCCCAAACTCCTCCCCCCGTGCAGTCTGATCTCCTACCCCCCACGAAACTCCTCTCCGCCCCCTGCAGTCTGATCCCCTACCCCCCTAACTCCTCTCCGCGCCATGCAGTCTGATCCCCCCTCACCAAACTCCTCCCCGCCCCGTGCAGTCTGCTTCCCCCCAAACTCCTCTCCGCCCCATGCAGTATGATCCCCCCTCACCAAACTCCTCCCCGCCCCGTGCAGCCCCTAAGTTTGCCCCCCAATTCTCAGCCACTCCCCCCCCTCTCCCCACACGCCCCCACCCAGGACGCTCTCGGCCTCTGCAGGAGGCACAGCCGGGCACTGGGCGGCACTGCGGGCAGCCAGGGCCAGAGCATCCCCCCCCACAGCGCCCCCCGCCGAACTGCCCGCCCCCGGGCACAGGGGGGATTCAGCGGGCACCCGGCCCCGCCCCCAGGCAGCGAGCAGCGCGGGGAGCAGGGCTCAGGCCGCCCCGCCCCCCCGCGTGCGGGACACGTTCTGTGCGTGCCCCGCCCGCGGGAACCACCCCTCGAGGGCGCGCGGCTCCCCGGCGGGGGGAGGGGGCACGTGACACTCCCGCGCCCCGGTGGCCCGCAGCCCCCCCTCCCCGAGACACCCACGTGACTGGAGCCCGGGTCAGCTCCCGCGCCCCAAAGGGGGGGCCACAGCCCCGTTCCCCCGGCACCACGTGGGGGGGGTCACAGGGGCGCTGCTCCCCGGGGAGGCTGCAGCGCCGGGGGGGGGGGGGCAGAAATCGCCCCCCCCCACCTCCGCCAGGGGCCGCCCCGCCGATGTCCAGCCTGGGGCCCGGAGAGAAGCAGGCGGGGGGGGGGGGGGCTCCACGTCACTGCCAGCTCCCGCCCCGCCCCCCAGGCTCCGCCCCTCAGCGTCCCCCGCAGCGTTTTCCCGCCCGCCTCGTCAGCGCGAGCGTCCCGGGAGTTTCCCGCCCAGCCAGCGCCGCCCGCGCCTGCGCTCTCCCGCGCCCTGTCCCCTCCTGCCCCCCCCAGTGCCAAGGCCCCCCCGGCCCCTCCCCCTCCCTCCTGCCCCCCCAGTGCCGAGCACCCCCCCCCGGCCCCTCACCCCCTCCTGCCCCCCCAGTGCCGAGCACCCCCCCCGGCCCCTCACCCCCTCCTGCCCCCCCAGTGCCAAGCGCCCCCCCCGGCCCCTCACACCCAGCCTGCTCCTACACCTCACCCCTGTCCAGACACCCCACCCCCAGCCCGCTCCCCCACCTTCCCTCGCGCCCCCTCCTCCCCCGGGCCAGACACCAACAGGGGGCGGGCTGGGGGCGGGGAGCTTCGCACTCGGACCCAGGATTCGCTCGCGCCCCCGCGCGCTCCTCGGACCTTCCTGTCATGGCGGCGCCGGCCGCCCAGTCAGACAACGCCCCCCTGCGGCAGCCCATTGGCCGAACCAGAGGCAGGATCCCCTTTGCTGACAGCCCATTGGGCGACACTATCCTCCGCCAAGGCTGTCTTCCGAAAGCCCATTGGCTGGCACACAGCCAGGAACCACCCCTAAGTCACAGACAATTCCAGGACAGAGCAGCCCATTAAGATCCACCCCGGACAGCCTATTGGTCGAGAGCAGTGGCAGGTCAGTCCCCCTAGTCACACCGCATTCGCAGACAGAGCTGTCCGTTAAGATGCAGCCGGGTCAGCCTATTGGGTGCCTCTGATTCAGAACACGCCCCTTAGTCACAGCCCATTCGCGGACAGAAGAGTCTGTTATAATCCACCCCGGACAACCTATTGGCCGCCAGCAGCCCCAGAACACGCCTTGAGTCACCGCCCATTGGCGCACGGAGCAGTCCGTTAAGAGTCACCTCGGACAGCCTCAGATTGGGCGCCACAGATTCCGAACACGCCCTTTACTCTCAGCCCATTCGCGGACAGAACAGTCTGTTACGATCAGTCCGGGACAGTCTCTCGGCCAGCCTTAGTGTAGGGAGAACAGAGTCAAGTATGAAACAGGATTCCCCAAGTGGAAGTGACTCCCCAGAATTTGTTCCCCACAACTAAAAGTCTAAGGAGGAGAAGTTTGTTAAGTAGAAGAAGCATAGAAGTGTTTAGATTTATTCTTGTGAAAGTGTTTAGATTTAGTGTTATCAAGCTTGAGAAGTGTTTAGATTTATAATTATTATTATTATTATTATTTGTTAGGATTGTTTAATTATAAATCTAAACATTTTTGCCCCTCTAGAATATAATTGGTTAGGAATGTAATATTAGGTCATGTAACTTCAAACTGTTAAAAATATACTACTATGTAGCCAGAAACAGCTCCCCTCGCTGTGCGCCAGGGCACGCTCAAACTTACTGTTACACAATTGACAACCGTTCTCTTCAAAGCATTGTGAAGCACTTAACCCTAATCGCAAAGTGAAGCATTGTAACTATAACAGTAACTAACTCAGCGCTCAGAGAGAGAATGTTTTAAGAAATGCCACCCAGAAACGTTTGTAACTTTTTGTAACTACAACTCTTGTATTATTATGCAAAATACTGTATGGGAAACATTAATTAGGGAATGTACATAAGAGAGAGAGTGCTTGGACGATGAATGAATGGTTGTGAGAGGTGCCAGCCTGAGAATGCAGCAACAAAGGGCTGAAGAAGGCGTCAGGTGCCAGTGCAATTGGCTCCCCGTAGCCGTTTCTAACACACACATGAGCCGCTCTGATTTGGCTTCTAACACTTTTAGCTGCTCGGTTCTGCAAGCGCGGAGAGGAAGCCGCGTCCGATAGATGGAGGTTCTCCGCGACACATTTGGCAGCCTGGACCCCCTGCCTCTGGTCCAAAGAGTCTCAACCAACCCCCGACCCCATGACCCTTGTTCTCAGTGATTCCGCCAGCTGCTTGGTGCCTTTAGTACCCGGCCCCGCTTGCAAAGTCCCCCCCCCCAGCAGCATGACCCGAGAGCGAAACAAGAGACCCCCCCCCCCAGCAGCAAAACCCGAGAGCAGCGCGAAAGAACCCCCCCGGCATTGCGACCCGAGGGCGGCGCCAGAGACCCCCCCAGCAGCAAGTCCCGAGGGCGGCGCCAGAGACCCTCCCCAGCAGCGTGACCCGAGAGCGAAGCCAGAGACCTCCCCCAGCAGAGTGACCCGAAAACGGTGCCAGAGACCCCCCCCCAGCAGCAAGACCCGAGAGCGGCACCACAGACCCGCCCCCAGCAGTGCGACCCAAGAGTGGCGCCAGAGACCCTCCCCCCAGCAGCATCACCAGAGAACGGCGACAGAGATCTCCCCCCCCCCCAGCAGCACAACCTGAGATGGGAGCCAGAGGCCCCCCCCAGCAGCATCACCCGAGAGTGGCGCCAGAGACCCCCCCCAGCAGCATGAGATGAAAGTGGCGACAGAGACCCCACCCCCAAGGAGCGCGACCCGAGACCGGCGCCGGAGACCCCCCCAGAAGCATTACCCGAGAGTGGAGACAGAAACCCCACCCCCAGCACCGCTACCGGAGAGCGGCGCCAGAGACCTCCCCGAACAGCATCACCCGAGAGCGGCCCCAGACACCCACCCAGCAGCAAAACCCGAGAGAGGTGCCAGAGACCCCCCGCAGCAGCATCACCTGATAGCGGGGCCAGTGACACCCCCCGTCTGCAGCATGACCGGAGGGAGGCTCCAGAGACCACCCCCAGTAGTGCGACCCGAGAGCGGCGCCAGAGACCTCCCCCCAGCAGCGCGACCCGAGAGTGGAGACAGAGACCCCACCCCCAGCACCACTACCGAGAGCGGCACCAGAGACCCCCCCAACAGCGCGACCCGAAAGCGGTAACAGAGACCCCCCCCCAGCAGCACGACCGGAGAGCGAAGCCAGAGACCCCCCAGCAGCATGATCCCAAGGAGGCGCCAGAGACCCCCCCCAGTAGCGCGACTCGAGAGCAGCACCAGAGATTCCCCGCAGCAGCATAACCCGAGAGAGGCGCCAGACTCCCTCCCAGCAGCACGACCTGAGAGTGGCCCCAAAGACCCCTCCCCCCCAGCAGCGAGACCCGAGAGCAGCGCTAGAGACACCCCCAAGCTGCACGACCCGAGAGCGGCACCAGAATCCCTCCCTGCAGCGAGATCCGAGAGCGGCGTGACTGAAGAGACCTCTCACTCACTAAGGTCTGTGGCTGTGGGAATTCTATCCTTTAGCCCTTCCCCCCCGCCCCTCGCCTATGTATAGGGCCCTCTACAAGAACACTGAGTCAGTCAGCCATGACGCGCCACCGCTCTCCCTTGCGCGACTTGCGAACCTGCAGAATTCCCGTTGGCTCCTGAGCCCTTAACCCGTGGAGATGCTCACCTGGAATGCCTGCACGTGAGCTATACAAGGACACGGCAGAAGCAGAGCAAGGACAAAGACACAGACAGAAACAGACAGACAGAACGTATTGGCCAATACGAGAGAGCAACAAGAGAGAAACACATGAGAGGCAGACGGAAACCTTACCGCCTTGCGTCTTCCTCCTCGAGCCAAGCGTCTGCTGAGAAGGACGCCGTGTTCCAGAGAAATCAGCACCCCTGACAAACGGAAGCCCTGTTTCTCCCACTACCAAGGAATCACCTCGCGAACCTCCGCTCGGACTCGCTGTCTAAGCAAACCTGACTTCCCTTCCTAGACCCGAGTGCGCCGTAAGCCGAGAGATTTCCAAACCCGACACTTATCTCCCTGTCAGCGATGGCTGCTCCGCTCCCAGCCGGACGGTTCTCGCCTCGCTTCGACCAAGCTCCCGAGCTCGCTGTTCTCGTTTCCGTTCCATCCCCAGACGGGAGGACACCGGGAGGGTTGACTTCTTATCGCTCACTACCGAACACAGCAGAGGGGAAAAAACAAACAAACAACTTAGCTTTTCAGTCCGCAAGGACGCGGCATCGCTTCTCCTCCCACCATCGCACCGCTGCCTCCCACCATCGGCCACCCCCTCCCGCTGCCACTCCAGGAACGCGGAGAGAACGGAGGCCTTGAATATCTATCCACGCTCTGTTGAACTGCCTATGCCCCTTCACCAGTCCCCAAGCCACCAGGCTCCGTGACCCAGCAGGAAGCTCTCTGCCTCAGAAGAAACATACTGCCAGGACGCTTAAAGATTTCAAAGCACGCACCTCTTACTCACACAGAGCCATGGGAAGGCCGAACGCTGAGGACCCTTCACATGTTCCGAGAATCACGTCCAGGCAGCTCAAGTACATCTCGGACAATTTATTCTCCGCCCACGGCCACGCACTGATTCCTCTGCAAGGGTGGCCAAAAAAGCCCAGCGTTAGCTCTCACTCACTAAAGTCTGTGGCTGTGGGAATTCTATCCTTTAGCCCTTTCCCCCCCTCTCGCCTATGTATCGGGTCCTCTACAAGAACACCGAGTCATTCAGCCATGACGCACCACCGCTCTCCCTTGCGCGACTTGCGAACCTGCTGAATTCCCGTTGGCTCCTGAGCCCTTAACCCTTGGAGATGCTCACCTGGAATGCCTGCAAGTGTGCTGTACAAGGACACGGCAGAAGCAGAGCAAGGACAAAGACACAGACAGAAACAGACAGACAGGACGTATTGGCCAATACGAGAGAGCAACAAGAGAGAAACACATGAGAGGCAGCCAGAAACCTTACCACCTTGCATCTTCCTCCTCGAGCCAAGCGTCTGCTGAAAAGGACACCGAGTTCCAGAGAAACCAGCACCCCTGACAAACGGGAGCCCTGTTTCTCCCACTACCAAGTAAGCACCTCGGGAACCTCCGCTCGGACTCGCTGTCTAAGCAAACGTGACTTCCCTTCCTAGACCCGAGTGGGCCGTAAGCCGAGAGATTTCCAGACCCGACATTTATCTCCCGGTCAGCGATGGCTGCTCCGCTCCAAGCCGGACGGTTCTCGCCTCGCTTCGACCAACCTCCCGAGCTCGCTGTTCTCGTTTCCGTTCCATCCCCAGACGGGAGGACACCGGGAGGGTTGACTTCTTATCGCTCGCTACCGAACACAGCAGAGGGGAAAAAACAAACAAACAACTAAGCTTTTCAGTCCGCAAGGACGCGGCATCGCTTCTCCTCCCACCATCGGCCACCCCCTCCCGCTGCCACTCCAGGAACCCGGAGAGAATGGAGGCCTTGAATATCTATCCACGCACTGTTGAACCCCCTACTGCTCCTTCACCAGTCCCCAAGCCACCAGGCTCCGTGCCCCAGCAGGAAGCTCTCTGCCTCAGAAGAAACATACTGCCAGGACGCTTGACGATTTCAAAGCACGCACCTCTTACTCACACAGAGCCATGGGAAGGCCGAACGCTGAGGACCCTTCACGTGTTCTGAGAATCACGTCCAGGCAGCTCAAGTACATCTCGGACGATTTATTCTCCGCCCACGACCACGCACTGATTCCTCTGCAAGGGTGGCCAAAAAAACCCAGCGTTAGCTCTCACTCACTAAACTCTGTGGCTGTGGGAATTCTATCCTTTAGCCCTTTCCCCCCCTCTCGCCTATGTATCGCTTCCTCTACAAGAACACTGAGTCAGTCAGCCATGACGCACCACCGCTCTCTCTTGCGCGACTTGCGAACCTGCAGAATTCCCGTTGGCTCCTGAGCCCTTAACCCTTGGAGATGCTCACCTGGAATGCCTGCAAGTGTGCTGTACAAGGACACGGCAGAAGCAGAGCAAGGACAAAGACACAGACAGAAACAGACAGACAGGACGTATTGGCCAATACGAGAGAGCAACAAGAGAGAAACACATGAGAGGCAGCCAGAAACCTTACCACCTTGCGTCTTCCTCCTCGAGCCAAGCGTCTGCTGAAAAGGACACCGTGTTCCAGAGAAACCAGCACCCCTGACAAACGGGAGCCCTGTTTCTCCCACTACCAAGTAAGCACCTCGGGAACCTCCGCTCGGACTCGCTGTCTAAGCAAACGTGACTTCCCTTCCTAGACCCGAGTGGGCCGTAAGCTGAGAGATTTCCAGACCCGACACTTATCTCCCTGTCAGCGATGGCTGCTCTGCTCCCAGCCGGACGGTTCTCGCCTCGCTTCGACCAAGCTCCCGAGCTCGCTGTTCTCTTTTCCGTTCCATCCCCAGACGGGAGGACACCGGGAGGGTTGACTTCTTATCGCTCGCTATCGAACACAGCAGAGGGGAAAAAACAAACAAACAACTTAGCTTTTCAGTCCGCAAGGACGCGGCATCGTTTCTCCTCCCACCATCGCACCGCTGCCTCCCACCATCGGCCACCCCCTCCCAATGCCACTCCAGGAACGCGGAGAGAAAGGAGGCCTTGAATATCTATCCACGCACTGTTGAACCGCCTACTGCCCCTTCACCAGTCCCCAAGCCACCAGGCTTCGTGCCCCAGCAGGAAGCTCTCTGCCTCAGAAGAACCATACTCCCAGGACGCTTGAAGATTTCAAAGCATGCACCTCTTACTCACACAGAGCCATGGGAAGGCCGAACGCTGAGGACCCTTCACGTGTTCCGAGAATCACGTCCAGGCACCTCAAGTCAATCTCGGACGGTATCTTCTCAGCCCACGGCCCCTCACTGATTCCTCTGCAAGGGTGGCCGAAAAAGCCCAGCGTTAGCTCTCTCTCACTAAGGTCTGTGGCTGTGGGAATGCTATCCTTTAGCCCTTTCCCCCCCTCTCGCCTATGTATCGGGTCCTCTACAAGAACACTGAGTCAGTCAGCCATGACGCACCACCGCTCTCCCTTGCGCGACTGGCGTACCTGCAGCATTCCCATTGGCTCCTGAGCCCTTAACCCTTGGAGATGCTCACCTGGAATGCCTGCAAGTGTGCTGTACAAGGACACGGCAGAAGCAGAGCAAGGACAAAGACACAGACAGAAACAGACAGACAGAACGTATTGGCCAATACTAGAGAGCAACAAGAGAGAAACACATAAGAGGCAGTCAGAAACCTTACCACCTTGCGTCTTCCTCCTCGAGCCAAGCGTCTGCTGAGAAGGACACCGTGTTCCAGAGAAACCAGCACCCCTGACAAACGGGAGCTACCAAGGAAGCACCTCGAGAACCTCCGCTCGGACTCGCTGTCTAAGCAAACGTGACTTCCCTTCCTAGACCCGAGTGGGCCGTAAGCCGAGAGATTTCCAGACCCGACACTTATCTCCCGGTCAGCGATGGCTGCTCCGCTCCCAGCAGGACGGTTCTCGCCTCGCTTCGACCAAGCTCCCAAGCTCGCCGTTCTCTTTTCCGTTCCATCCCCAGACGGGAGGACACCGGGAGGGTTGACTTCTTATCGCTCGCTACCGAACACAGCTGAGGGGAAAAAACAAACAAACAACTTAGCTTTTCAGTCCGCAAGGACGCGGCATCGCTTCTCCTCCCACCATCGGCCACCCCCTCCCGCTGCCACTCCAGGAACTCGGAGAGAACGGAGGCCTTGAATATCTATCCACGCACTGTTGAACCGCCTACTGCCCCTTCACCAGTCCCCAAGCCACCAGGCTCCGTGCCCCAGCAGGAAGCTCTCTGCCTCAGAAGAAACATACTGCCAGGACGCTTGAAGATTTCAAAGCACGCACCTCTTACTCACACAGAGCCATGGGAAGGCCGAACGCTGAGGACCCTTCACGTGTTCCGAGAATCACGTCCAGGCAGCTCAAGTCCATCTCGGACGGTATCTTCTCAGCCCACTGCCCAGCCAGTTTCCCAGCTGTTACCCAGTCTGGAGCCAGCAAAGCCCTCGGGCAGGAGTGACAGCAAAGGGCTAGGACCCAGAAGCCGTGTCCAGGGGTCAGTCTGGAGTGCTGTACAGAGCCCAGGACCATCCACATATCCTGTGTGGTGCAACCTGCTGAGTGGAGACAAAGGCTCAGGGCTGCTCTCATACCCTGATCAGACACTTTACTGAATGTGGTGCAGGGAAAAGGTGGACTGATGGCTCCCATGAATGGGCGTGCAGACTGGAGTGAGGAAGGGCCCCGGGATAAGAATATGGATGGGGGTGCAGGCTGGGGGGAGGAAGGGCCCCGGGATAAGAATATGGATGGGGGTGCAGGCTGGGGGGAGGAAGGGCCCCGGGATAAGCATATGGACGGGGGTGCAGGCTGGGGAGAGGAAGGGCCCCGGGATAAGAGTATGGACGGGGTGCAGGCTGGGGTGAGGAAGCAGGAGGGGAGGGGGCTGCGCGGAGCCTGGAGTGCGGGATGAGGGGGCCATGGGCAGGAGGGGAGAGGGCTGTGCGGAGCCTGGAGTGCGGGATGAGGGGGCCGGGGGCAGGAGGGGAGAGGGCTGTGCGGAGCCTGGAGTGCGGGATGAGGGGGCCATGGGCAGGAGGGGAGAGGGCTGCGCAGAGCCTGGTGTGTGGGATGAGGGGGCCGGGGGCAGGAGGGGAGAGGGCTGCGCGGAGCCTGGAAATAACGAGCTTCTTACTTTGCCTGCTGTCAAAGGGCAAGACTGGGGCCACGTGGCGTGCGGAGCAGGGACAGCAGCTGGGGGCGATGGAATTACACGTGCATTACCTGCAATGACCACCGAGTGGCACTGTGGAGGCGCTTCGGAATTACACGTGCATTACCTGCAATGACCACCGAGTGGCACTGTGGAGGCGCTTCGGAATTACACGTGCATTACCGGCAATGACCACCGAGCGGCACTGTGGAGGCGCTTCGGAATTACACGTGCATTACCTGCACTGACCACCGAGCGGCACTGTGGAGGCGCTACGGAATTACACGTGCATTACCGGCAATGACCACCGAGCGGCACTGTGGAGGCGCTTCGGAATTACACGTGCATTACCGGCAATGACCACCGAGCGGCACTGTGGAGGCGCTACGGAATTACACGTGCATTACCGCCGGTGACTACCGAGTGTCACTGTTGCTCTGCTAAGGGCCGTTATTTCCGAATAAAAAAGATTGTTCTTAGGGTAGAAATGCCCCATTCCGAACTAAGAACACGCTGGGCGGGGCTATGCCGGGGGGCGGGGCTATGATAGGGGCGGGGCGCGCTGCGACGTGCCCCGGGAGGCCGCACTATGAGAACTACAAGTCCCAGGATGCGTCGCTAACACTTGGAGTGACACGAGCGCGGGACCAACCGCGTCGCTCCCTGGTCAATGCCCCGTTGTGATGTCACTTCCGCTGCACCCGCCCAACCGAACAGCGCCGGGCCTGCCCTGGCCCTGCAATGGCCGATGGGAGCTGCGGACAGGGGCACTCAGTTTCCCACAAGCCACTGCGGCTACTTTCCCTACTCCCCCTCATCCCGCCCCTCCCCATTGCTGGGCGGGGCTCCTGCCTCAGAGACGGCAGCGTCCGCAGCTGATGCCCCGCCCCCACTCGGGAGAGGAGACTCCGCGGCAACCCTTCCCCCCCAAACTCCTCCCCACCCCGTGCAGTCTGATCCCCCCTCAAACTCCTCCCCGCCCCGTGCAGTCTGATCCCCCCTCAAACTCCTCCCCCCCGTGCAGTCTGATCCCCCCAAACTTCCCCTCCGCCCCGTGCACTCTGATCCTCCCCCCCGTGCAGTCTGATCCCCCCAAACTCCTCTCCCCCCGTGCAGTCTGATCCCCCCAAACTCCTCCCCGCCCCGTGCAGTCCGATCCCCCCAAACTCTTCCCCGCCCCGTGCAGTATGATCCCCCCAAACACCTCCCCGCCCCGTGCAGTCCGATCCCCCCCAAACACCTCCCCGCCCCGTGCAGTCCGATCCCCCCCAAACTCCTCCCCGCCCCGTGCAGTCTGATCCCCCTCCAAACTCCTCCCCCCCCCGTGCAGTCTGATCCTCCCCCCGTGCAGTCTGATCCCCCCCCAAACTCCTCCCCGCTCCGTGCAGTCTGATCCTCCCCCCCGTGCAGTCCGATCCCCCCAAACTCTTCCCCGCCCCGTGCAGTCCGATCCCCCCAAACTCTTCCCCGCCCCGTGCAGTCCGATCCCCCCCAAACTCCTCTCCCTCCGTGCAGTCCGATCCCCCCCAAACTCCTCCCCGCCCCGTGCAGTCTGATCCCCCTCCAAACTCCTCCCCCCCCGTGCAGTCTGATCCTCCCCCCCGTGCAGTCTGATCCCCCCCCAAACTCCTCCCCGCTCCGTGCAGTCTGATCCTCCCCCCCGTGCAGTCTGATCCTCCCCCCCGTGCAGTCTGATCCCCCCAAACTCCTCCCCGCCCCGTGCAGTCCGATCCCCCCAAACTCTTCCCCCCCGTGCAATCTGATCCCCCCAAACTCCTCTCCCCCCGTGCAGTCTGATCCCCCCCAAACTCCTCCCCGCCCCGTGCAGTCCGATCCCCCCAAACTCCTCTCCCTCCGTGCAGTCCGATCCCCCCCAAACTCCTCCCTGCTCCATGCAGTCTGATCCCCCCCAAACTCCTCCCCGCTCCGTGCAGTCTGATCCTCCCCTCCATGCAGTCTGATCCCCCCAAACTCCTCCCCGCCCCGTGCAGTCCGATCCCCCCAAACTCTTCCCCGCCCCGTGCAGTCCGATCCCCCCAAACTCCTCTCCCTCCGTGCAGTCTGATCCCCCCAAACTCCTCCCCCCCCGTGCAATCTGATACCCCCAAACTCCTCTCCCCCCGTGCAGTCTGATCCCCCCAAACTCTTCCCCGCCCCGTGCAGTCCGATCCCCCCAAACTCCTCTCCCTCCGTGCAGTCCGATCCCCCCCAAACTCCTCCCCGCCCCGTGCAGTCCGATCCCCCCCAAACTCTTCCCCACCGCGTGCAGTCCGATCCCCCCAAACTCCTCCCCGCCCCGTTCAGTCTGATCCCCCCCCAAACTCCTCCCCGCTCCGTGCAGTCTGATCCCCCCCAAACTCCTCTCCCCCCCGTGCAGTCTGATCCCCCCCACACTCCCCTCCGCCCCGTGCAGTCTGATCGCCCCCCCAAACTCCTGTCCGCCCCGTGCATTCTGATCCCCCCCAAAGCTCCTGTCCGCCCCGTGCAGTCTGATCCCCCCCCAAACTCCTCCCCGCTCCGTGCAGTCTGATCCACCCCAAACTCCTCTCCCCCCGTGCAGTCTGATCCCCCCAAACTCCTCTCCCCCCCGTGCAGTCTGATCCCCCCCACACTCCTGTCCGCCCCGTGCAGTCTGATCGCCCCCCAAAACTCCTGTCCGCCCCGTGCAGTCTGATCCCCCCAAACTCCTCCCCCCCGTGCAGTCTGATCCCCCCCAAACTCCTCCCCCCGTGCAGTCTGATCCCCCCCTAAACTCCTCCTCGCCCCGTGCAGTCTGATCCCCCCCCAACTCCTCCCCGCCCCGTGCAGTCTGATCCCCCCCCAAACTCCTCCTCGCCCCGTGCAGTCCGATCCCCCCAAACTCCTCCCCCCCGTGCAGTCTGATCCCCCCAAACTCCTCCCCGCCCCGTGCAGTCCGATCCCCCCAAACTCTTCCCCCCCGTGCAATCTGATCCCCCCAAACTCCTCTCCCCCCGTGCAGTCTGATCCCCCCCAAACTCCTCCCCGCCCCGTGCAGTCCGATCCCCCCAAACTCCTCTCCCTCCGTGCAGTCCGATCCCGCCCAAACTCCTCCCCGCCCCGTGCAGTCCGATCCCCCCAAACTCCTCCCCCCCGTGCAGTCTGATCCCCCCCCAAACTCCTCCCCGCTCCGTGCAGTCTGATCCTCCCCTCCATGCAATCTGATCCCCCCAAACTCCTCCCCGCCCCGTGCAGTCCGATCCCCCCCAAACTCCTCTCCCCCCGTGCAGTCTGATCCCCCCAAACTCCTCCCCCCCGTGCAGTCTGATCCCCCCAAACTCCTCTCCCCCCGTGCAATCTGATCCCCCCAAACTCCTCCCCGCCCCGTGCAGTCCGATCCCCCCCAAACTCCTCTCCCCCCGTGCAGTCTGATCCCCCCAAACTCCTCCCCCCCGTGCAATCTGATCCCCCCAAACTCCTCTCCCCCCGTGCAGTCTGATCCCTCCCAAACTCCTCCCCGCCCCATGCAGTCCGATCCCCCCAAACTCTTCCCCGCCCCGTGCAGTCCGATCCCCCCAAACTCCTCTCCCTCCGTGCAGTCCGATCCCCCCCAAACTCCTCTCCCCCCGTGCAGTCCGATCCCCCCAAACTCCTCCCCCGCGTGCAATCTGATCCCCCCAAACTCCTCTCCCCCCGTGCAGTCTGATCCCCCCCAAACTCCTCCCCGCCCCGTGCAGTCTGATCTCCCCAAACTCTTCCCCGCCCCGTGCAGTCCGATCCCCCCAAACTCCTCTCCCTCCGTGCAGTCCGATCCCCCCCAAACTCCTCTCCCCCCGTGCAGTCTGATCCCCCCAAACTCCTCCCCCCCGTGCAATCTGATCCCCCCAAACTCCTCTCCCCCCGTGCAGTCTGATCCCCCCCAAACTCCTCCCCGCCCCGTGCAGTCTGATCTCCCCCAAAACTCCTCCCCGCCCCGTTCAGTCTGATCCCCCCCAAACTCCTCTCCCCCCCGTGCAGTCTGATCCCCCCCACACTCCCCTCCGCCCCGTGCAGTCTGATCGCCCCCCCAAACTCCTGTCCGCCCCGTGCAGTCTGATCCCCCCCAAAGCTCCTCCCTGCCCCGTGCAGTCTGATCCCCCCCCAAACTCCTCCCCGCTCCGTGCAGTCTGATCCTCCCCCCCGTGCAGTCTGATCCCCCCAAACTCCTCCCCGCTCCGTGCAGTCTGATCCCCCCCAAACTCCTCTCCCCCCGTGCAGTCTGATCCCCCCAAACTCCTCTCCCCCCCGTGCAGTCTGATCCCCCCCACACTCCCCTCCGCCCCGTGCAGTCTGATCGCTCCCCAAAACTCCTCTCCGCCCCGTGCAGTCTGATCCCCCCCAAACTCCTCCCCGCCCCATGCAGTCTGATCCCCCCAAACTCCTCACCCCCGTGCAGTCTGATCCCCCCCAAACTCCTCGCCCCGTGCAGTCTGATCCCCCCCTAAACTCCTCCTCGCCCCGGGCAGTCTGATCCCCCCCAAACTCCTCCCCGCCCCGTGCAGTCTGATCCCCCCCCAACTCCTCCCCGCCCCGTGCAGTCTGATCCCCCCCCAAACTCCTCCTCGCCCCGTGCAGTCTGATCCCCCCCAAACTCCTCCCCCCGTGCAGTCTGATCTCCTACCCCCCACGAAACTCCTCTCCGCCCCCTGCAGTCTGATCCCCTACCCCCCTAACTCCTCTCCGCGCCATGCAGTCTGATCCCCCCTCACCAAACTCCTCCCCGCCCCGTGCAGTCTGCTTCCCCCCAAACTCCTCTCCGCCCCATGCAGTATGATCCCCCCTCACCAAACTCCTCCCCGCCCCGTGCAGCCCCTAAGTTTGCCCCCCAATTCTCAGCCACTCCCCCCCTCTCCCCACACGCCCCCACCCAGGACGCTCTCGGCCTCTGCAGGAGGCACAGCCGGGCACTGGGCGGCACTGCGGGCAGCCAGGGCCAGAGCATCCCCCCCCACAGCGCCCCCCGCCGAACTGCCCCCCCCCGGGCACAGGGGGGATTCAGCGGGCACCCGGCCCCGCCCCCAGGCAGCGAGCAGCGCGGGGAGCAGGGCTCAGGCCGCCCCGCCCCCCCCGCGTGCGGGACACGTTCTGTGCGTGCCCCGCCCGCGGGAACCACCCCTCGAGGGCGCGCGGCTCCCCGGCGGGGGGAGGGGGCACGTGACACTCCCGCGCCCCGGTGGCCCGCAGCCCCCCCTCCCCGAGACACCCACGTGACTGGAGCCCGGGTCAGCTCCCGCGCCCCAAAGGGGGGGCCACAGCCCCGTTCCCCCGGCACCACGTGGGGGGGGTCACAGGGGCGCTGCTCCCCGGGGAGGCTGCAGCGCCGGGGGGGGGGGCAGAAATCGCCCCCCCCCCACCTCCGCCAGGGGCCGCCCCGCCGATGTCCAGCCTGGGGCCCGGAGAGAAGCAGGCGGGGGGGGGGGGGGGCTCCACGTCACTGCCAGCTCCCGCCCCGCCCCCCAGGCTCCGCCCCTCAGCGTCCCCCGCAGCGTTTTCCCGCCCGCCTCGTCAGCGCGAGCGTCCCGGGAGTTTCCCGCCCAGCCAGCGCCGCCCGCGCCTGCGCTCTCCCGCGCCCTGTCCCCTCCTGCCCCCCCCAGTGCCAAGGCCCCCCCGGCCCCTCCCCCTCCCTCCTGCCCCCCCAGTGCCGAGCACCCCCCCCGGCCCCTCACCCCCTCCTGCCCCCCCAGTGCCGAGCACCCCCCCCGGCCCCTCACCCCCTCCTGCCCCCCCAGTGCCAAGCGCCCCCCCCGGCCCCTCACACCCAGCCTGCTCCTACACCTCACCCCTGTCCAGACACCCCACCCCCAGCCCGCTCCCCCACCTTCCCTCGCGCCCCCTCCTCCCCCGGGCCAGACACCAACAAGGGGCGGGCTGGGGGCGGGGAGCTTCGCACTCGGACCCAGGATTCGCTCGCGCCCCCGCGCGCTCCTCGGACCTTCCTGTCATGGCGGCGCCGGCCGCCCAGTCAGACAACGCCCCCCTGCGGCAGCCCATTGGCCGAACCAGAGGCAGGATCCCCTTTGCTGACAGCCCATTGGGCGACACTATCCTCCGCCAAGGCTGTCTTCCGAAAGCCCATTGGCTGGCACACAGCCAGGAACCACCCCTAAGTCACAGACAATTCCAGGACAGAGCAGCCCATTAAGATCCACCCCGGACAGCCTATTGGTCGAGAGCAGTGGCAGGTCAGTCCCCCTAGTCACACCGCATTCGCAGACAGAGCTGTCCGTTAAGATGCAGCCGGGTCAGCCTATTGGGTGCCTCTGATTCAGAACACGCCCCTTAGTCACAGCCCATTCGCGGACAGAAGAGTCTGTTATAATCCACCCCGGACAACCTATTGGCCGCCAGCAGCCCCAGAACACGCCTTGAGTCACCGCCCATTGGCGCACGGAGCAGTCCGTTAAGAGTCACCTCGGACAGCCTCGGATTGGGCGCCACAGATTCCGAACACGCCCTTTACTCTCAGCCCATTCGCGGACAGAACAGTCTGTTACGATCAGTCCGGGACAGTCTCTCGGCCAGCCTTAGTGTAGGGAGAACAGAGTCAAGTATGAAACAGGATTCCCCAAGTGGAAGTGACTCCCCAGAATTTGTTCCCCACAACTAAAAGTCTAAGGAGGAGAAGTTTGTTAAGTAGAAGAAGCATAGAAGTGTTTAGATTTATTCTTGTGAAAGTGTTTAGATTTAGTGTTATCAAGCTTGAGAAGTGTTTAGATTTATAATTATTATTATTATTATTATTTGTTAGGATTGTTTAATTATAAATCTAAACATTTTTGCCCCTCTAGAATATAATTGGTTAGGAATGTAATATTAGGTCATGTAACTTCAAACTGTTAAAAATATACTACTATGTAGCCAGAAACAGCTCCCCTCGCTGTGCGCCAGGGCACGCTCAAACTTACTGTTACACAATTGACAACCGTTCTCTTCAAAGCATTGTGAAGCACTTAACCCTAATCGCAAAGTGAAGCATTGTAACTATAACAGTAACTAACTCAGCGCTCAGAGAGAGAATGTTTTAAGAAATGCCACCCAGAAACGTTTGTAACTTTTTGTAACTACAACTCTTGTATTATTATGCAAAATACTGTATGGGAAACATTAATTAGGGAATGTACATAAGAGAGAGAGTGCTTGGACGATGAATGAATGGTTGTGAGAGGTGCCAGCCTGAGAATGCAGCAACAAAGGGCTGAAGAAGGCGTCAGGTGCCAGTGCAATTGGCTCCCCGTAGCCGTTTCTAACACACACATGAGCCGCTCTGATTTGGCTTCTAACACTTTTAGCTGCTCGGTTCTGCAAGCGCGGAGAGGAAGCCGCGTCCGATAGATGGAGGTTCTCCGCGACACATTTGGCAGCCTGGACCCCCTGCCTCTGGTCCAAAGAGTCTCAACCAACCCCCGACCCCATGACCCTTGTTCTCAGTGATTCCGCCAGCTGCTTGGTGCCTTTAGTACCCGGCCCCGCTTGCAAAGTCCCCCCCCCAGCAGCATGACCCGAGAGCGAAACAAGAGACCCCCCCCCCAGCAGCAAAACCCGAGAGCAGCGCGAAAGAACCCCCCCGGCATTGCGACCCGAGGGCGGCGCCAGAGACCCCCCCCAGCAGCAAGTCCCGAGGGCGGCGCCAGAGACCCTCCCCAGCAGCGTGACCCGAGAGCGAAGCCAGAGACCTCCCCCAGCAGAGTGACCCGAAAACGGTGCCAGAGACCCCCCCCCAGCAGCAAGACCCGAGAGCGGCACCACAGACCCGCCCCCAGCAGTGCGACCCAAGAGTGGCGCCAGAGACCCTCCCCCCAGCAGCATCACCAGAGAACGGCGACAGAGATCTCCCCCCCCCCCAGCAGCACAACCTGAGATGGGAGCCAGAGGCCCCCCCCAGCAGCATCACCCGAGAGTGGCGCCAGAGACCCCCCCCAGCAGCATGAGATGAAAGTGGCGACAGAGACCCCACCCCCAAGGAGCGCGACCCGAGACCGGCGCCGGAGACCCCCCCAGAAGCATTACCCGAGAGTGGAGACAGAAACCCCACCCCCAGCACCGCTACCGGAGAGCGGCGCCAGAGACCTCCCCGAACAGCATCACCCGAGAGCGGCCCCAGACACCCACCCAGCAGCAAAACCCGAGAGAGGTGCCAGAGACCCCCCGCAGCAGCATCACCTGATAGCGGGGCCAGTGACACCCCCCGTCTGCAGCATGACCGGAGGGAGGCTCCAGAGACCACCCCCAGTAGTGCGACCCGAGAGCGGCGCCAGAGACCTCCCCCCAGCAGCGCGACCCGAGAGTGGAGACAGAGACCCCACCCCCAGCACCACTACCGAGAGCGGCACCAGAGACCCCCCCAACAGCGCGACCCGAAAGCGGTAACAGAGACCCCCCCCCAGCAGCACGACCGGAGAGCGAAGCCAGAGACCCCCCAGCAGCATGATCCCAAGGAGGCGCCAGAGACCCCCCCCAGTAGCGCGACTCGAGAGCAGCACCAGAGATTCCCCGCAGCAGCATAACCCGAGAGAGGCGCCAGACTCCCTCCCAGCAGCACGACCTGAGAGTGGCCCCAAAGACCCCTCCCCCCCAGCAGCGAGACCCGAGAGCAGCGCTAGAGACACCCCCAAGCTGCACGACCCGAGAGCGGCACCAGAATCCCTCCCTGCAGCGAGATCCGAGAGCGGCGTGACTGAAGAGACCTCTCACTCACTAAGGTCTGTGGCTGTGGGAATTCTATCCTTTAGCCCTTCCCCCCCGCCCCTCGCCTATGTATAGGGCCCTCTACAAGAACACTGAGTCAGTCAGCCATGACGCGCCACCGCTCTCCCTTGCGCGACTTGCGAACCTGCAGAATTCCCGTTGGCTCCTGAGCCCTTAACCCGTGGAGATGCTCACCTGGAATGCCTGCACGTGAGCTATACAAGGACACGGCAGAAGCAGAGCAAGGACAAAGACACAGACAGAAACAGACAGACAGAACGTATTGGCCAATACGAGAGAGCAACAAGAGAGAAACACATGAGAGGCAGACGGAAACCTTACCGCCTTGCGTCTTCCTCCTCGAGCCAAGCGTCTGCTGAGAAGGACGCCGTGTTCCAGAGAAATCAGCACCCCTGACAAACGGAAGCCCTGTTTCTCCCACTACCAAGGAATCACCTCGCGAACCTCCGCTCGGACTCGCTGTCTAAGCAAACCTGACTTCCCTTCCTAGACCCGAGTGCGCCGTAAGCCGAGAGATTTCCAAACCCGACACTTATCTCCCTGTCAGCGATGGCTGCTCCGCTCCCAGCCGGACGGTTCTCGCCTCGCTTCGACCAAGCTCCCGAGCTCGCTGTTCTCGTTTCCGTTCCATCCCCAGACGGGAGGACACCGGGAGGGTTGACTTCTTATCGCTCACTACCGAACACAGCAGAGGGGAAAAAACAAACAAACAACTTAGCTTTTCAGTCCGCAAGGACGCGGCATCGCTTCTCCTCCCACCATCGCACCGCTGCCTCCCACCATCGGCCACCCCCTCCCGCTGCCACTCCAGGAACGCGGAGAGAACGGAGGCCTTGAATATCTATCCACGCTCTGTTGAACTGCCTATGCCCCTTCACCAGTCCCCAAACCACCAGGCTCCGTGACCCAGCAGGAAGCTCTCTGCCTCAGAAGAAACATACTGCCAGGACGCTTAAAGATTTCAAAGCACGCACCTCTTACTCACACAGAGCCATGGGAAGGCCGAACGCTGAGGACCCTTCACATGTTCCGAGAATCACGTCCAGGCAGCTCAAGTACATCTCGGACGATTTATTCTCCGCCCACGGCCACGCACTGATTCCTCTGCAAGGGTGGCCAAAAAAGCCCAGCGTTAGCTCTCACTCACTAAAGTCTGTGGCTGTGGGAATTCTATCCTTTAGCCCTTTCCCCCCCTCTCGCCTATGTATCGGGTCCTCTACAAGAACACCGAGTCATTCAGCCATGACGCACCACCGCTCTCCCTTGCGCGACTTGCGAACCTGCTGAATTCCCGTTGGCTCCTGAGCCCTTAACCCTTGGAGATGCTCACCTGGAATGCCTGCAAGTGTGCTGTACAAGGACACGGCAGAAGCAGAGCAAGGACAAAGACACAGACAGAAACAGACAGACAGGACGTATTGGCCAATACGAGAGAGCAACAAGAGAGAAACACATGCGAGGCAGCCAGAAACCTTACCACCTTGCGTCTTCCTCCTCGAGCCAAGCGTCTGCTGAGAAGGACACCGTGTTCCAGAGAAACCAGCACCCCTGACAAACGGGAGCCCTGTTTCTCCCACTACCAAGTAAGCACCTCGGGAACCTCCGCTCGGACTCGCTGTCTAAGCAAACGTGACTTCCCTTCCTAGACCCGAGTGGGCCGTAAGCCGAGAGATTTCCAGACCCGACACTTATCTCCCGGTCAGCGATGGCTGCTCCGCTCCCAGCAGGACGGTTCTCGCCTCGCTTCGACCAAGCTCCCAAGCTCGCCGTTCTCTTTTCCGTTCCATCCCCAGACGGGAGGACACCGGGAGGGTTGACTTCTTATCGCTCGCTACCGAACACAGCTGAGGGGAAAAAACAAACAAACAACTTAGCTTTTCAGTCCGCAAGGACGCGGCATCGCTTCTCCTCCCACCATCGGCCACCCCCTCCCGCTGCCACTCCAGGAACTCGGAGAGAACGGAGGCCTTGAATATCTATCCACGCACTGTTGAACCGCCTACTGCCCCTTCACCAGTCCCCAAGCCACCAGGCTCCGTGCCCCAGCAGGAAGCTCTCTGCCTCAGAAGAAACATACTGCCAGGACGCTTGAAGATTTCAAAGCACGCACCTCTTACTCACACAGAGCCATGGGAAGGCCGAACGCTGAGGACCCTTCACGTGTTCCGAGAATCACGTCCAGGCAGCTCAAGTCCATCTCGGACGGTATCTTCTCAGCCCACTGCCCAGCCAGTTTCCCAGCTGTTACCCAGTCTGGAGCCAGCAAAGCCCTCGGGCAGGAGTGACAGCAAAGGGCTAGGACCCAGAAGCCGTGTCCAGGGGTCAGTCTGGAGTGCTGTACAAAGCCCAGGACCATCCACATATCCTGTGTGGTGCAACCTGCTGAGTGGAGACAAAGGCTCAGGGCTGCTCTCATACCCTGATCAGACACTTTACTGAATGTGGTGCAGGGAAAAGGTGGACTGATGGCTCCCATGAATGGGCGTGCAGACTGGAGTGAGGAAGGGCTCCGGGATAAGCATATGGACGGGGGTGCAGGCTGGGGGGAGGAAGGGCCCCGGGATAAGCATATGGACGGGGGTGCAGGCTGGGGAGAGGAAGGGCCCCGGGATAAGAGTATGGACGGGGTGCAGGCTGGGGTGAGGAAGCAGGAGGGGAGGGGGCTGCGCGGAGCCTGGAGTGCGGGATGAGGGGGCCGGGGGCAGGAGGGGAGAGGGCTGTGCGGAGCCTGGAGTGCGGGATGAGGGGGCCATGGGCAGGAGGGGAGAGGGCTGCGCGGAGCCTGGTGTGTGGGATGAGGGGGCCGGGGGCAGGAGGGGAGAGGGCTGCGCGGAGCCTGGAAATAACGAGCTTCTTACTTTGCCTGCTGTCAAAGGGCAAGACTGGGGCCACGTGGCGTGCGGAGCAGGGACAGCAGCTGGGGGCGATGGAATTACACGTGCATTACCTGCAATGACCACCGAGTGGCACTGTGGAGGCGCTTCGGAATTACACGTGCATTACCTGCAATGACCACCGAGTGGCACTGTGGAGGCGCTTCGGAATTACACGTGCATTACCGGCAATGACCACCGAGCGGCACTGTGGAGGCGCTTCGGAATTACACGTGCATTACCTGCACTGACCACCGAGCGGCACTGTGGAGGCGCTACGGAATTACACGTGCATTACCGGCAATGACCACCGAGCGGCACTGTGGAGGCGCTTCGGAATTACACGTGCATTACCGGCAATGACCACCGAGCGGCACTGTGGAGGCGCTACGGAATTACACGTGCATTACCGCCGGTGACTACCGAGTGTCACTGTTGCTCTGCTAAGGGCCGTTATTTCCGAATAAAAAAGATTGTTCTTAGGGTAGAAATGCCCCATTCCGAACTAAGAACACGCTGGGCGGGGCTATGCCGGGGGGCGGGGCTATGATAGGGGCGGGGCGCGCTGCGACGTGCCCCGGGAGGCCGCACTATGAGAACTACAAGTCCCAGGATGCGTCGCTAACACTTGGAGTGACACGAGCGCGGGACCAACCGCGTCGCTCCCTGGTCAATGCCCCGTTGTGATGTCACTTCCGCTGCACCCGCCCAACCGAACAGCGCCGGGCCTGCCCTGGCCCTGCAATGGCCGATGGGAGCTGCGGACAGGGGCACTCAGTTTCCCACAAGCCACTGCGGCTACTTTCCCTACTCCCCCTCATCCCGCCCCTCCCCATTGCTGGGCGGGGCTCCTGCCTCAGAGACGGCAGCGTCCGCAGCTGATGCCCCGCCCCCACTCGGGAGAGGAGACTCCGCGGCAACCCTTCCCCCCCAAACTCCTCCCCACCCCGTGCAGTCTGATCCCCCCAAACTCCTCCCCGCCCCGTGCAGTCTGATCCCCCCTCAAACTCCTCCCCCCCGTGCAGTCTGATCCCCCCAAACTTCCCCTCCGCCCCGTGCACTCTGATCCTCCCCCCCGTGCAGTCTGATCCCCCCAAACTCCTCTCCCCCCGTGCAGTCTGATCCCCCCAAACTCCTCCCCGCCCCGTGCAGTCCGATCCCCCCAAACTCTTCCCCGCCCCGTGCAGTATGATCCCCCCAAACACCTCCCCGTCCCGTGCAGTCCGATCCCCCCCAAACACCTCCCCGCCCCGTGCAGTCCGATCCCCCCCAAACTCCTCCCCGCCCCGTGCAGTCTGATCCCCCTCCAAACTCCTCCCCCCCCGTGCAGTCTGATCCTCCCCCCCGTGCAGTCTGATCCCCCCCCAAACTCCTCCCCGCTCCGTGCAGTCTGATCCTCCCCCCCGTGCAGTCCGATCCCCCCCAAACTCCTCTCCCCCCGTGCAGTCTGATCCCCCCAAACTACTCCCCCCCGTGCAGTCCGATCCCCCCAAACTCTTCCCCGCCCCGTGCAGTCCGATCCCCCCAAACTCTTCCCCGCCCCGTGCAGTCCGATCCCCCCCAAACTCCTCTCCCTCCGTGCAGTCCGATCCCCCCCAAACTCCTCCCCGCCCCGTGCAGTCCGATCCCCCCCAAACTCCTCCCCGCCCCGTGCAGTCCGATCCCCCCAAACTCCTCCCCGCCCCGTGCAGTCCGATCTCCCCCAAAACTCCTCCCCGCCCCGTTCAGTCTGATCCCCCCCAAACTCCTCCCCGCTCCGTGCAGTCTGATCCCCCCCAAACTCCTCTCCCCCCCGTGCAGTCTGATCCCCCCCACACTCCTCTCCGCCCCGTGCAGTCTGTTCGCCCCCCCAAACTCCTGTCCGCCCCGTGCAGTCTGATCCCCCCCAAAGCTCCTCCCTGCCCCGTGCAGTCTGATCCCCCCCCAAACTCCTCCCCGCTCCGTGCAGTCTGATTCTCCCCCCCGTGCAGTCTGATCCCCCCAAACTCCTCCCCGCTCCGTGCAGTCTGATCCCCCCCAAACTCCTCTCCCCCCGTGCAGTCTGATCCCCCCAAACTCCTCTCCCCCCCGTGCAGTCTGATCCCCCCCACACTCCCCTCCGCCCCGTGCAGTCTGATCGCTCCCCAAAACTCCTGTCCGCCCCGTGCAGTCTGATCCCCCTAAACTCCTCCCCGCCCCATGCAGTCTGATCCCCCCAAACTCCTCACCCCCGTGCAGTCTGATCCCCCCCAAACTCCTCCCCCAGTGCAGTCTGATCCCCCCCTAAACTCCTCCTCGCCCCGTGCAGTCTGATCCCCCCCCAACTCCTCCCCGCCCCGTGCAGTCTGATCCCCCCCCAACTCCTCCTCCCCCCGTGCAGTCTGATCCCCCCCCAAACTCCTCCTCCCCCCGTGCAGTCTGATCTCCTACCCCCCACGAAACTCCTCTCCGCCCCCTGCAGTCTGATCCCCTACCCCCCTAACTCCTCTCCGCGCCATGCAGTATGATCCCCCCTCACCAAACTCCTCCCCGCCCCGTGCAGCCCCTAAGTTTGCCCCCCAATTCTCAGCCACTCCCCCCCTCTCCCCACACGCCCCCCACCCAGGACGCTCTCGGCCTCTGCAGGAGGCACAGCCGGGCACTGGGCAGCACTGCGGGCAGCCAGGGCCAGAGCATCGCCCCCCGCCGAACTGCCCCCCCCCGGGCACAGGGGGGATTCAGCGGGCACCCGGCCCCGCCCCCAGGCAGCGAGCAGCGCGGGGAGCAGGGCTCAGGCCGCCCCGCCCCCCCGCGTGCGGGACACGTTCTGTGCGTGCCCCGCCCGCGGGAACCACCCCTCGAGGGCGCGCGGCTCCCCGGCGGGGGGAGGGGGCACGTGACACTCCCGCGCCCCGGTGGCCCGCAGCCCCCCCTCCCCGAGACACCCACGTGACTGGAGCCCGGGTCAGCTCCCGCGCCCCAAAGGGAGGGCCACAGCCCCGTTCCCCCGGCACCACGTGGGGGGGGGTCACAGGGGCGCTGCTCCCCGGGGAGGCTGCAGCGCCGGGGGGGGGCAGAAATCGCCCCCCCACCTCCGCCAGGGGCCGCCCCGCCGATGTCCAGCCTGGGGCCCGGAGAGAAGCAGGCGGGGGGGGGGGGCTCCACGTCACTGCCAGCTCCCGCCCCGCCCCCCAGGCTCCGCCCCTCAGCGCCCCCCGCAGCGTTTTCCCGCCCGCCTCGTCAGCGCGAGCGTCCCGGGAGTTTCCCGCCCAGCCAGCGCCGCCCGCGCCTGCGCTCTCCCGCGCCCTGTCCCCTCCTGCCCCCCCCAGTGCCAAGGCCCCCCCCGGCCCCTCCCCCTCCCTCCTGCCCCCCCAGTGCCAAGGCCCCCCCGGCCCCTCACACCCAGCCTGCTCCTACACCTCACCCCTGTCCAGACACCCCACCCCCAGCCCGCTCCCCCACCTTCCCTCGCGCCCCCTCCTCCCCCGGGCCAGACACCAACAAGGGGCGGGCTGGGGGCGGGGAGCTTCGCACTCGGACCCAGGATTCGCTCGCGCCCCCGCGCGCTCCTCGGACCTTCCTGTCATGGCGGCGCCGGCCGCCCAGTCAGACAACGCCCCCCTGCGGCAGCCCATTGGCCGAACCAGAGGCAGGATCCCCTTTGCTGACAGCCCATTGGGCGACACTATCCTCCGCCAAGGCTGTCTTCCGAAAGCCCATTGGCTGGCACACAGCCAGGAACCACCCCTAAGTCACAGACAATTCCAGGACAGAGCAGCCCATTAAGATCCACCCCGGACAGCCTATTGGTCGAGAGCAGTGGCAGGTCAGTCCCCCTAGTCACACCGCATTCGCAGACAGAGCTGTCCGTTAAGATGCAGCCGGGTCAGCCTATTGGGTGCCTCTGATTCAGAACACGCCCCTTAGTCACAGCCCATTCGCGGACAGAAGAGTCTGTTATAATCCACCCCGGACAACCTATTGGCCGCCAGCAGCCCCAGAACACGCCTTGAGTCACCGCCCATTGGCGCACGGAGCAGTCCGTTAAGAGTCACCTCGGACAGCCTCAGATTGGGCGCCACAGATTCCGAACACGCCCTTTACTCTCAGCCCATTCGCGGACAGAACAGTCTGTTACGATCAGTCCGGGACAGTCTCTCGGCCAGCCTTAGTGTAGGGAGAACAGAGTCAAGTATGAAACAGGATTCCCCAAGTGGAAGTGACTCCCCAGAATTTGTTCCCCACAACTAAAAGTCTAAGGAGGAGAAGTTTGTTAAGTAGAAGAAGCATAGAAGTGTTTAGATTTATTCTTGTGAAAGTGTTTAGATTTAGTGTTATCAAGCTTGAGAAGTGTTTAGATTTATAATTATTATTATTATTATTATTTGTTAGGATTGTTTAATTATAAATCTAAACATTTTTGCCCCTCTAGAATATAATTGGTTAGGAATGTAATATTAGGTCATGTAACTTCAAACTGTTAAAAATATACTACTATGTAGCCAGAAACAGCTCCCCTCGCTGTGCGCCAGGGCACGCTCAAACTTACTGTTACACAATTGACAACCGTTCTCTTCAAAGCATTGTGAAGCACTTAACCCTAATCGCAAAGTGAAGCATTGTAACTATAACAGTAACTAACTCAGCGCTCAGAGAGAGAATGTTTTAAGAAATGCCACCCAGAAACGTTTGTAACTTTTTGTAACTACAACTCTTGTATTATTATGCAAAATACTGTATGGGAAACATTAATTAGGGAATGTACATAAGAGAGAGAGTGCTTGGACGATGAATGAATGGTTGTGAGAGGTGCCAGCCTGAGAATGCAGCAACAAAGGGCTGAAGAAGGCGTCAGGTGCCAGTGCAATTGGCTCCCCGTAGCCGTTTCTAACACACACATGAGCCGCTCTGATTTGGCTTCTAACACTTTTAGCTGCTCGGTTCTGCAAGCGCGGAGAGGAAGCCGCGTCCGATAGATGGAGGTTCTCCGCGACACATTTGGCAGCCTGGACCCCCTGCCTCTGGTCCAAAGAGTCTCAACCAACCCCCGACCCCATGACCCTTGTTCTCAGTGATTCCGCCAGCTGCTTGGTGCCTTTAGTACCCGGCCCCGCTTGCAAAGTCCCCCCCCCAGCAGCATGACCCGAGAGCGAAACAAGAGACCCCCCCCCCCAGCAGCAAAACCCGAGAGCAGCGCGAAAGAACCCCCCCGGCATTGCGACCCGAGGGCGGCGCCAGAGACCCCCCCAGCAGCAAGTCCCGAGGGCGGCGCCAGAGACCCTCCCCAGCAGCGTGACCCGAGAGCGAAGCCAGAGACCTCCCCCAGCAGAGTGACCCGAAAACGGTGCCAGAGACCCCCCCCCAGCAGCAAGACCCGAGAGCGGCACCACAGACCCGCCCCCAGCAGTGCGACCCAAGAGTGGCGCCAGAGACCCTCCCCCCAGCAGCATCACCAGAGAACGGCGACAGAGATCTCCCCCCCCCCCAGCAGCACAACCTGAGATGGGAGCCAGAGGCCCCCCCCAGCAGCATCACCCGAGAGTGGCGCCAGAGACCCCCCCCAGCAGCATGAGATGAAAGTGGCGACAGAGACCCCACCCCCAAGGAGCGCGACCCGAGACCGGCGCCGGAGACCCCCCCAGAAGCATTACCCGAGAGTGGAGACAGAAACCCCACCCCCAGCACCGCTACCGGAGAGCGGCGCCAGAGACCTCCCCGAACAGCATCACCCGAGAGCGGCCCCAGACACCCACCCAGCAGCAAAACCCGAGAGAGGTGCCAGAGACCCCCCGCAGCAGCATCACCTGATAGCGGGGCCAGTGACACCCCCCGTCTGCAGCATGACCGGAGGGAGGCTCCAGAGACCACCCCCAGTAGTGCGACCCGAGAGCGGCGCCAGAGACCTCCCCCCAGCAGCGCGACCCGAGAGTGGAGACAGAGACCCCACCCCCAGCACCACTACCGAGAGCGGCACCAGAGACCCCCCCAACAGCGCGACCCGAAAGCGGTAACAGAGACCCCCCCCCAGCAGCACAACCGGAGAGCGAAGCCAGAGACCCCCCCAGCAGCATGATCCCAAGGAGGCGCCAGAGACCCCCCCCAGTAGCGCGACTCGAGAGCAGCACCAGAGATTCCCCGCAGCAGCATAACCCGAGAGAGGCGCCAGACTCCCTCCCAGCAGCACGACCTGAGAGTGGCCCCAAAGACCCCTCCCCCCCAGCAGCGAGACCCGAGAGCAGCGCTAGAGACACCCCCAAGCTGCACGACCCGAGAGCGGCACCAGAATCCCTCCCTGCAGCGAGATCCGAGAGCGGCGTGACTGAAGAGACCTCTCACTCACTAAGGTCTGTGGCTGTGGGAATTCTATCCTTTAGCCCTTCCCCCCCGCCCCTCGCCTATGTATAGGGCCCTCTACAAGAACACTGAGTCAGTCAGCCATGACGCGCCACCGCTCTCCCTTGCGCGACTTGCGAACCTGCAGAATTCCCGTTGGCTCCTGAGCCCTTAACCCGTGGAGATGCTCACCTGGAATGCCTGCACGTGAGCTATACAAGGACACGGCAGAAGCAGAGCAAGGACAAAGACACAGACAGAAACAGACAGACAGAACGTATTGGCCAATACGAGAGAGCAACAAGAGAGAAACACATGAGAGGCAGACGGAAACCTTACCGCCTTGCGTCTTCCTCCTCGAGCCAAGCGTCTGCTGAGAAGGACGCCGTGTTCCAGAGAAATCAGCACCCCTGACAAACGGAAGCCCTGTTTCTCCCACTACCAAGGAATCACCTCGCGAACCTCCGCTCGGACTCGCTGTCTAAGCAAACCTGACTTCCCTTCCTAGACCCGAGTGCGCCGTAAGCCGAGAGATTTCCAAACCCGACACTTATCTCCCTGTCAGCGATGGCTGCTCCGCTCCCAGCCGGACGGTTCTCGCCTCGCTTCGACCAAGCTCCCGAGCTCGCTGTTCTCGTTTCCGTTCCATCCCCAGACGGGAGGACACCGGGAGGGTTGACTTCTTATCGCTCACTACCGAACACAGCAGAGGGGAAAAAACAAACAAACAACTTAGCTTTTCAGTCCGCAAGGACGCGGCATCGCTTCTCCTCCCACCATCGCACCGCTGCCTCCCACCATCGGCCACCCCCTCCCGCTGCCACTCCAGGAACGCGGAGAGAACGGAGGCCTTGAATATCTATCCACGCTCTGTTGAACTGCCTATGCCCCTTCACCAGTCCCCAAGCCACCAGGCTCCGTGACCCAGCAGGAAGCTCTCTGCCTCAGAAGAAACATACTGCCAGGACGCTTAAAGATTTCAAAGCACGCACCTCTTACTCACACAGAGCCATGGGAAGGCCGAACGCTGAGGACCCTTCACATGTTCCGAGAATCACGTCCAGGCAGCTCAAGTACATCTCGGACGATTTATTCTCCGCCCACGGCCACGCACTGATTCCTCTGCAAGGGTGGCCAAAAAAGCCCAGCGTTAGCTCTCACTCACTAAAGTCTGTGGCTGTGGGAATTCTATCCTTTAGCCCTTTCCCCCCCTCTCGCCTATGTATCGGGTCCTCTACAAGAACACCGAGTCATTCAGCCATGACGCACCACCGCTCTCCCTTGCGCGACTTGCGAACCTGCTGAATTCCCGTTGGCTCCTGAGCCCTTAACCCTTGGAGATGCTCACCTGGAATGCCTGCAAGTGTGCTGTACAAGGACACGGCAGAAGCAGAGCAAGGACAAAGACACAGACAGAAACAGACAGACAGGACGTATTGGCCAATACGAGAGAGCAACAAGAGAGAAACACATGCGAGGCAGCCAGAAACCTTACCACCTTGCGTCTTCCTCCTCGAGCCAAGCGTCTGCTGAGAAGGACACCGTGTTCCAGAGAAACCAGCACCCCTGACAAACGGGAGCCCTGTTTCTCCCACTACCAAGTAAGCACCTCGGGAACCTCCGCTCGGACTCGCTGTCTAAGCAAACGTGACTTCCCTTCCTAGACCCGAGTGGGCCGTAAGCCGAGAGATTTCCAGACCCGACACTTATCTCCCGGTCAGCGATGGCTGCTCCGCTCCCAGCAGGACGGTTCTCGCCTCGCTTCGACCAAGCTCCCAAGCTCGCCGTTCTCTTTTCCGTTCCATCCCCAGACGGGAGGACACCGGGAGGGTTGACTTCTTATCGCTCGCTACCGAACACAGCTGAGGGGAAAAAACAAACAAACAACTTAGCTTTTCAGTCCGCAAGGACGCGGCATCGCTTCTCCTCCCACCATCGGCCACCCCCTCCCGCTGCCACTCCAGGAACTCGGAGAGAACGGAGGCCTTGAATATCTATCCACGCACTGTTGAACCGCCTACTGCCCCTTCACCAGTCCCCAAGCCACCAGGCTCCGTGCCCCAGCAGGAAGCTCTCTGCCTCAGAAGAAACATACTGCCAGGACGCTTGAAGATTTCAAAGCACGCACCTCTTACTCACACAGAGCCATGGGAAGGCCGAACGCTGAGGACCCTTCACGTGTTCCGAGAATCACGTCCAGGCAGCTCAAGTCCATCTCGGACGGTATCTTCTCAGCCCACTGCCCAGCCAGTTTCCCAGCTGTTACCCAGTCTGGAGCCAGCAAAGCCCTCGGGCAGGAGTGACAGCAAAGGGCTAGGACCCAGAAGCCGTGTCCAGGGGTCAGTCTGGAGTGCTGTACAGAGCCCAGGACCATCCACATATCCTGTGTGGTGCAACCTGCTGAGTGGAGACAAAGGCTCAGGGCTGCTCTCATACCCTGATCAGACACTTTACTGAATGTGGTGCAGGGAAAAGGTGGACTGATGGCTCCCATGAATGGGCGTGCAGACTGGAGTGAGGAAGGGCCCCGGGATAAGAATATGGATGGGGGTGCAGGCTGGGGGGAGGAAGGGCCCCGGGATAAGAATATGGATGGGGGTGCAGGCTGGGGGGAGGAAGGGCCCCGGGATAAGCATATGGACGGGGGTGCAGGCTGGGGAGAGGAAGGGCCCCGGGATAAGAGTATGGACGGGGTGCAGGCTGGGGTGAGGAAGCAGGAGGGGAGGGGGCTGCGCGGAGCCTGGAGTGCGGGATGAGGGGGCCATGGGCAGGAGGGGAGAGGGCTGTGCGGAGCCTGGAGTGCGGGATGAGGGGGCCGGGGGCAGGAGGGGAGAGGGCTGTGCGGAGCCTGGAGTGCGGGATGAGGGGGCCGGGGGCAGGAGGGGAGAGGGCTGTGCGGAGCCTGGAGTGCGGGATGAGGGGGCCATGGGCAGGAGGGGAGAGGGCTGCGCAGAGCCTGGTGTGTGGGATGAGGGGGCCGGGGGCAGGAGGGGAGAGGGCTGCGCGGAGCCTGGAAATAACGAGCTTCTTACTTTGCCTGCTGTCAAAGGGCAAGACTGGGGCCACGTGGCGTGCGGAGCAGGGACAGCAGCTGGGGGCGATGGAATTACACGTGCATTACCTGCAATGACCACCGAGTGGCACTGTGGAGGCGCTTCGGAATTACACGTGCATTACCTGCAATGACCACCGAGTGGCACTGTGGAGGCGCTTCGGAATTACACGTGCATTACCGGCAATGACCACCGAGCGGCACTGTGGAGGCGCTTCGGAATTACACGTGCATTACCTGCACTGACCACCGAGCGGCACTGTGGAGGCGCTACGGAATTACACGTGCATTACCGGCAATGACCACCGAGCGGCACTGTGGAGGCGCTTCGGAATTACACGTGCATTACCGGCAATGACCACCGAGCGGCACTGTGGAGGCGCTACGGAATTACACGTGCATTACCTGCAATGACCACCGAGCGGCACTGTGGAGGCGCTACGGAATTACACGTGCATTACCGCCGGTGACTACCGAGTGTCACTGTTGCTCTGCTAAGGGCCGTTATTTCCGAATAAAAAAGATTGTTCTTAGGGTAGAAATGCCCCATTCCGAACTAAGAACACGCTGGGCGGGGCTATGCCGGGGGGCGGGGCTATGATAGGGGCGGGGCGCGCTGCGACGTGCCCCGGGAGGCCGCACTATGAGAACTACAAGTCCCAGGATGCGTCGCTAACACTTGGAGTGACACGAGCGCGGGACCAACCGCGTCGCTCCCTGGTCAAAGCCCCGTTGTGATGTCACTTCCGCTGCACCCGCCCAACCGAACAGCGCCGGGCCTGCCCTGGCCCTGCAATGGCCGATGGGAGCTGCGGACAGGGGCACTCAGTTTCCCACAAGCCACTGCGGCTACTTTCCCTACTCCCCCTCATCCCGCCCCTCCCCATTGCTGGGCGGGGCTCCTGCCTCAGAGACGGCAGCGTCCGCAGCTGATGCCCCGCCCCCACTCGGGAGAGGAGACTCCGCGGCAACCCTTCCCCCCCAAACTCCTCCCCACCCCGTGCAGTCTGATCCCCCCAAACTCCTCCCCGCCCCGTGCAGTCTGATCCCCCCTCAAACTCCTCCCCCCCGTGCAGTCTGATCCCCCCAAACTTCCCCTCCGCCCCGTGCACTCTGATCCTCCCCCCCGTGCAGTCTGATCCCCCCAAACTCCTCTCCCCCCGTGCAGTCTGATCCCCCCAAACTCCTCCCCGCCCCGTGCAGTCCGATCCCCCCAAACTCTTCCCCGCCCCGTGCAGTATGATCCCCCCAAACACCTCCCCGCCCCGTGCAGTCCGATCCCCCCCAAACACCTCCCCGCCCCGTGCAGTCCGATCCCCCCCAAACTCCTCCCCGCCCCGTGCAGTCTGATCCCCCTCCAAACTCCTCCCCCCCCGTGCAGTCTGATCCTCCCCCCCCGTGCAGTCTGATCCCCCCCCAAACTCCTCCCCGCTCCGTGCAGTCTGATCCTCCCCCCCGTGCAGTCCGATCCCCCCAAACTCTTCCCCGCCCCGTGCAGTCCGATCCCCCCAAACTCTTCCCCGCCCCGTGCAGTCCGATCCCCCCCAAACTCCTCTCCCTCCGTGCAGTCCGATCCCCCCCAAACTCCTCCCCGCCCCGTGCAGTCTGATCCCCCTCCAAACTCCTCCCCCCCCGTGCAGTCTGATCCTCCCCCCCGTGCAGTCTGATCCTCCCCCCCGTGCAGTCTGATCCCCCCAAACTCCTCCCCGCCCCGTGCAGTCCGATCCCCCCAAACTCTTCCCCCCCGTGCAATCTGATCCCCCCAAACTCCTCTCCCCCCGTGCAGTCTGATCCCCCCCAAACTCCTCCCCGCCCCGTGCAGTCCGATCCCCCCAAACTCCTCTCCCTCCGTGCAGTCCGATCCCCCCCAAACTCCTCCCTGCTCCATGCAGTCTGATCCCCCCCAAACTCCTCCCCCCCGTGCAGTCTGATCCCCCCCCAAACTCCTCCCCGCTCCGTGCAGTCTGATCCTCCCCTCCATGCAGTCCGATCCCCCCAAACTCTTCCCCGCCCCGTGCAGTCCGATCCCCCCAAACTCCTCTCCCTCCGTGCAGTCTGATCCCCCCAAACTCCTCCCCCCCGTGCAATCTGATACCCCCAAACTCCTCTCCCCCCGTGCAGTCTGATCCCCCCCAAACTCTTCCCCGCCCCGTGCAGTCCGATCCCCCCAAACTCTTCCCCGCCCCGTGCAGTCCGATCCCCCCAAACTCCTCTCCCTCCGTGCAGTCCGATCCCCCCCAAACTCCTCCCCGCCCCGTGCAGTCCGATCCCCCCCAAACTCTTCCCCGCCCCGTGCAGTCCGATCCCCCCAAACTCCTCCCCGCCCCGTTCAGTCTGATCCCCCCCCAAACTCCTCCCCGCTCCGTGCAGTCTGATCCCCCCCAAACTCCTCTCCCCCCCCGTGCAGTCTGATCCCCCCCACACTCCCCTCCGCCCCGTGCAGTCTGATCGCCCCCCCAAACTCCTGTCCGCCCCGTGCATTCTGATCCCCCCCAAAGCTCCTGTCCGCCCCGTGCAGTCTGATCCCCCCCCAAACTCCTCCCCGCTCCGTGCAGTCTGATCCACCCCAAACTCCTCTCCCCCCGTGCAGTCTGATCCCCCCAAACTCCTCTCCCCCCCGTGCAGTCTGATCCCCCCCACACTCCCCTCCGCCCCGTGCAGTCTGATCGCCCCCCAAAACTCCTGTCCGCCCCGTGCAGTCTGATCCCCCCCAAACTCCTCCCCGCCCCATGCAGTCTGATCCCCCCAAACTCCTCACCCCCGTGCAGTCTGATCCCCCCCAAACTCCTCCCCCCGTGCAGTCTGATCCCCCCCTAAACTCCTCCTCGCCCCGTGCAGTCTGATCCCCCCCCAACTCCTCCCCGCCCCGTGCAGTCTGATCCCCCCCCAAACTCCTCCTCGCCCCGTGCAGTCCGATCCCCCCAAACTCCTCCCCCCCGTGCAGTCTGATCCCCCCAAACTCCTCCCCGCCCCGTGCAGTCCGATCCCCCCAAACTCTTCCCCCCCGTGCAATCTGATCCCCCCAAACTCCTCTCCCCCCGTGCAGTCTGATCCCCCCCAAACTCCTCCCCGCCCCGTGCAGTCCGATCCCCCCAAACTCCTCTCCCTCCGTGCAGTCCGATCCCCCCCAAACTCCTCCCCGCCCCGTGCAGTCCGATCCCCCCAAACTCCTCCCCCCCGTGCAGTCTGATCCCCCCCCAAACTCCTCCCCGCTCCGTGCAGTCTGATCCTCCCCTCCATGCAGTCTGATCCCCCCAAACTCCTCCCCGCCCCGTGCAGTCCGATCCCCCCCAAACTCCTCTCCCCCCGTGCAGTCTGATCCCCCCAAACTCCTCCCCCCCGTGCAATCTGATCCCCCCAAACTCCTCTCCCCCCGTGCAGTCTGATCCCTCCCAAACTCCTCCCCGCCCCATGCAGTCCGATCCCCCCAAACTCTTCCCCGCCCCGTGCAGTCCGATCCCCCCAAACTCCTCTCCCTCCGTGCAGTCCGATCCCCCCCAAACTCCTCTCCCCCCGTGCAGTCCGATCCCCCCAAACTCCTCCCCCGCGTGCAATCTGATCCCCCCAAACTCCTCTCCCCCCGTGCAGTCTGATCCCCCCCAAACTCCTCCCCGCCCCATGCAGTCCGATCCCCCCAAACTCTTCCCCGCCCCATGCAGTCCGATCTCCCCAAACTCTTCCCCGCCCCGTGCAGTCCGATCCCCCCAAACTCCTCTCCCTCCGTGCAGTCCGATCCCCCCCAAACTCCTCTCCCCCCGTGCAGTCTGATCCCCCCAAACTCCTCCCCCCCGTGCAATCTGATCCCCCCAAACTCCTCTCCCCCCGTGCAGTCTGATCCCCCCCAAACTCCTCCCCGCCCCGTGCAGTCTGATCTCCCCCAAAACTCCTCCCCGCCCCGTTCAGTCTGATCCCGACCAAACTCCTCTCCCCCCCGTGCAGTCTGATCCCCCCCACACTCCCCTCCGCCCCGTGCAGTCTGATCGCCCCCCCAAACTCCTGTCCGCCCCGTGCAGTCTGATCCCCCCCAAAGCTCCTCCCTGCCCCGTGCAGTCTGATCCCCCCCCAAACTCCTCCCCGCTCCGTGCAGTCTGATCCTCCCCCCCGTGCAGTCTGATCCCCCCAAACTCCTCCCCGCTCCGTGCAGTCTGATCCCCCCCAAACTCCTCTCCCCCCGTGCAGTCTGATCCCCCCAAACTCCTCTCCCCCCGGTGCAGTCTGATCCCCCCCACACTCCCCTCCGCCCCGTGCAGTCTGATCGCTCCCCAAAACTCCTCTCCGCCCCGTGCAGTCTGATCCCCCCCAAACTCCTCCCCGCCCCATGCAGTCTGATCCCCCCAAACTCCTCACCCCCGTGCAGTCTGATCCCCCCCAAACTCCTCGCCCCGTGCAGTCTGATCCCCCCCTAAACTCCTCCTCGCCCCGGGCAGTCTGATCCCCCCCAAACTCCTCCCCGCCCCGTGCAGTCTGATCCCCCCCCAACTCCTCCCCGCCCCGTGCAGTCTGATCCCCCCCCAAACTCCTCCTCGCCCCGTGCAGTCTGATCCCCCCCAAACTCCTCCCCCCGTGCAGTCTGATCTCCTACCCCCCACGAAACTCCTCTCCGCCCCCTGCAGTCTGATCCCCTACCCCCCTAACTCCTCTCCGCGCCATGCAGTCTGATCCCCCCTCACCAAACTCCTCCCCGCCCCGTGCAGTCTGCTTCCCCCCAAACTCCTCTCCGCCCCATGCAGTATGATCCCCCCTCACCAAACTCCTCCCCGCCCCGTGCAGCCCCTAAGTTTGCCCCCCAATTCTCAGCCACTCCCCCCCCTCTCCCCACACGCCCCCACCCAGGACGCTCTCGGCCTCTGCAGGAGGCACAGCCGGGCACTGGGCGGCACTGCGGGCAGCCAGGGCCAGAGCATCCCCCCCCACAGCGCCCCCCGCCGAACTGCCCGCCCCCGGGCACAGGGGGGATTCAGCGGGCACCCGGCCCCGCCCCCAGGCAGCGAGCAGCGCGGGGAGCAGGGCTCAGGCCGCCCCGCCCCCCCGCGTGCGGGACACGTTCTGTGCGTGCCCCGCCCGCGGGAACCACCCCTCGAGGGCGCGCGGCTCCCCGGCGGGGGGAGGGGGCACGTGACACTCCCGCGCCCCGGTGGCCCGCAGCCCCCCCTCCCCGAGACACCCACGTGACTGGAGCCCGGGTCAGCTCCCGCGCCCCAAAGGGGGGGCCACAGCCCCGTTCCCCCGGCACCACGTGGGGGGGGTCACAGGGGCGCTGCTCCCCGGGGAGGCTGCAGCGCCGGGGGGGGGGGGCAGAAATCGCCCCCCCCCACCTCCGCCAGGGGCCGCCCCGCCGATGTCCAGCCTGGGGCCCGGAGAGAAGCAGGCGGGGGGGGGGGGGGGCTCCACGTCACTGCCAGCTCCCGCCCCGCCCCCCAGGCTCCGCCCCTCAGCGTCCCCCGCAGTGTTTTCCCGCCCGCCTCGTCAGCGCGAGCGTCCCGGGAGTTTCCCGCCCAGCCAGCGCCGCCCGCGCCTGCGCTCTCCCGCGCCCTGTCCCCTCCTGCCCCCCCCAGTGCCAAGGCCCCCCCGGCCCCTCCCCCTCCCTCCTGCCCCCCCAGTGCCGAGCACCCCCCCCCGGCCCCTCACCCCCTCCTGCCCCCCCAGTGCCGAGCACCCCCCCCGGCCCCTCACCCCCTCCTGCCCCCCCAGTGCCAAGCGCCCCCCCCGGCCCCTCACACCCAGCCTGCTCCTACACCTCACCCCTGTCCAGACACCCCACCCCCAGCCCGCTCCCCCACCTTCCCTCGCGCCCCCTCCTCCCCCGGGCCAGACACCAACAGGGGGCGGGCTGGGGGCGGGGAGCTTCGCACTCGGACCCAGGATTCGCTCGCGCCCCCGCGCGCTCCTCGGACCTTCCTGTCATGGCGGCGCCGGCCGCCCAGTCAGACAACGCCCCCCTGCGGCAGCCCATTGGCCGAACCAGAGGCAGGATCCCCTTTGCTGACAGCCCATTGGGCGACACTATCCTCCGCCAAGGCTGTCTTCCGAAAGCCCATTGGCTGGCACACAGCCAGGAACCACCCCTAAGTCACAGACAATTCCAGGACAGAGCAGCCCATTAAGATCCACCCCGGACAGCCTATTGGTCGAGAGCAGTGGCAGGTCAGTCCCCCTAGTCACACCGCATTCGCAGACAGAGCTGTCCGTTAAGATGCAGCCGGGTCAGCCTATTGGGTGCCTCTGATTCAGAACACGCCCCTTAGTCACAGCCCATTCGCGGACAGAAGAGTCTGTTATAATCCACCCCGGACAACCTATTGGCCGCCAGCAGCCCCAGAACACGCCTTGAGTCACCGCCCATTGGCGCACGGAGCAGTCCGTTAAGAGTCACCTCGGACAGCCTCAGATTGGGCGCCACAGATTCCGAACACGCCCTTTACTCTCAGCCCATTCGCGGACAGAACAGTCTGTTACGATCAGTCCGGGACAGTCTCTCGGCCAGCCTTAGTGTAGGGAGAACAGAGTCAAGTATGAAACAGGATTCCCCAAGTGGAAGTGACTCCCCAGAATTTGTTCCCCACAACTAAAAGTCTAAGGAGGAGAAGTTTGTTAAGTAGAAGAAGCATAGAAGTGTTTAGATTTATTCTTGTGAAAGTGTTTAGATTTAGTGTTATCAAGCTTGAGAAGTGTTTAGATTTATAATTATTATTATTATTATTATTTGTTAGGATTGTTTAATTATAAATCTAAACATTTTTGCCCCTCTAGAATATAATTGGTTAGGAATGTAATATTAGGTCATGTAACTTCAAACTGTTAAAAATATACTACTATGTAGCCAGAAACAGCTCCCCTCGCTGTGCGCCAGGGCACGCTCAAACTTACTGTTACACAATTGACAACCGTTCTCTTCAAAGCATTGTGAAGCACTTAACCCTAATCGCAAAGTGAAGCATTGTAACTATAACAGTAACTAACTCAGCGCTCAGAGAGAGAATGTTTTAAGAAATGCCACCCAGAAACGTTTGTAACTTTTTGTAACTACAACTCTTGTATTATTATGCAAAATACTGTATGGGAAACATTAATTAGGGAATGTACATAAGAGAGAGAGTGCTTGGACGATGAATGAATGGTTGTGAGAGGTGCCAGCCTGAGAATGCAGCAACAAAGGGCTGAAGAAGGCGTCAGGTGCCAGTGCAATTGGCTCCCCGTAGCCGTTTCTAACACACACATGAGCCGCTCTGATTTGGCTTCTAACACTTTTAGCTGCTCGGTTCTGCAAGCGCGGAGAGGAAGCCGCGTCCGATAGATGGAGGTTCTCCGCGACACATTTGGCAGCCTGGACCCCCTGCCTCTGGTCCAAAGAGTCTCAACCAACCCCCGACCCCATGACCCTTGTTCTCAGTGATTCCGCCAGCTGCTTGGTGCCTTTAGTACCCGGCCCCGCTTGCAAAGTCCCCCCCCCCAGCAGCATGACCCGAGAGCGAAACAAGAGACCCCCCCCCCCAGCAGCAAAACCCGAGAGCAGCGCGAAAGAACCCCCCCGGCATTGCGACCCGAGGGCGGCGCCAGAGACCCCCCCAGCAGCAAGTCCCGAGGGCGGCGCCAGAGACCCTCCCCAGCAGCGTGACCCGAGAGCGAAGCCAGAGACCTCCCCCAGCAGAGTGACCCGAAAACGGTGCCAGAGACCCCCCCCCAGCAGCAAGACCCGAGAGCGGCACCACAGACCCGCCCCCAGCAGTGCGACCCAAGAGTGGCGCCAGAGACCCTCCCCCCAGCAGCATCACCAGAGAACGGCGACAGAGATCTCCCCCCCCCCCAGCAGCACAACCTGAGATGGGAGCCAGAGGCCCCCCCCAGCAGCATCACCCGAGAGTGGCGCCAGAGACCCCCCCCAGCAGCATGAGATGAAAGTGGCGACAGAGACCCCACCCCCAAGGAGCGCGACCCGAGACCGGCGCCGGAGACCCCCCCAGAAGCATTACCCGAGAGTGGAGACAGAAACCCCACCCCCAGCACCGCTACCGGAGAGCGGCGCCAGAGACCTCCCCGAACAGCATCACCCGAGAGCGGCCCCAGACACCCACCCAGCAGCAAAACCCGAGAGAGGTGCCAGAGACCCCCCGCAGCAGCATCACCTGATAGCGGGGCCAGTGACACCCCCCGTCTGCAGCATGACCGGAGGGAGGCTCCAGAGACCACCCCCAGTAGTGCGACCCGAGAGCGGCGCCAGAGACCTCCCCCCAGCAGCGCGACCCGAGAGTGGAGACAGAGACCCCACCCCCAGCACCACTACCGAGAGCGGCACCAGAGACCCCCCCAACAGCGCGACCCGAAAGCGGTAACAGAGACCCCCCCCCAGCAGCACAACCGGAGAGCGAAGCCAGAGACCCCCCCAGCAGCATGATCCCAAGGAGGCGCCAGAGACCCCCCCCAGTAGCGCGACTCGAGAGCAGCACCAGAGATTCCCCGCAGCAGCATAACCCGAGAGAGGCGCCAGACTCCCTCCCAGCAGCACGACCTGAGAGTGGCCCCAAAGACCCCTCCCCCCCAGCAGCGAGACCCGAGAGCAGCGCTAGAGACACCCCCAAGCTGCACGACCCGAGAGCGGCACCAGAATCCCTCCCTGCAGCGAGATCCGAGAGCGGCGTGACTGAAGAGACCTCTCACTCACTAAGGTCTGTGGCTGTGGGAATTCTATCCTTTAGCCCTTCCCCCCCGCCCCTCGCCTATGTATAGGGCCCTCTACAAGAACACTGAGTCAGTCAGCCATGACGCGCCACCGCTCTCCCTTGCGCGACTTGCGAACCTGCAGAATTCCCGTTGGCTCCTGAGCCCTTAACCCGTGGAGATGCTCACCTGGAATGCCTGCACGTGAGCTATACAAGGACACGGCAGAAGCAGAGCAAGGACAAAGACACAGACAGAAACAGACAGACAGAACGTATTGGCCAATACGAGAGAGCAACAAGAGAGAAACACATGAGAGGCAGACGGAAACCTTACCGCCTTGCGTCTTCCTCCTCGAGCCAAGCGTCTGCTGAGAAGGACGCCGTGTTCCAGAGAAATCAGCACCCCTGACAAACGGAAGCCCTGTTTCTCCCACTACCAAGGAATCACCTCGCGAACCTCCGCTCGGACTCGCTGTCTAAGCAAACCTGACTTCCCTTCCTAGACCCGAGTGCGCCGTAAGCCGAGAGATTTCCAAACCCGACACTTATCTCCCTGTCAGCGATGGCTGCTCCGCTCCCAGCCGGACGGTTCTCGCCTCGCTTCGACCAAGCTCCCGAGCTCGCTGTTCTCGTTTCCGTTCCATCCCCAGACGGGAGGACACCGGGAGGGTTGACTTCTTATCGCTCACTACCGAACACAGCAGAGGGGAAAAAACAAACAAACAACTTAGCTTTTCAGTCCGCAAGGACGCGGCATCGCTTCTCCTCCCACCATCGCACCGCTGCCTCCCACCATCGGCCACCCCCTCCCGCTGCCACTCCAGGAACGCGGAGAGAACGGAGGCCTTGAATATCTATCCACGCTCTGTTGAACTGCCTATGCCCCTTCACCAGTCCCCAAGCCACCAGGCTCCGTGACCCAGCAGGAAGCTCTCTGCCTCAGAAGAAACATACTGCCAGGACGCTTAAAGATTTCAAAGCACGCACCTCTTACTCACACAGAGCCATGGGAAGGCCGAACGCTGAGGACCCTTCACATGTTCCGAGAATCACGTCCAGGCAGCTCAAGTACATCTCGGACAATTTATTCTCCGCCCACGGCCACGCACTGATTCCTCTGCAAGGGTGGCCAAAAAAGCCCAGCGTTAGCTCTCACTCACTAAAGTCTGTGGCTGTGGGAATTCTATCCTTTAGCCCTTTCCCCCCCTCTCGCCTATGTATCGGGTCCTCTACAAGAACACCGAGTCATTCAGCCATGACGCACCACCGCTCTCCCTTGCGCGACTTGCGAACCTGCTGAATTCCCGTTGGCTCCTGAGCCCTTAACCCTTGGAGATGCTCACCTGGAATGCCTGCAAGTGTGCTGTACAAGGACACGGCAGAAGCAGAGCAAGGACAAAGACACAGACAGAAACAGACAGACAGGACGTATTGGCCAATACGAGAGAGCAACAAGAGAGAAACACATGAGAGGCAGCCAGAAACCTTACCACCTTGCATCTTCCTCCTCGAGCCAAGCGTCTGCTGAAAAGGACACCGAGTTCCAGAGAAACCAGCACCCCTGACAAACGGGAGCCCTGTTTCTCCCACTACCAAGTAAGCACCTCGGGAACCTCCGCTCGGACTCGCTGTCTAAGCAAACGTGACTTCCCTTCCTAGACCCGAGTGGGCCGTAAGCCGAGAGATTTCCAGACCCGACATTTATCTCCCGGTCAGCGATGGCTGCTCCGCTCCAAGCCGGACGGTTCTCGCCTCGCTTCGACCAACCTCCCGAGCTCGCTGTTCTCGTTTCCGTTCCATCCCCAGACGGGAGGACACCGGGAGGGTTGACTTCTTATCGCTCGCTACCGAACACAGCAGAGGGGAAAAAACAAACAAACAACTAAGCTTTTCAGTCCGCAAGGACGCGGCATCGCTTCTCCTCCCACCATCGGCCACCCCCTCCCGCTGCCACTCCAGGAACCCGGAGAGAATGGAGGCCTTGAATATCTATCCACGCACTGTTGAACCCCCTACTGCTCCTTCACCAGTCCCCAAGCCACCAGGCTCCGTGCCCCAGCAGGAAGCTCTCTGCCTCAGAAGAAACATACTGCCAGGACGCTTGACGATTTCAAAGCACGCACCTCTTACTCACACAGAGCCATGGGAAGGCCGAACGCTGAGGACCCTTCACGTGTTCTGAGAATCACGTCCAGGCAGCTCAAGTACATCTCGGACGATTTATTCTCCGCCCACGACCACGCACTGATTCCTCTGCAAGGGTGGCCAAAAAAACCCAGCGTTAGCTCTCACTCACTAAACTCTGTGGCTGTGGGAATTCTATCCTTTAGCCCTTTCCCCCCCTCTCGCCTATGTATCGCTTCCTCTACAAGAACACTGAGTCAGTCAGCCATGACGCACCACCGCTCTCTCTTGCGCGACTTGCGAACCTGCAGAATTCCCGTTGGCTCCTGAGCCCTTAACCCTTGGAGATGCTCACCTGGAATGCCTGCAAGTGTGCTGTACAAGGACACGGCAGAAGCAGAGCAAGGACAAAGACACAGACAGAAACAGACAGACAGGACGTATTGGCCAATACGAGAGAGCAACAAGAGAGAAACACATGAGAGGCAGCCAGAAACCTTACCACCTTGCGTCTTCCTCCTCGAGCCAAGCGTCTGCTGAAAAGGACACCGTGTTCCAGAGAAACCAGCACCCCTGACAAACGGGAGCCCTGTTTCTCCCACTACCAAGTAAGCACCTCGGGAACCTCCGCTCGGACTCGCTGTCTAAGCAAACGTGACTTCCCTTCCTAGACCCGAGTGGGCCGTAAGCTGAGAGATTTCCAGACCCGACACTTATCTCCCTGTCAGCGATGGCTGCTCTGCTCCCAGCCGGACGGTTCTCGCCTCGCTTCGACCAAGCTCCCGAGCTCGCTGTTCTCTTTTCCGTTCCATCCCCAGACGGGAGGACACCGGGAGGGTTGACTTCTTATCGCTCGCTATCGAACACAGCAGAGGGGAAAAAACAAACAAACAACTTAGCTTTTCAGTCCGCAAGGACGCGGCATCGTTTCTCCTCCCACCATCGCACCGCTGCCTCCCACCATCGGCCACCCCCTCCCAATGCCACTCCAGGAACGCGGAGAGAAAGGAGGCCTTGAATATCTATCCACGCACTGTTGAACCGCCTACTGCCCCTTCACCAGTCCCCAAGCCACCAGGCTTCGTGCCCCAGCAGGAAGCTCTCTGCCTCAGAAGAACCATACTCCCAGGACGCTTGAAGATTTCAAAGCATGCACCTCTTACTCACACAGAGCCATGGGAAGGCCGAACGCTGAGGACCCTTCACGTGTTCCGAGAATCACGTCCAGGCACCTCAAGTCAATCTCGGACGGTATCTTCTCAGCCCACGGCCCCTCACTGATTCCTCTGCAAGGGTGGCCGAAAAAGCCCAGCGTTAGCTCTCTCTCACTAAGGTCTGTGGCTGTGGGAATGCTATCCTTTAGCCCTTTCCCCCCCTCTCGCCTATGTATCGGGTCCTCTACAAGAACACTGAGTCAGTCAGCCATGACGCACCACCGCTCTCCCTTGCGCGACTGGCGTACCTGCAGCATTCCCATTGGCTCCTGAGCCCTTAACCCTTGGAGATGCTCACCTGGAATGCCTGCAAGTGTGCTGTACAAGGACACGGCAGAAGCAGAGCAAGGACAAAGACACAGACAGAAACAGACAGACAGAACGTATTGGCCAATACTAGAGAGCAACAAGAGAGAAACACATAAGAGGCAGTCAGAAACCTTACCACCTTGCGTCTTCCTCCTCGAGCCAAGCGTCTGCTGAGAAGGACACCGTGTTCCAGAGAAACCAGCACCCCTGACAAACGGGAGCTACCAAGGAAGCACCTCGAGAACCTCCGCTCGGACTCGCTGTCTAAGCAAACGTGACTTCCCTTCCTAGACCTGAGTGGGCCGTAAGCTGAGAGATTTCCAGACCCGAAACTTATCTCCCTGTCAGCGATGGCTGCTCCGCTCCCAGCCGGACGGTTCTCGCCTCGCTTCGACCAAGATCCCGAGCTCGCTGTTCTTGTTTCCGTTCCATCCTCAGACGGGAGGACACCGGGAGGGTTGACTTCTTATCGCTCGCTACCGAACACAGCAGAGGGGAAAAAACAAACAAACAAACTTAGCGTTTCAGTCCGCAAGGACGCGGCATCGCTTCTCCTCCCACCATCGCACCGCTGCCTCCCACCATCGGCCACCCCCTCCCGCTGCCACTCCAGGAACGCGGAGAGAACGGAGGCCTTGAATATCTATCCGCGCTCTGTTGAACTGCCTATGCCCCTTCACCAGTCCCCAAGCCACCAGGCTCCGTGACCCAGCAGGAAGCTCTCTGCCTCAGAAGAAACATACTGACAGGACGCTTAAAGATTTCAAAGCACGCACCTCTTACTCACACAGAGCCATGGGAAGGCCGAACGCTGAGGATCCTTCACGTGTTCCGAGAATCACGTCCAGGCAGCTCAAGTACATCTCGGACGATTTGTTCTCCGCCCACGGCCACGCACTGATTCCTCTGCAAGGGTGGCCAAAAAAGCCCAGCGTTAGCTCTCACTCACTAAAGTCTGTGGCTGTGGGAATTCTATCCTTTAGCCCTTTCCCCCCCCTCTCGCCTATGTATCGGGTCCTCTACAAGAACACCGAGTTATTCAGCCATGACGCACCACCGCTCTCCCTTGCGCGACTTGCGAACCTGCAGAATTCCCGTTGGCTCCTGAGCCCTTAACCCTTGGAGATGCTCACCTGGAATGCCTGCAAGTGTGCTGTACAAGGACACGGCAGAAGCAGAGCAAGGACAAAGACACAGACAGAAACAGACAGACAGGACGTATTGGCCAATACGAGAGAGCAACAAGAGAGAAACACATGCGAGGCAGCCAGAAACCTTACCACCTTGCGTCTTCCTCCTCGAGCCAAGCGTCTGCTGAGAAGGACACCGTGTTCCAGAGAAACCAGCACCCCTGACAAACGGGAGCCCTGTTTCTCCCACTACCAAGTAAGCACCTCGGGAACCTCCGCTCGGACTCGCTGTCTAAGCAAACGTGACTTCCCTTCCTAGACCCGAGTGGGCCGTAAGCCGAGAGATTTCCAGACCCGACACTTATCTCCCGGTCAGCGATGGCTGCTCCGCTCCCAGCAGGACGGTTCTCGCCTCGCTTCGACCAAGCTCCCAAGCTCGCCGTTCTCTTTTCCGTTCCATCCCCAGACGGGAGGACACCGGGAGGGTTGACTTCTTATCGCTCGCTACCGAACACAGCTGAGGGGAAAAAACAAACAAACAACTTAGCTTTTCAGTCCGCAAGGACGCGGCATCGCTTCTCCTCCCACCATCGGCCACCCCCTCCCGCTGCCACTCCAGGAACTCGGAGAGAACGGAGGCCTTGAATATCTATCCACGCACTGTTGAACCGCCTACTGCCCCTTCACCAGTCCCCAAGCCACCAGGCTCCATGCCCCAGCAGGAAGCTCTCTGCCTCAGAAGAAACATACTGCCAGGACGCTTGAAGATTTCAAAGCACGCACCTTTTACTCACACAGAGCCATGGGAAGGCCGAACGCTGAGGACCCTTCACGTGTTCCGAGAATCACGTCCAGGCAGCTCAAGTCCATCTCGGACGGTATCTTCTCAGCCCACTGCCCAGCCAGTTTCCCAGCTGTTACCCAGTCTGGAGCCAGCAAAGCCCTCGGGCAGGAGTGACAGCAAAGGGCTAGGACCCAGAAGCCGTGTCCAGGGGTCAGTCTGGAGTGCTGTACAAAGCCCAGGACCATCCACATATCCTGTGTGGTGCAACCTGCTGAGTGGAGACAAAGGCTCAGGGCTGCTCTCATACCCTGATCAGACACTTTACTGAATGTGGTGCAGGGAAAAGGTGGACTGATGGCTCCCATGAATGGGCGTGCAGACTGGAGTGAGGAAGGGCCCCGGGATAAGCATATGGACGGGGGTGCAGGCTGGGGGGAGGAAGGGCCCCGGGATAAGCATATGGACGGGGGTGCAGGCTGGGGAGAGGAAGGGCCCCGGGATAAGAGTATGGACGGGGTGCAGGCTGGGGTGAGGAAGCAGGAGGGGAGGGGGCTGCGCGGAGCCTGGAGTGCGGGATGAGGGGGCCGGGGGCAGGAGGGGAGAGGGCTGTGCGGAGCCTGGAGTGCGGGATGAGGGGGCCATGGGCAGGAGGGGAGAGGGCTGCGCGGAGCCTGGTGTGTGGGATGAGGGGGCCGGGGGCAGGAGGGGAGAGGGCTGCGCGGAGCCTGGAAATAACGAGCTTCTTACTTTGCCTGCTGTCAAAGGGCAAGACTGGGGCCACGTGGCGTGCGGAGCAGGGACAGCAGCTGGGGGCGATGGAATTACACGTGCATTACCTGCAATGACCACCGAGTGGCACTGTGGAGGCGCTTCGGAATTACACGTGCATTACCTGCAATGACCACCGAGTGGCACTGTGGAGGCGCTTCGGAATTACACGTGCATTACCGGCAATGACCACCGAGCGGCACTGTGGAGGCGCTTCGGAATTACACGTGCATTACCTGCACTGACCACCGAGCGGCACTGTGGAGGCGCTACGGAATTACACGTGCATTACCGGCAATGACCACCGAGCGGCACTGTGGAGGCGCTTCGGAATTACACGTGCATTACCGGCAATGACCACCGAGCGGCACTGTGGAGGCGCTACGGAATTACACGTGCATTACCGCCGGTGACTACCGAGTGTCACTGTTGCTCTGCTAAGGGCCGTTATTTCCGAATAAAAAAGATTGTTCTTAGGGTAGAAATGCCCCATTCCGAACTAAGAACACGCTGGGCGGGGCTATGCCGGGGGGCGGGGCTATGATAGGGGCGGGGCGCGCTGCGACGTGCCCCGGGAGGCCGCACTATGAGAACTACAAGTCCCAGGATGCGTCGCTAACACTTGGAGTGACACGAGCGCGGGACCAACCGCGTCGCTCCCTGGTCAATGCCCCGTTGTGATGTCACTTCCGCTGCACCCGCCCAACCGAACAGCGCCGGGCCTGCCCTGGCCCTGCAATGGCCGATGGGAGCTGCGGACAGGGGCACTCAGTTTCCCACAAGCCACTGCGGCTACTTTCCCTACTCCCCCTCATCCCGCCCCTCCCCATTGCTGGGCGGGGCTCCTGCCTCAGAGACGGCAGCGTCCGCAGCTGATGCCCCGCCCCCACTCGGGAGAGGAGACTCCGCGGCAACCCTTCCCCCCCAAACTCCTCCCCACCCCGTGCAGTCTGATCCCCCCAAACTCCTCCCCGCCCCGTGCAGTCTGATCCCCCCTCAAACTCCTCCCCCCCGTGCAGTCTGATCCCCCCAAACTTCCCCTCCGCCCCGTGCACTCTGATCCTCCCCCCCGTGCAGTCTGATCCCCCCAAACTCCTCTCCCCCCGTGCAGTCTGATCCCCCCAAACTCCTCCCCGCCCCGTGCAGTCCGATCCCCCCAAACTCTTCCCCGCCCCGTGCAGTATGATCCCCCCAAACACCTCCCCGTCCCGTGCAGTCCGATCCCCCCCAAACACCTCCCCGCCCCGTGCAGTCCGATCCCCCCCAAACTCCTCCCCGCCCCGTGCAGTCTGATCCCCCTCCAAACTCCTCCCCCCCCGTGCAGTCTGATCCTCCCCCCCGTGCAGTCTGATCCCCCCCCAAACTCCTCCCCGCTCCGTGCAGTCTGATCCTCCCCCCCGTGCAGTCCGATCCCCCCCAAACTCCTCTCCCCCCGTGCAGTCTGATCCCCCCAAACTACTCCCCCCCGTGCAGTCCGATCCCCCCAAACTCTTCCCCGCCCCGTGCAGTCCGATCCCCCCAAACTCTTCCCCGCCCCGTGCAGTCCGATCCCCCCCAAACTCCTCTCCCTCCGTGCAGTCCGATCCCCCCCAAACTCCTCCCCGCCCCGTGCAGTCCGATCCCCCCCAAACTCCTCCCCGCCCCGTGCAGTCCGATCCCCCCAAACTCCTCCCCGCCCCGTGCAGTCCGATCTCCCCCAAAACTCCTCCCCGCCCCGTTCAGTCTGATCCCCCCCAAACTCCTCCCCGCTCCGTGCAGTCTGATCCCCCCCAAACTCCTCTCCCCCCCGTGCAGTCTGATCCCCCCCACACTCCTCTCCGCCCCGTGCAGTCTGTTCGCCCCCCCAAACTCCTGTCCGCCCCGTGCAGTCTGATCCCCCCCAAAGCTCCTCCCTGCCCCGTGCAGTCTGATCCCCCCCCAAACTCCTCCCCGCTCCGTGCAGTCTGATTCTCCCCCCCGTGCAGTCTGATCCCCCCAAACTCCTCCCCGCTCCGTGCAGTCTGATCCCCCCCAAACTCCTCTCCCCCCGTGCAGTCTGATCCCCCCAAACTCCTCTCCCCCCCGTGCAGTCTGATCCCCCCCACACTCCCCTCCGCCCCGTGCAGTCTGATCGCTCCCCAAAACTCCTGTCCGCCCCGTGCAGTCTGATCCCCCTAAACTCCTCCCCGCCCCATGCAGTCTGATCCCCCCAAACTCCTCACCCCCGTGCAGTCTGATCCCCCCCAAACTCCTCCCCCAGTGCAGTCTGATCCCCCCCTAAACTCCTCCTCGCCCCGTGCAGTCTGATCCCCCCCCAACTCCTCCCCGCCCCGTGCAGTCTGATCCCCCCCCAACTCCTCCTCCCCCCGTGCAGTCTGATCCCCCCCCAAACTCCTCCTCCCCCCGTGCAGTCTGATCTCCTACCCCCCACGAAACTCCTCTCCGCCCCCTGCAGTCTGATCCCCTACCCCCCTAACTCCTCTCCGCGCCATGCAGTATGATCCCCCCTCACCAAACTCCTCCCCGCCCCGTGCAGCCCCTAAGTTTGCCCCCCAATTCTCAGCCACTCCCCCCCTCTCCCCACACGCCCCCCACCCAGGACGCTCTCGGCCTCTGCAGGAGGCACAGCCGGGCACTGGGCAGCACTGCGGGCAGCCAGGGCCAGAGCATCGCCCCCCGCCGAACTGCCCCCCCCCGGGCACAGGGGGGATTCAGCGGGCACCCGGCCCCGCCCCCAGGCAGCGAGCAGCGCGGGGAGCAGGGCTCAGGCCGCCCCGCCCCCCCGCGTGCGGGACACGTTCTGTGCGTGCCCCGCCCGCGGGAACCACCCCTCGAGGGCGCGCGGCTCCCCGGCGGGGGGAGGGGGCACGTGACACTCCCGCGCCCCGGTGGCCCGCAGCCCCCCCTCCCCGAGACACCCACGTGACTGGAGCCCGGGTCAGCTCCCGCGCCCCAAAGGGAGGGCCACAGCCCCGTTCCCCCGGCACCACGTGGGGGGGGGTCACAGGGGCGCTGCTCCCCGGGGAGGCTGCAGCGCCGGGGGGGGGCAGAAATCGCCCCCCCACCTCCGCCAGGGGCCGCCCCGCCGATGTCCAGCCTGGGGCCCGGAGAGAAGCAGGCGGGGGGGGGGGGCTCCACGTCACTGCCAGCTCCCGCCCCGCCCCCCAGGCTCCGCCCCTCAGCGCCCCCCGCAGCGTTTTCCCGCCCGCCTCGTCAGCGCGAGCGTCCCGGGAGTTTCCCGCCCAGCCAGCGCCGCCCGCGCCTGCGCTCTCCCGCGCCCTGTCCCCTCCTGCCCCCCCCAGTGCCAAGGCCCCCCCCGGCCCCTCCCCCTCCCTCCTGCCCCCCCAGTGCCAAGGCCCCCCCGGCCCCTCACACCCAGCCTGCTCCTACACCTCACCCCTGTCCAGACACCCCACCCCCAGCCCGCTCCCCCACCTTCCCTCGCGCCCCCTCCTCCCCCGGGCCAGACACCAACAAGGGGCGGGCTGGGGGCGGGGAGCTTCGCACTCGGACCCAGGATTCGCTCGCGCCCCCGCGCGCTCCTCGGACCTTCCTGTCATGGCGGCGCCGGCCGCCCAGTCAGACAACGCCCCCCTGCGGCAGCCCATTGGCCGAACCAGAGGCAGGATCCCCTTTGCTGACAGCCCATTGGGCGACACTATCCTCCGCCAAGGCTGTCTTCCGAAAGCCCATTGGCTGGCACACAGCCAGGAACCACCCCTAAGTCACAGACAATTCCAGGACAGAGCAGCCCATTAAGATCCACCCCGGACAGCCTATTGGTCGAGAGCAGTGGCAGGTCAGTCCCCCTAGTCACACCGCATTCGCAGACAGAGCTGTCCGTTAAGATGCAGCCGGGTCAGCCTATTGGGTGCCTCTGATTCAGAACACGCCCCTTAGTCACAGCCCATTCGCGGACAGAAGAGTCTGTTATAATCCACCCCGGACAACCTATTGGCCGCCAGCAGCCCCAGAACACGCCTTGAGTCACCGCCCATTGGCGCACGGAGCAGTCCGTTAAGAGTCACCTCGGACAGCCTCAGATTGGGCGCCACAGATTCCGAACACGCCCTTTACTCTCAGCCCATTCGCGGACAGAACAGTCTGTTACGATCAGTCCGGGACAGTCTCTCGGCCAGCCTTAGTGTAGGGAGAACAGAGTCAAGTATGAAACAGGATTCCCCAAGTGGAAGTGACTCCCCAGAATTTGTTCCCCACAACTAAAAGTCTAAGGAGGAGAAGTTTGTTAAGTAGAAGAAGCATAGAAGTGTTTAGATTTATTCTTGTGAAAGTGTTTAGATTTAGTGTTATCAAGCTTGAGAAGTGTTTAGATTTATAATTATTATTATTATTATTATTATTATTTGTTAGGATTGTTTAATTATAAATCTAAACATTTTTGCCCCTCTAGAATATAATTGGTTAGGAATGTAATATTAGGTCATGTAACTTCAAACTGTTAAAAATATACTACTATGTAGCCAGAAACAGCTCCCCTCGCTGTGCGCCAGGGCACGCTCAAACTTACTGTTACACAATTGACAACCGTTCTCTTCAAAGCATTGTGAAGCACTTAACCCTAATCGCAAAGTGAAGCATTGTAACTATAACAGTAACTAACTCAGCGCTCAGAGAGAGAATGTTTTAAGAAATGCCACCCAGAAACGTTTGTAACTTTTTGTAACTACAACTCTTGTATTATTATGCAAAATACTGTATGGGAAACATTAATTAGGGAATGTACATAAGAGAGAGAGTGCTTGGACGATGAATGAATGGTTGTGAGAGGTGCCAGCCTGAGAATGCAGCAACAAAGGGCTGAAGAAGGCGTCAGGTGCCAGTGCAATTGGCTCCCCGTAGCCGTTTCTAACACACACATGAGCCGCTCTGATTTGGCTTCTAACACTTTTAGCTGCTCGGTTCTGCAAGCGCGGAGAGGAAGCCGCGTCCGATAGATGGAGGTTCTCCGCGACACATTTGGCAGCCTGGACCCCCTGCCTCTGGTCCAAAGAGTCTCAACCAACCCCCGACCCCATGACCCTTGTTCTCAGTGATTCCGCCAGCTGCTTGGTGCCTTTAGTACCCGGCCCCGCTTGCAAAGTCCCCCCCCCAGCAGCATGACCCGAGAGCGAAACAAGAGACCCCCCCCCCCAGCAGCAAAACCCGAGAGCAGCGCGAAAGAACCCCCCCGGCATTGCGACCCGAGGGCGGCGCCAGAGACCCCCCCAGCAGCAAGTCCCGAGGGCGGCGCCAGAGACCCTCCCCAGCAGCGTGACCCGAGAGCGAAGCCAGAGACCTCCCCCAGCAGAGTGACCCGAAAACGGTGCCAGAGACCCCCCCCCAGCAGCAAGACCCGAGAGCGGCACCACAGACCCGCCCCCAGCAGTGCGACCCAAGAGTGGCGCCAGAGACCCTCCCCCCAGCAGCATCACCAGAGAACGGCGACAGAGATCTCCCCCCCCCCCAGCAGCACAACCTGAGATGGGAGCCAGAGGCCCCCCCCAGCAGCATCACCCGAGAGTGGCGCCAGAGACCCCCCCCAGCAGCATGAGATGAAAGTGGCGACAGAGACCCCACCCCCAAGGAGCGCGACCCGAGACCGGCGCCGGAGACCCCCCCAGAAGCATTACCCGAGAGTGGAGACAGAAACCCCACCCCCAGCACCGCTACCGGAGAGCGGCGCCAGAGACCTCCCCGAACAGCATCACCCGAGAGCGGCCCCAGACACCCACCCAGCAGCAAAACCCGAGAGAGGTGCCAGAGACCCCCCGCAGCAGCATCACCTGATAGCGGGGCCAGTGACACCCCCCGTCTGCAGCATGACCGGAGGGAGGCTCCAGAGACCACCCCCAGTAGTGCGACCCGAGAGCGGCGCCAGAGACCTCCCCCCAGCAGCGCGACCCGAGAGTGGAGACAGAGACCCCACCCCCAGCACCACTACCGAGAGCGGCACCAGAGACCCCCCCAACAGCGCGACCCGAAAGCGGTAACAGAGACCCCCCCCCAGCAGCACAACCGGAGAGCGAAGCCAGAGACCCCCCCAGCAGCATGATCCCAAGGAGGCGCCAGAGACCCCCCCCAGTAGCGCGACTCGAGAGCAGCACCAGAGATTCCCCGCAGCAGCATAACCCGAGAGAGGCGCCAGACTCCCTCCCAGCAGCACGACCTGAGAGTGGCCCCAAAGACCCCTCCCCCCCAGCAGCGAGACCCGAGAGCAGCGCTAGAGACACCCCCAAGCTGCACGACCCGAGAGCGGCACCAGAATCCCTCCCTGCAGCGAGATCCGAGAGCGGCGTGACTGAAGAGACCTCTCACTCACTAAGGTCTGTGGCTGTGGGAATTCTATCCTTTAGCCCTTCCCCCCCGCCCCTCGCCTATGTATAGGGCCCTCTACAAGAACACTGAGTCAGTCAGCCATGACGCGCCACCGCTCTCCCTTGCGCGACTTGCGAACCTGCAGAATTCCCGTTGGCTCCTGAGCCCTTAACCCGTGGAGATGCTCACCTGGAATGCCTGCACGTGAGCTATACAAGGACACGGCAGAAGCAGAGCAAGGACAAAGACACAGACAGAAACAGACAGACAGAACGTATTGGCCAATACGAGAGAGCAACAAGAGAGAAACACATGAGAGGCAGACGGAAACCTTACCGCCTTGCGTCTTCCTCCTCGAGCCAAGCGTCTGCTGAGAAGGACGCCGTGTTCCAGAGAAATCAGCACCCCTGACAAACGGAAGCCCTGTTTCTCCCACTACCAAGGAATCACCTCGCGAACCTCCGCTCGGACTCGCTGTCTAAGCAAACCTGACTTCCCTTCCTAGACCCGAGTGCGCCGTAAGCCGAGAGATTTCCAAACCCGACACTTATCTCCCTGTCAGCGATGGCTGCTCCGCTCCCAGCCGGACGGTTCTCGCCTCGCTTCGACCAAGCTCCCGAGCTCGCTGTTCTCGTTTCCGTTCCATCCCCAGACGGGAGGACACCGGGAGGGTTGACTTCTTATCGCTCACTACCGAACACAGCAGAGGGGAAAAAACAAACAAACAACTTAGCTTTTCAGTCCGCAAGGACGCGGCATCGCTTCTCCTCCCACCATCGCACCGCTGCCTCCCACCATCGGCCACCCCCTCCCGCTGCCACTCCAGGAACGCGGAGAGAACGGAGGCCTTGAATATCTATCCACGCTCTGTTGAACTGCCTATGCCCCTTCACCAGTCCCCAAGCCACCAGGCTCCGTGACCCAGCAGGAAGCTCTCTGCCTCAGAAGAAACATACTGCCAGGACGCTTAAAGATTTCAAAGCACGCACCTCTTACTCACACAGAGCCATGGGAAGGCCGAACGCTGAGGACCCTTCACATGTTCCGAGAATCACGTCCAGGCAGCTCAAGTACATCTCGGACGATTTATTCTCCGCCCACGGCCACGCACTGATTCCTCTGCAAGGGTGGCCAAAAAAGCCCAGCGTTAGCTCTCACTCACTAAAGTCTGTGGCTGTGGGAATTCTATCCTTTAGCCCTTTCCCCCCCTCTCGCCTATGTATCGGGTCCTCTACAAGAACACCGAGTCATTCAGCCATGACGCACCACCGCTCTCCCTTGCGCGACTTGCGAACCTGCTGAATTCCCGTTGGCTCCTGAGCCCTTAACCCTTGGAGATGCTCACCTGGAATGCCTGCAAGTGTGCTGTACAAGGACACGGCAGAAGCAGAGCAAGGACAAAGACACAGACAGAAACAGACAGACAGGACGTATTGGCCAATACGAGAGAGCAACAAGAGAGAAACACATGCGAGGCAGCCAGAAACCTTACCACCTTGCGTCTTCCTCCTCGAGCCAAGCGTCTGCTGAGAAGGACACCGTGTTCCAGAGAAACCAGCACCCCTGACAAACGGGAGCCCTGTTTCTCCCACTACCAAGTAAGCACCTCGGGAACCTCCGCTCGGACTCGCTGTCTAAGCAAACGTGACTTCCCTTCCTAGACCCGAGTGGGCCGTAAGCCGAGAGATTTCCAGACCCGACACTTATCTCCCGGTCAGCGATGGCTGCTCCGCTCCCAGCAGGACGGTTCTCGCCTCGCTTCGACCAAGCTCCCAAGCTCGCCGTTCTCTTTTCCGTTCCATCCCCAGACGGGAGGACACCGGGAGGGTTGACTTCTTATCGCTCGCTACCGAACACAGCTGAGGGGAAAAAACAAACAAACAACTTAGCTTTTCAGTCCGCAAGGACGCGGCATCGCTTCTCCTCCCACCATCGGCCACCCCCTCCCGCTGCCACTCCAGGAACTCGGAGAGAACGGAGGCCTTGAATATCTATCCACGCACTGTTGAACCGCCTACTGCCCCTTCACCAGTCCCCAAGCCACCAGGCTCCGTGCCCCAGCAGGAAGCTCTCTGCCTCAGAAGAAACATACTGCCAGGACGCTTGAAGATTTCAAAGCACGCACCTCTTACTCACACAGAGCCATGGGAAGGCCGAACGCTGAGGACCCTTCACGTGTTCCGAGAATCACGTCCAGGCAGCTCAAGTCCATCTCGGACGGTATCTTCTCAGCCCACTGCCCAGCCAGTTTCCCAGCTGTTACCCAGTCTGGAGCCAGCAAAGCCCTCGGGCAGGAGTGACAGCAAAGGGCTAGGACCCAGAAGCCGTGTCCAGGGGTCAGTCTGGAGTGCTGTACAGAGCCCAGGACCATCCACATATCCTGTGTGGTGCAACCTGCTGAGTGGAGACAAAGGCTCAGGGCTGCTCTCATACCCTGATCAGACACTTTACTGAATGTGGTGCAGGGAAAAGGTGGACTGATGGCTCCCATGAATGGGCGTGCAGACTGGAGTGAGGAAGGGCCCCGGGATAAGAATATGGATGGGGGTGCAGGCTGGGGGGAGGAAGGGCCCCGGGATAAGAATATGGATGGGGGTGCAGGCTGGGGGGAGGAAGGGCCCCGGGATAAGCATATGGACGGGGGTGCAGGCTGGGGAGAGGAAGGGCCCCGGGATAAGAGTATGGACGGGGTGCAGGCTGGGGTGAGGAAGCAGGAGGGGAGGGGGCTGCGCGGAGCCTGGAGTGCGGGATGAGGGGGCCATGGGCAGGAGGGGAGAGGGCTGTGCGGAGCCTGGAGTGCGGGATGAGGGGGCCGGGGGCAGGAGGGGAGAGGGCTGTGCGGAGCCTGGAGTGCGGGATGAGGGGGCCGGGGGCAGGAGGGGAGAGGGCTGTGCGGAGCCTGGAGTGCGGGATGAGGGGGCCATGGGCAGGAGGGGAGAGGGCTGCGCAGAGCCTGGTGTGTGGGATGAGGGGGCCGGGGGCAGGAGGGGAGAGGGCTGCGCGGAGCCTGGAAATAACGAGCTTCTTACTTTGCCTGCTGTCAAAGGGCAAGACTGGGGCCACGTGGCGTGCGGAGCAGGGACAGCAGCTGGGGGCGATGGAATTACACGTGCATTACCTGCAATGACCACCGAGTGGCACTGTGGAGGCGCTTCGGAATTACACGTGCATTACCTGCAATGACCACCGAGTGGCACTGTGGAGGCGCTTCGGAATTACACGTGCATTACCGGCAATGACCACCGAGCGGCACTGTGGAGGCGCTTCGGAATTACACGTGCATTACCTGCACTGACCACCGAGCGGCACTGTGGAGGCGCTACGGAATTACACGTGCATTACCGGCAATGACCACCGAGCGGCACTGTGGAGGCGCTTCGGAATTACACGTGCATTACCGGCAATGACCACCGAGCGGCACTGTGGAGGCGCTACGGAATTACACGTGCATTACCGCCGGTGACTACCGAGTGTCACTGTTGCTCTGCTAAGGGCCGTTATTTCCGAATAAAAAAGATTGTTCTTAGGGTAGAAATGCCCCATTCCGAACTAAGAACACGCTGGGCGGGGCTATGCCGGGGGGCGGGGCTATGATAGGGGCGGGGCGCGCTGCGACGTGCCCCGGGAGGCCGCACTATGAGAACTACAAGTCCCAGGATGCGTCGCTAACACTTGGAGTGACACGAGCGCGGGACCAACCGCGTCGCTCCCTGGTCAATGCCCCGTTGTGATGTCACTTCCGCTGCACCCGCCCAACCGAACAGCGCCGGGCCTGCCCTGGCCCTGCAATGGCCGATGGGAGCTGCGGACAGGGGCACTCAGTTTCCCACAAGCCACTGCGGCTACTTTCCCTACTCCCCCTCATCCCGCCCCTCCCCATTGCTGGGCGGGGCTCCTGCCTCAGAGACGGCAGCGTCCGCAGCTGATGCCCCGCCCCCACTCGGGAGAGGAGACTCCGCGGCAACCCTTCCCCCCCAAACTCCTCCCCACCCCGTGCAGTCTGATCCCCCCAAACTCCTCCCCGCCCCGTGCAGTCTGATCCCCCCTCAAACTCCTCCCCCCCGTGCAGTCTGATCCCCCCAAACTTCCCCTCCGCCCCGTGCACTCTGATCCTCCCCCCCGTGCAGTCTGATCCCCCCAAACTCCTCTCCCCCCGTGCAGTCTGATCCCCCCAAACTCCTCCCCGCCCCGTGCAGTCCGATCCCCCCAAACTCTTCCCCGCCCCGTGCAGTATGATCCCCCCAAACACCTCCCCGCCCCGTGCAGTCCGATCCCCCCCAAACACCTCCCCGCCCCGTGCAGTCCGATCCCCCCCAAACTCCTCCCCGCCCCGTGCAGTCTGATCCCCCTCCAAACTCCTCCCCCCCCGTGCAGTCTGATCCTCCCCCCCCGTGCAGTCTGATCCCCCCCCAAACTCCTCCCCGCTCCGTGCAGTCTGATCCTCCCCCCCGTGCAGTCCGATCCCCCCAAACTCTTCCCCGCCCCGTGCAGTCCGATCCCCCCAAACTCTTCCCCGCCCCGTGCAGTCCGATCCCCCCCAAACTCCTCTCCCTCCGTGCAGTCCGATCCCCCCCAAACTCCTCCCCGCCCCGTGCAGTCTGATCCCCCTCCAAACTCCTCCCCCCCCGTGCAGTCTGATCCTCCCCCCCGTGCAGTCTGATCCTCCCCCCCGTGCAGTCTGATCCCCCCAAACTCCTCCCCGCCCCGTGCAGTCCGATCCCCCCAAACTCTTCCCCCCCGTGCAATCTGATCCCCCCAAACTCCTCTCCCCCCGTGCAGTCTGATCCCCCCCAAACTCCTCCCCGCCCCGTGCAGTCCGATCCCCCCAAACTCCTCTCCCTCCGTGCAGTCCGATCCCCCCCAAACTCCTCCCTGCTCCATGCAGTCTGATCCCCCCCAAACTCCTCCCCCCCGTGCAGTCTGATCCCCCCCCAAACTCCTCCCCGCTCCGTGCAGTCTGATCCTCCCCTCCATGCAGTCCGATCCCCCCAAACTCTTCCCCGCCCCGTGCAGTCCGATCCCCCCAAACTCCTCTCCCTCCGTGCAGTCTGATCCCCCCAAACTCCTCCCCCCCGTGCAATCTGATACCCCCAAACTCCTCTCCCCCCGTGCAGTCTGATCCCCCCCAAACTCTTCCCCGCCCCGTGCAGTCCGATCCCCCCAAACTCTTCCCCGCCCCGTGCAGTCCGATCCCCCCAAACTCCTCTCCCTCCGTGCAGTCCGATCCCCCCCAAACTCCTCCCCGCCCCGTGCAGTCCGATCCCCCCAAACTCCTCCCCGCCCCGTTCAGTCTGATCCCCCCCCAAACTCCTCCCCGCTCCGTGCAGTCTGATCCCCCCCAAACTCCTCTCCCCCCCCGTGCAGTCTGATCCCCCCCACACTCCCCTCCGCCCCGTGCAGTCTGATCGCCCCCCCAAACTCCTGTCCGCCCCGTGCATTCTGATCCCCCCCAAAGCTCCTGTCCGCCCCGTGCAGTCTGATCCCCCCCCAAACTCCTCCCCGCTCCGTGCAGTCTGATCCACCCCAAACTCCTCTCCCCCCGTGCAGTCTGATCCCCCCAAACTCCTCTCCCCCCCGTGCAGTCTGATCCCCCCCACACTCCCCTCCGCCCCGTGCAGTCTGATCGCCCCCCAAAACTCCTGTCCGCCCCGTGCAGTCTGATCCCCCCCAAACTCCTCCCCGCCCCATGCAGTCTGATCCCCCCAAACTCCTCACCCCCGTGCAGTCTGATCCCCCCCAAACTCCTCCCCCCGTGCAGTCTGATCCCCCCCTAAACTCCTCCTCGCCCCGTGCAGTCTGATCCCCCCCCAACTCCTCCCCGCCCCGTGCAGTCTGATCCCCCCCCAAACTCCTCCTCGCCCCGTGCAGTCCGATCCCCCCAAACTCCTCCCCCCCGTGCAGTCTGATCCCCCCAAACTCCTCCCCGCCCCGTGCAGTCCGATCCCCCCAAACTCTTCCCCCCCGTGCAATCTGATCCCCCCAAACTCCTCTCCCCCCGTGCAGTCTGATCCCCCCCAAACTCCTCCCCGCCCCGTGCAGTCCGATCCCCCCAAACTCCTCTCCCTCCGTGCAGTCCGATCCCCCCCAAACTCCTCCCCGCCCCGTGCAGTCCGATCCCCCCAAACTCCTCCCCCCCGTGCAGTCTGATCCCCCCCCAAACTCCTCCCCGCTCCGTGCAGTCTGATCCTCCCCTCCATGCAGTCTGATCCCCCCAAACTCCTCCCCGCCCCGTGCAGTCCGATCCCCCCCAAACTCCTCTCCCCCCGTGCAGTCTGATCCCCCCAAACTCCTCCCCCCCGTGCAATCTGATCCCCCCAAACTCCTCTCCCCCCGTGCAGTCTGATCCCTCCCAAACTCCTCCCCGCCCCATGCAGTCCGATCCCCCCAAACTCTTCCCCGCCCCGTGCAGTCCGATCCCCCCAAACTCCTCTCCCTCCGTGCAGTCCGATCCCCCCCAAACTCCTCTCCCCCCGTGCAGTCCGATCCCCCCAAACTCCTCCCCCGCGTGCAATCTGATCCCCCCAAACTCCTCTCCCCCCGTGCAGTCTGATCCCCCCCAAACTCCTCCCCGCCCCATGCAGTCCGATCCCCCCAAACTCTTCCCCGCCCCATGCAGTCCGATCTCCCCAAACTCTTCCCCGCCCCGTGCAGTCCGATCCCCCCAAACTCCTCTCCCTCCGTGCAGTCCGATCCCCCCCAAACTCCTCTCCCCCCGTGCAGTCTGATCCCCCCAAACTCCTCCCCCCCGTGCAATCTGATCCCCCCAAACTCCTCTCCCCCCGTGCAGTCTGATCCCCCCCAAACTCCTCCCCGCCCCGTGCAGTCTGATCTCCCCCAAAACTCCTCCCCGCCCCGTTCAGTCTGATCCCGACCAAACTCCTCTCCCCCCCGTGCAGTCTGATCCCCCCCACACTCCCCTCCGCCCCGTGCAGTCTGATCGCCCCCCCAAACTCCTGTCCGCCCCGTGCAGTCTGATCCCCCCCAAAGCTCCTCCCTGCCCCGTGCAGTCTGATCCCCCCCCAAACTCCTCCCCGCTCCGTGCAGTCTGATCCTCCCCCCCGTGCAGTCTGATCCCCCCAAACTCCTCCCCGCTCCGTGCAGTCTGATCCCCCCCAAACTCCTCTCCCCCCGTGCAGTCTGATCCCCCCAAACTCCTCTCCCCCCGGTGCAGTCTGATCCCCCCCACACTCCCCTCCGCCCCGTGCAGTCTGATCGCTCCCCAAAACTCCTCTCCGCCCCGTGCAGTCTGATCCCCCCCAAACTCCTCCCCGCCCCATGCAGTCTGATCCCCCCAAACTCCTCACCCCCGTGCAGTCTGATCCCCCCCAAACTCCTCGCCCCGTGCAGTCTGATCCCCCCCTAAACTCCTCCTCGCCCCGGGCAGTCTGATCCCCCCCAAACTCCTCCCCGCCCCGTGCAGTCTGATCCCCCCCCAACTCCTCCCCGCCCCGTGCAGTCTGATCCCCCCCCAAACTCCTCCTCGCCCCGTGCAGTCTGATCCCCCCCAAACTCCTCCCCCCGTGCAGTCTGATCTCCTACCCCCCACGAAACTCCTCTCCGCCCCCTGCAGTCTGATCCCCTACCCCCCTAACTCCTCTCCGCGCCATGCAGTCTGATCCCCCCTCACCAAACTCCTCCCCGCCCCGTGCAGTCTGCTTCCCCCCAAACTCCTCTCCGCCCCATGCAGTATGATCCCCCCTCACCAAACTCCTCCCCGCCCCGTGCAGCCCCTAAGTTTGCCCCCCAATTCTCAGCCACTCCCCCCCTCTCCCCACACGCCCCCACCCAGGACGCTCTCGGCCTCTGCAGGAGGCACAGCCGGGCACTGGGCGGCACTGCGGGCAGCCAGGGCCAGAGCATCCCCCCCCACAGCGCCCCCCGCCGAACTGCCCGCCCCCGGGCACAGGGGGGATTCAGCGGGCACCCGGCCCCGCCCCCAGGCAGCGAGCAGCGCGGGGAGCAGGGCTCAGGCCGCCCCGCCCCCCCGCGTGCGGGACACGTTCTGTGCGTGCCCCGCCCGCGGGAACCACCCCTCGAGGGCGCGCGGCTCCCCGGCGGGGGGAGGGGGCACGTGACACTCCCGCGCCCCGGTGGCCCGCAGCCCCCCCTCCCCGAGACACCCACGTGACTGGAGCCCGGGTCAGCTCCCGCGCCCCAAAGGGGGGGCCACAGCCCCGTTCCCCCGGCACCACGTGGGGGGGGTCACAGGGGCGCTGCTCCCCGGGGAGGCTGCAGCGCCGGGGGGGGGGGGGCAGAAATCGCCCCCCCCCCACCTCCGCCAGGGGCCGCCCCGCCGATGTCCAGCCTGGGGCCCGGAGAGAAGCAGGCGGGGGGGGGGGGGGGCTCCACGTCACTGCCAGCTCCCGCCCCGCCCCCCAGGCTCCGCCCCTCAGCGTCCCCCGCAGCGTTTTCCCGCCCGCCTCGTCAGCGCGAGCGTCCCGGGAGTTTCCCGCCCAGCCAGCGCCGCCCGCGCCTGCGCTCTCCCGCGCCCTGTCCCCTCCTGCCCCCCCCAGTGCCAAGGCCCCCCCGGCCCCTCCCCCTCCCTCCTGCCCCCCCAGTGCCGAGCACCCCCCCCCGGCCCCTCACCCCCTCCTGCCCCCCCAGTGCCGAGCACCCCCCCCGGCCCCTCACCCCCTCCTGCCCCCCCAGTGCCAAGCGCCCCCCCCGGCCCCTCACACCCAGCCTGCTCCTACACCTCACCCCTGTCCAGACACCCCACCCCCAGCCCGCTCCCCCACCTTCCCTCGCGCCCCCTCCTCCCCCGGGCCAGACACCAACAGGGGGCGGGCTGGGGGCGGGGAGCTTCGCACTCGGACCCAGGATTCGCTCGCGCCCCCGCGCGCTCCTCGGACCTTCCTGTCATGGCGGCGCCGGCCGCCCAGTCAGACAACGCCCCCCTGCGGCAGCCCATTGGCCGAACCAGAGGCAGGATCCCCTTTGCTGACAGCCCATTGGGCGACACTATCCTCCGCCAAGGCTGTCTTCCGAAAGCCCATTGGCTGGCACACAGCCAGGAACCACCCCTAAGTCACAGACAATTCCAGGACAGAGCAGCCCATTAAGATCCACCCCGGACAGCCTATTGGTCGAGAGCAGTGGCAGGTCAGTCCCCCTAGTCACACCGCATTCGCAGACAGAGCTGTCCGTTAAGATGCAGCCGGGTCAGCCTATTGGGTGCCTCTGATTCAGAACACGCCCCTTAGTCACAGCCCATTCGCGGACAGAAGAGTCTGTTATAATCCACCCCGGACAACCTATTGGCCGCCAGCAGCCCCAGAACACGCCTTGAGTCACCGCCCATTGGCGCACGGAGCAGTCCGTTAAGAGTCACCTCGGACAGCCTCAGATTGGGCGCCACAGATTCCGAACACGCCCTTTACTCTCAGCCCATTCGCGGACAGAACAGTCTGTTACGATCAGTCCGGGACAGTCTCTCGGCCAGCCTTAGTGTAGGGAGAACAGAGTCAAGTATGAAACAGGATTCCCCAAGTGGAAGTGACTCCCCAGAATTTGTTCCCCACAACTAAAAGTCTAAGGAGGAGAAGTTTGTTAAGTAGAAGAAGCATAGAAGTGTTTAGATTTATTCTTGTGAAAGTGTTTAGATTTAGTGTTATCAAGCTTGAGAAGTGTTTAGATTTATAATTATTATTATTATTATTATTTGTTAGGATTGTTTAATTATAAATCTAAACATTTTTGCCCCTCTAGAATATAATTGGTTAGGAATGTAATATTAGGTCATGTAACTTCAAACTGTTAAAAATATACTACTATGTAGCCAGAAACAGCTCCCCTCGCTGTGCGCCAGGGCACGCTCAAACTTACTGTTACACAATTGACAACCGTTCTCTTCAAAGCATTGTGAAGCACTTAACCCTAATCGCAAAGTGAAGCATTGTAACTATAACAGTAACTAACTCAGCGCTCAGAGAGAGAATGTTTTAAGAAATGCCACCCAGAAACGTTTGTAACTTTTTGTAACTACAACTCTTGTATTATTATGCAAAATACTGTATGGGAAACATTAATTAGGGAATGTACATAAGAGAGAGAGTGCTTGGACGATGAATGAATGGTTGTGAGAGGTGCCAGCCTGAGAATGCAGCAACAAAGGGCTGAAGAAGGCGTCAGGTGCCAGTGCAATTGGCTCCCCGTAGCCGTTTCTAACACACACATGAGCCGCTCTGATTTGGCTTCTAACACTTTTAGCTGCTCGGTTCTGCAAGCGCGGAGAGGAAGCCGCGTCCGATAGATGGAGGTTCTCCGCGACACATTTGGCAGCCTGGACCCCCTGCCTCTGGTCCAAAGAGTCTCAACCAACCCCCGACCCCATGACCCTTGTTCTCAGTGATTCCGCCAGCTGCTTGGTGCCTTTAGTACCCGGCCCCGCTTGCAAAGTCCCCCCCCCCAGCAGCATGACCCGAGAGCGAAACAAGAGACCCCCCCCCCCAGCAGCAAAACCCGAGAGCAGCGCGAAAGAACCCCCCCGGCATTGCGACCCGAGGGCGGCGCCAGAGACCCCCCCAGCAGCAAGTCCCGAGGGCGGCGCCAGAGACCCTCCCCAGCAGCGTGACCCGAGAGCGAAGCCAGAGACCTCCCCCAGCAGAGTGACCCGAAAACGGTGCCAGAGACCCCCCCCCAGCAGCAAGACCCGAGAGCGGCACCACAGACCCGCCCCCAGCAGTGCGACCCAAGAGTGGCGCCAGAGACCCTCCCCCCAGCAGCATCACCAGAGAACGGCGACAGAGATCTCCCCCCCCCCCAGCAGCACAACCTGAGATGGGAGCCAGAGGCCCCCCCCAGCAGCATCACCCGAGAGTGGCGCCAGAGACCCCCCCCAGCAGCATGAGATGAAAGTGGCGACAGAGACCCCACCCCCAAGGAGCGCGACCCGAGACCGGCGCCGGAGACCCCCCCAGAAGCATTACCCGAGAGTGGAGACAGAAACCCCACCCCCAGCACCGCTACCGGAGAGCGGCGCCAGAGACCTCCCCGAACAGCATCACCCGAGAGCGGCCCCAGACACCCACCCAGCAGCAAAACCCGAGAGAGGTGCCAGAGACCCCCCGCAGCAGCATCACCTGATAGCGGGGCCAGTGACACCCCCCGTCTGCAGCATGACCGGAGGGAGGCTCCAGAGACCACCCCCAGTAGTGCGACCCGAGAGCGGCGCCAGAGACCTCCCCCCAGCAGCGCGACCCGAGAGTGGAGACAGAGACCCCACCCCCAGCACCACTACCGAGAGCGGCACCAGAGACCCCCCCAACAGCGCGACCCGAAAGCGGTAACAGAGACCCCCCCCCAGCAGCACGACCGGAGAGCGAAGCCAGAGACCCCCCAGCAGCATGATCCCAAGGAGGCGCCAGAGACCCCCCCCAGTAGCGCGACTCGAGAGCAGCACCAGAGATTCCCCGCAGCAGCATAACCCGAGAGAGGCGCCAGACTCCCTCCCAGCAGCACGACCTGAGAGTGGCCCCAAAGACCCCTCCCCCCCAGCAGCGAGACCCGAGAGCAGCGCTAGAGACACCCCCAAGCTGCACGACCCGAGAGCGGCACCAGAATCCCTCCCTGCAGCGAGATCCGAGAGCGGCGTGACTGAAGAGACCTCTCACTCACTAAGGTCTGTGGCTGTGGGAATTCTATCCTTTAGCCCTTCCCCCCCGCCCCTCGCCTATGTATAGGGCCCTCTACAAGAACACTGAGTCAGTCAGCCATGACGCGCCACCGCTCTCCCTTGCGCGACTTGCGAACCTGCAGAATTCCCGTTGGCTCCTGAGCCCTTAACCCGTGGAGATGCTCACCTGGAATGCCTGCACGTGAGCTATACAAGGACACGGCAGAAGCAGAGCAAGGACAAAGACACAGACAGAAACAGACAGACAGAACGTATTGGCCAATACGAGAGAGCAACAAGAGAGAAACACATGAGAGGCAGACGGAAACCTTACCGCCTTGCGTCTTCCTCCTCGAGCCAAGCGTCTGCTGAGAAGGACGCCGTGTTCCAGAGAAATCAGCACCCCTGACAAACGGAAGCCCTGTTTCTCCCACTACCAAGGAATCACCTCGCGAACCTCCGCTCGGACTCGCTGTCTAAGCAAACCTGACTTCCCTTCCTAGACCCGAGTGCGCCGTAAGCCGAGAGATTTCCAAACCCGACACTTATCTCCCTGTCAGCGATGGCTGCTCCGCTCCCAGCCGGACGGTTCTCGCCTCGCTTCGACCAAGCTCCCGAGCTCGCTGTTCTCGTTTCCGTTCCATCCCCAGACGGGAGGACACCGGGAGGGTTGACTTCTTATCGCTCACTACCGAACACAGCAGAGGGGAAAAAACAAACAAACAACTTAGCTTTTCAGTCCGCAAGGACGCGGCATCGCTTCTCCTCCCACCATCGCACCGCTGCCTCCCACCATCGGCCACCCCCTCCCGCTGCCACTCCAGGAACGCGGAGAGAACGGAGGCCTTGAATATCTATCCACGCTCTGTTGAACTGCCTATGCCCCTTCACCAGTCCCCAAGCCACCAGGCTCCGTGACCCAGCAGGAAGCTCTCTGCCTCAGAAGAAACATACTGCCAGGACGCTTAAAGATTTCAAAGCACGCACCTCTTACTCACACAGAGCCATGGGAAGGCCGAACGCTGAGGACCCTTCACATGTTCCGAGAATCACGTCCAGGCAGCTCAAGTACATCTCGGACAATTTATTCTCCGCCCACGGCCACGCACTGATTCCTCTGCAAGGGTGGCCAAAAAAGCCCAGCGTTAGCTCTCACTCACTAAAGTCTGTGGCTGTGGGAATTCTATCCTTTAGCCCTTTCCCCCCCTCTCGCCTATGTATCGGGTCCTCTACAAGAACACCGAGTCATTCAGCCATGACGCACCACCGCTCTCCCTTGCGCGACTTGCGAACCTGCTGAATTCCCGTTGGCTCCTGAGCCCTTAACCCTTGGAGATGCTCACCTGGAATGCCTGCAAGTGTGCTGTACAAGGACACGGCAGAAGCAGAGCAAGGACAAAGACACAGACAGAAACAGACAGACAGGACGTATTGGCCAATACGAGAGAGCAACAAGAGAGAAACACATGAGAGGCAGCCAGAAACCTTACCACCTTGCATCTTCCTCCTCGAGCCAAGCGTCTGCTGAAAAGGACACCGAGTTCCAGAGAAACCAGCACCCCTGACAAACGGGAGCCCTGTTTCTCCCACTACCAAGTAAGCACCTCGGGAACCTCCGCTCGGACTCGCTGTCTAAGCAAACGTGACTTCCCTTCCTAGACCCGAGTGGGCCGTAAGCCGAGAGATTTCCAGACCCGACATTTATCTCCCGGTCAGCGATGGCTGCTCCGCTCCAAGCCGGACGGTTCTCGCCTCGCTTCGACCAACCTCCCGAGCTCGCTGTTCTCGTTTCCGTTCCATCCCCAGACGGGAGGACACCGGGAGGGTTGACTTCTTATCGCTCGCTACCGAACACAGCAGAGGGGAAAAAACAAACAAACAACTAAGCTTTTCAGTCCGCAAGGACGCGGCATCGCTTCTCCTCCCACCATCGGCCACCCCCTCCCGCTGCCACTCCAGGAACCCGGAGAGAATGGAGGCCTTGAATATCTATCCACGCACTGTTGAACCCCCTACTGCTCCTTCACCAGTCCCCAAGCCACCAGGCTCCGTGCCCCAGCAGGAAGCTCTCTGCCTCAGAAGAAACATACTGCCAGGACGCTTGACGATTTCAAAGCACGCACCTCTTACTCACACAGAGCCATGGGAAGGCCGAACGCTGAGGACCCTTCACGTGTTCTGAGAATCACGTCCAGGCAGCTCAAGTACATCTCGGACGATTTATTCTCCGCCCACGACCACGCACTGATTCCTCTGCAAGGGTGGCCAAAAAAACCCAGCGTTAGCTCTCACTCACTAAACTCTGTGGCTGTGGGAATTCTATCCTTTAGCCCTTTCCCCCCCTCTCGCCTATGTATCGCTTCCTCTACAAGAACACTGAGTCAGTCAGCCATGACGCACCACCGCTCTCTCTTGCGCGACTTGCGAACCTGCAGAATTCCCGTTGGCTCCTGAGCCCTTAACCCTTGGAGATGCTCACCTGGAATGCCTGCAAGTGTGCTGTACAAGGACACGGCAGAAGCAGAGCAAGGACAAAGACACAGACAGAAACAGACAGACAGGACGTATTGGCCAATACGAGAGAGCAACAAGAGAGAAACACATGAGAGGCAGCCAGAAACCTTACCACCTTGCGTCTTCCTCCTCGAGCCAAGCGTCTGCTGAAAAGGACACCGTGTTCCAGAGAAACCAGCACCCCTGACAAACGGGAGCCCTGTTTCTCCCACTACCAAGTAAGCACCTCGGGAACCTCCGCTCGGACTCGCTGTCTAAGCAAACGTGACTTCCCTTCCTAGACCCGAGTGGGCCGTAAGCTGAGAGATTTCCAGACCCGACACTTATCTCCCTGTCAGCGATGGCTGCTCCGCTCCCAGCCGGACGGTTCTCGCCTCGCTTCGACCAAGCTCCCGAGCTCGCTGTTCTCTTTTCCGTTCCATCCCCAGACGGGAGGACACCGGGAGGGTTGACTTCTTATCGCTCGCTATCGAACACAGCAGAGGGGAAAAAACAAACAAACAACTTAGCTTTTCAGTCCGCAAGGACGCGGCATCGTTTCTCCTCCCACCATCGCACCGCTGCCTCCCACCATCGGCCACCCCCTCCCAATGCCACTCCAGGAACGCGGAGAGAAAGGAGGCCTTGAATATCTATCCACGCACTGTTGAACCGCCTACTGCCCCTTCACCAGTCCCCAAGCCACCAGGCTTCGTGCCCCAGCAGGAAGCTCTCTGCCTCAGAAGAACCATACTCCCAGGACGCTTGAAGATTTCAAAGCATGCACCTCTTACTCACACAGAGCCATGGGAAGGCCGAACGCTGAGGACCCTTCACGTGTTCCGAGAATCACGTCCAGGCACCTCAAGTCAATCTCGGACGGTATCTTCTCAGCCCACGGCCCCTCACTGATTCCTCTGCAAGGGTGGCCGAAAAAGCCCAGCGTTAGCTCTCTCTCACTAAGGTCTGTGGCTGTGGGAATGCTATCCTTTAGCCCTTTCCCCCCCTCTCGCCTATGTATCGGGTCCTCTACAAGAACACTGAGTCAGTCAGCCATGACGCACCACCGCTCTCCCTTGCGCGACTGGCGTACCTGCAGCATTCCCATTGGCTCCTGAGCCCTTAACCCTTGGAGATGCTCACCTGGAATGCCTGCAAGTGTGCTGTACAAGGACACGGCAGAAGCAGAGCAAGGACAAAGACACAGACAGAAACAGACAGACAGAACGTATTGGCCAATACTAGAGAGCAACAAGAGAGAAACACATAAGAGGCAGTCAGAAACCTTACCACCTTGCGTCTTCCTCCTCGAGCCAAGCGTCTGCTGAGAAGGACACCGTGTTCCAGAGAAACCAGCACCCCTGACAAACGGGAGCTACCAAGGAAGCACCTCGAGAACCTCCGCTCGGACTCGCTGTCTAAGCAAACGTGACTTCCCTTCCTAGACCTGAGTGGGCCGTAAGCTGAGAGATTTCCAGACCCGAAACTTATCTCCCTGTCAGCGATGGCTGCTCCGCTCCCAGCCGGACGGTTCTCGCCTCGCTTCGACCAAGATCCCGAGCTCGCTGTTCTTGTTTCCGTTCCATCCTCAGACGGGAGGACACCGGGAGGGTTGACTTCTTATCGCTCGCTACCGAACACAGCAGAGGGGAAAAAACAAACAAACAAACTTAGCGTTTCAGTCCGCAAGGACGCGGCATCGCTTCTCCTCCCACCATCGCACCGCTGCCTCCCACCATCGGCCACCCCCTCCCGCTGCCACTCCAGGAACGCGGAGAGAACGGAGGCCTTGAATATCTATCCGCGCTCTGTTGAACTGCCTATGCCCCTTCACCAGTCCCCAAGCCACCAGGCTCCGTGACCCAGCAGGAAGCTCTCTGCCTCAGAAGAAACATACTGACAGGACGCTTAAAGATTTCAAAGCACGCACCTCTTACTCACACAGAGCCATGGGAAGGCCGAACGCTGAGGATCCTTCACGTGTTCCGAGAATCACGTCCAGGCAGCTCAAGTACATCTCGGACGATTTGTTCTCCGCCCACGGCCACGCACTGATTCCTCTGCAAGGGTGGCCAAAAAAGCCCAGCGTTAGCTCTCACTCACTAAAGTCTGTGGCTGTGGGAATTCTATCCTTTAGCCCTTTCCCCCCCCTCTCGCCTATGTATCGGGTCCTCTACAAGAACACCGAGTTATTCAGCCATGACGCACCACCGCTCTCCCTTGCGCGACTTGCGAACCTGCAGAATTCCCGTTGGCTCCTGAGCCCTTAACCCTTGGAGATGCTCACCTGGAATGCCTGCAAGTGTGCTGTACAAGGACACGGCAGAAGCAGAGCAAGGACAAAGACACAGACAGAAACAGACAGACAGGACGTATTGGCCAATACGAGAGAGCAACAAGAGAGAAACACATGCGAGGCAGCCAGAAACCTTACCACCTTGCGTCTTCCTCCTCGAGCCAAGCGTCTGCTGAGAAGGACACCGTGTTCCAGAGAAACCAGCACCCCTGACAAACGGGAGCCCTGTTTCTCCCACTACCAAGTAAGCACCTCGGGAACCTCCGCTCGGACTCGCTGTCTAAGCAAACGTGACTTCCCTTCCTAGACCCGAGTGGGCCGTAAGCCGAGAGATTTCCAGACCCGACACTTATCTCCCGGTCAGCGATGGCTGCTCCGCTCCCAGCAGGACGGTTCTCGCCTCGCTTCGACCAAGCTCCCAAGCTCGCTGTTCTCTTTTCCGTTCCATCCCCAGACGGGAGGACACCGGGAGGGTTGACTTCTTATCGCTCGCTACCGAACACAGCTGAGGGGAAAAAACAAACAAACAACTTAGCTTTTCAGTCCGCAAGGACGCGGCATCGCTTCTCCTCCCACCATCGGCCACCCCCTCCCGCTGCCACTCCAGGAACTCGGAGAGAACGGAGGCCTTGAATATCTATCCACGCACTGTTGAACCGCCTACTGCCCCTTCACCAGTCCCCAAGCCACCAGGCTCCATGCCCCAGCAGGAAGCTCTCTGCCTCAGAAGAAACATACTGCCAGGACGCTTGAAGATTTCAAAGCACGCACCTTTTACTCACACAGAGCCATGGGAAGGCCGAACGCTGAGGACCCTTCACGTGTTCCGAGAATCACGTCCAGGCAGCTCAAGTCCATCTCGGACGGTATCTTCTCAGCCCACTGCCCAGCCAGTTTCCCAGCTGTTACCCAGTCTGGAGCCAGCAAAGCCCTCGGGCAGGAGTGACAGCAAAGGGCTAGGACCCAGAAGCCGTGTCCAGGGGTCAGCCTGGAGTGCTGTACAAAGCCCAGGACCATCCACATATCCTGTGTGGTGCAACCTGCTGAGTGGAGACAAAGGCTCAGGGCTGCTCTCATACCCTGATCAGACACTTTACTGAATGTGGTGCAGGGAAAAGGTGGACTGATGGCTCCCATGAATGGGCATGCAGACTGGAGTGAGGAAGGGCCCCGGGATAAGAATATGGATGGGGGTGCAGGCTGGGGGGAGGAAGGGCCCCGGGATAAGCATATGGACGGGGGTGCAGGCTGGGGAGAGGAAGGGCCCCGGGATAAGAGTATGGACGGGGTGCAGGCTGGGGTGAGGAAGCAGGAGGGGAGGGGGCTGCGCGGAGCCTGGAGTGCGGGATGAGGGGGCCATGGGCAGGAGGGGAGAGGGCTGTGCGGAGCCTGGAGTGCGGGATGAGGGGGCCGGGGGCAGGAGGGGAGAGGGCTGTGCAGAGCCTGGAGTGCGGGATGAGGGGGCCATGGGCAGAAGGGGAGAGGGCTGCGCGGAGCCTGGAAATAACGAGCTTCTTACTTTGCCTGCTGTCAAAGGGCAAGACTGGGGCCACGTGGCGTGCGCAGCAGGGACAGCAGCTGGGGGCGATGGAATTACACGTGCATTACCTGCAATGACCACCGAGCGGCACTGTGGAGGCGCTTCGGAATTACACGTGCATTACCTGCAATGACCACCGAGTGGCACTGTGGAGGCGCTTCGGAATTACACGTGCATTACCTGCAATGACCACCGAGCGGCACTGTGGAGGCGCTTCGGAATTACACGTGCATTACCGGCAATGACCACCGAGCGGCACTGTGGAGGCGCTTCGGAATTACACGTGCATTACCGGCAATGACCACCGAGCGGCACTGTGGAGGCGCTTCGGAATTACACGTGCATTACCCGCAATGACCACCGAGCGGCACTGTGGAGGCGCTTCGGAATTACACGTGCATTACCGGCAATGACCACCGAGCGGCACTGTGGAGGCGCTTCGGAATTACACGTGCATTACCGGCAATGACCACCGAGCGGCACTGTGGAGGCGCTTCGGTATTACACGTGCATTACCGGCAATGACCACCGAGCGGCACTGTGGAGGCGCTACGGAATTACACGTGCATTACCGCCGGTGACTACCGAGTGTCACTGTTGCTCTGCTAAAGGCCGTTATTTCCGAATAAAAAAGATTGTTCTTAGGGTAGAAATGCCCCATTCCGAACTAAGAACACGCTGGGCGGGGCTATGCCGGGGGGCGGGGCTATGATAGGGGCGGGGCGCGCTGCGACGTGCCCCGGGAGGCCGCACTATGAGAACTACAAGTCCCAGGATGCGTCGCTAACACTTGGAGTGACACGAGCGCGGGACCAACCGCGTCGCTCCCTGGTCAATGCCCCGTTGTGATGTCACTTCCGCTGCACCCGCCCAACCGAACAGCGCCGGGCCTGCCCTGGCCCTGCAATGGCCGATGGGAGCTGCGGACAGGGGCACTCAGTTTCCCACAAGCCACTGCGGCTACTTTCCCTACTCCCCCTCATCCCGCCCCTCCCCATTGCTGGGCGGGGCTCCTGCCTCAGAGACGGCAGCGTCCGCAGCTGATGCCCCGCCCCCACTCGGGAGAGGAGACTCCGCGGCAACCCTTCCCCCCCAAACTCCTCCCCGCCCCGTGCAGTCTGATCCCCCCTCAAACTCCTCCCCCCGTGCAGTCTGATCCCCCCAAACTTCCCCTCCGCCCCGTGCACTCTGATCCTCCCCCCCGTGCAGTCTGATCCCCCCAAACTCCTCTCCCCCCGTGCAGTCTGATCCCCCCAAACTCCTCCCCGCCCCGTGCAGTCCGATCCCCCCAAACTCTTCCCCGCCCCGTGCAGTCCGATCCCCCCAAACTCCTCTCCCCCCGTGCAGTATGATCCCCCCCAAACACCTCCCCGCCCCGTGCAGTCCGATCCCCCCCAAACACCTCCCCGCCCCGTGCAGTCCGATCCCCCCCAAACTCCTCCCCGCCCCGTGCAGTCTGATCCCCCTCCAAACTCCTCCCCCCCCGTGCAGTCTGATCCTCCCCCCCGTGCAGTCTGATCCTCCCCCAAACTCCTCCCCGCTCCGTGCAGTCTGATCCTCCCCCCCCGTGCAGTCTGATCCTCCCCCCCCGTGCAGTCTAATCCTCCCCCGAACTCCTCCCCGCCCCGTGCAGTCTGATCCCCCTCCAAACTCCTCCCCCCCCGTGCAGTCTGATCCTCCCCCCCGTGCAGTCTGATCCTCCCCCAAACTCCTCCCCGCCCCGTGCAGTCCGATCCCCCCAAACTCTTCCCCCCGTGCAATCTGATCCCCCCAAACTCCTCTCCCCCCGTGCAGTCTGATCCCCCCCAAACTCCTCCCCGCCCCGTGCAGTCCGATCCCCCCAAACTCCTCTCCCTCCGTGCAGTCCGATCCCCCCCAAACTCCTCCCCGCCCCGTGCAGTCCGATCCCCCCAAACTCCTCCCCGCTCCGTGCAGTCTGATCCTTCCCCAAACTCCTCCCCGCTCCGTGCAGTCTGATCCTTCCCCAAACTCTTCCCCGCCCCGTGCAGTCCGATCCCCCCAAACTCCTCTCCCTCCGTGCAGTCCGATCCCCCCCAAACTCCTCTCCCCCCGTGCAGTCTGATCCCCCCAAACTCCTCCCCCCGTGCAATCTGATCCCCCCAAACTCCTCTCCCCCCGTGCAGTCTGATCCCCCCCAAACTCCTCCCCGCCCCGTGCAGTCCGATCCCCCCAAACTCCTCCCCGCCCCGTGCAGTCCGATCCCCCCAAACTCTTCCCCGCCCCGTGCAGTCCGATCCCCCCAAACTCCTCTCCTTCCGTGCAGTCCGATCCCCCCCAAACTCCTCCCCGCCCCGTTCAGTCTGATCCCCCCCCAAACTCCTCCCCGCTCCGTGCAGTCTGATCCCCCCCAAACTCCTCTCCCCCCCGTGCAGTCTGATCCCCCCCACTCTCCCCTCCGCCCCGTGCAGTCTGATCGCCCCCCCAAACTCCTGTCCGCCCCGTGCAGTCTGATCCCCCCCAAAGCTCCTCCCTGCCCCGTGCAGTCTGATCCCCCCCCAAACTCCTCCCCGCTCCGTGCAGTCTGATCCACCCCAAACTCCTCTCCCCCCGTGCAGTCTGATCCCCCCAAACTCCTCTCCCCCCCGTGCAGTCTGATCCCCCCCACACTCCCCTCCGCCCCGTGCAGTCTGATCTCCTACCCCCCACGAAACTCCTCTCCACCCCCTGCAGTCTGATCCCCTACCCCCCTAACTCCTCTCCGCGCCATGCAGTCTGATCCCCCCTCACCAAACTCCTCCCCGCCCCGTGCAGTCTGCTTCCCCCCAAACTCCTCTCCGCCCCATGCAGTATGATTCCCCTTCACCAAACTCCTCTCCGCCCCATGCAGTATGATCCCCCCTCACCAAACTCCTCCCCGCCCCGTGCAGTCTGCTTCCCCCCAAACTCCTCTCCGCTCCATGCAGTCTGATCCCCCACCACCTCCAAACTCCTCTCCGCCCCGTGCAGTCTGCTCCCCCCAACACCAAATTTCCCAGCCGGCTTGTGCAGGGACTGGCAGCGGGACAGGCTGATGCTGCTGTTGCCTTCGAAAGTGCAGCGGGGAGCGTGAGGCGGGTGGGTGGGTGGGGAGGGGGGCGGCTGCCTCTGCTGCGTCCCGTTCACAAGCCCAGAGGGGCCGCGCGAGGATTTTCCGGAGACCCCGAGGAGTTTTCTGCCGCTCACTTCTGTGTCCCAGCTGAGTTCCTGCCAGTCAGTGGCCCCGCCCCTGCCATTAATGACGGAGCCTGGGACCCGTCTGTGTGCCACACAAACCCACGTGTCACTCGCCCGGGAGCCGATAGAACGTGCCCCGCGTTCCGTCATTTGCATGCACCGCGCCAGGGCAATGACGTCACTAGCAGTGCGCTGCTGTTCGTAGCCGGCAGTGGCAGCTTCGCACCGAGCTGGGCCACGAGGCAGCGGGCGCAGCGCTGGGGGCGGAGCTACAGGGGAGCGGCCCGGCCGGGCGGGGTGCACACTGGGGCGCCCAAGGGCTGAGATCCGGGCGGGGCAGCGTCACGCTCTGACCTCCCTGCCGCCTCCCGCCGCCGCTCCCTTGGGGCCGGGTGGCGCGGACCGGAAGCCGCTGCACTGCCCGGATTTCCTGGGGAACACGCTCCCTGTGACGTCAGGACCTGCCACAGAGGCAGGGCGCCACCCCGGCCAAGCAAGGAGCAGAGCTAGGGTTGCCAGATGGTTTCACCAAAAATACCAGGCACGCCTGACATGACATCACAATCTGCATTCCATCTGATTTAGAAAATACCCGACATTTATCAGAGGAGTAGCCGCGTTAGTCTGAATCTGCAAAAGCAGCGAGGAGCTTTCGCGGACATTGAGAAAATATAAATTTGTTTCCCGAAGAAAAAGCTGAAAGCCTGGACCGTCCAGTTCAAAACCGGACACCTGGCAACCATAAGCAGAGCGGTGCCTTGTCGGAGCGGTTCCAGCCTCCGCTCTGCTGTCCTTCCTCTGCCCCACGTACCACGGGAGCTGGTGGCCTACGCTGGCTGCACCGCCGCAGGAAACCTCCAACCCCAGTCGCTGTCCCAGCCAGGCACCCCGTGTCTGAACCCGTCCCGCCTGGCCCCGTGTCTCCTGCCTACCACCCGCTGACCTGGCACCAGCTGAGCGCTCCTACCTGGGCACCTTCCGGTCACGGTTCCCAGTCGGTTGCTGTCAGGCTGTGGACCGAGCAAACGTCACTTCCGGTCCGTGGGACTGAACGCACGTGGCGCCGGCATGATGCGAGGCCGCTCCTTGTTGCCCCACGTCGGATACAAAAGGAGCAGCTACCGCGCGGCAGTTAGAGCCTCGTGCTGAAACGCGCTGCAGCAGTGCTACTCTTCCCTGCCCCTCTCATCCCAGTTGCATGCTCCAGATGGGAGGGGAGGGGTGTCGCTTTCCAGGAGCTACTGCTGCCAGGGCACCGTCTGACTGGCACACGTCAGACGCACACGCCCGTGCCACAGCCACTCACCCTGCCAAATGCTCACACGCAGGGATGCGTGTACACACTCACAAACGCGAATTAACAGATTAACACGCCTGGGCGCCCACTCATGCCCTCGCTCAGATGCCCACACACGCATCTGCTCAATCTGCCCGCACGCAGGCATGTGCGCACACACGCAAATGGACACTTGCAGACGCACACACTTGCACTCATACTTACGTGCGCACGCATGCACGCCGACTAACAGTCGCCTAGAAGGACTCACCAATAATATTAAACTCAAAAGCCAAAGATTAGATCAATTAGGAGACAACTATTCCCACGAGGCCCTAATCCATGTCTGGGGCTCCTCGGTGCTGCTGGAGACCAAGTCTTTATTTCAATCCCAGTTTTGCCAACTCTCCGCATGCGTGACGCTAGGTCAATTGGCAGCCTACTCACTTAGTTTTCCGTATGATCCTAGACACGTTAAGTATCGCCAGCCAGGAGATTCGGGGGGCGGCGGGGCGGGGGGATTAATGACATTTTTAAAAATACAAAAATCGGTGTTCAGTTTCTGTTGTAGATAAACCTATGTACTTCATATGACTTGACACTGTGCCTCTCCATATAACCTTGTAACTTTGTATTAATCCATATGACCTTGTCACTTTGTATTAGAACCTGAATCCATATAACCTTGTAACTTAGTTTTCTACATAGGGTTCTAATACAGAGTATATAGTTAAAGAGGTAAAAATGTCATTTGCTAGGAGTAGAATAAGATCTTTCCCCCACTCTCTCCCCCCACTCTGTAATCAATTGCCCAGTTGAATGAACGAGGTGTGAATGAGTAACACTTGGGAGCCAAGCACCTCCAGAGAGCTACACCAGTTGAAAAGGGGGTAGAAGCCAGACCCAAGGTGTCAAGAGGGCTCAAGAAAGAAGAGCAGACATATTGAAGGCCTTGGGGATTAGAAGCAAGCACCTTCTTTGGAAAACACCCTCTCTTAACAGACAGCACCCACAAAGGGACCAAAGGACACAGACCCAGATTTTGAATCTGGGATATATTTGCATAAGAGGGAAGCTGCTATAAAAGTGAGTTGTCTCGCAGAGGACTCCGGGTCTCATCTTGTCACCATCGGAGCATCGATCCGGATCAGCAGAAGCCCGGCTCCACCCCTCCCCCATCTAACTCACCTGGCCAGTGAAGTTAAGGGGAGCAACAAGTTGGTAACAACAGCAAGACGGAGTGTGCTTGTGCACGTGTGTGTGTGTGTGTGTGAGAGTGAGTGCGCGAGTGACACAGAATAATCAATACTTATCATATGCATGTGGTAAATAAATAATTTCTCTCTCTCTCTCTCTCTCTATATATATAATGTGTGTGTGTGTGATCAATAAATGTGGCGTGTTGCCTTATCCCTCTGAAAAAGATCCCGAGTACTTCTTTTAAGTACAACACTGTGACTTTTGTACTTCGTATTTTCAAGTTCTTCCACCACGAGCCAGAGGGCCTTTTCTCAGGGACCCGTACCACGCTCGCAAACGTCTGTGCGGCCCTCCCTCGATACTTACCTTGAGCCAATTGCTATTTGCTCTTCTTCCATAGATCGCTGTCTGGTTTCCATCTGCCGGCAGGGTCTCGGGGGGGTGGCTCCTTTCGGTCTCTGCCACCACATGGCCAGCCTCTCATCTCCTCCAAGTCTACAGGGACCGAAAAAGAGACAGAGAACGGTTAGGAGCTAGGCCACCCTAGATGTGTGGAAAGGACAGACACGTGCGTCACCTGGCTGCTGCTCACTGGAGCCCAGTGTTGCCTCTAACATTTCCCCTCCAGGAGCGGAGTGAGTTTTGTCTCGTGCTCCAAGATCGAGGTCACGTGCCCTTCTTCGGATGCCTGCCACCCAGGCGAAGACATGTCTCGTCTGTGTTTTTAAAACGTTCTGGAAGAAAGAGTACTAACACAAGGGAGAATTAACAAGGTCATTTAAACTGTAAATATTTGTTTGATATGAAGTCAAATAAAAGGAAAATTAATACTGCAACATTTTCAGTGGCCAACCTCCTCTCCTCTCCTCTCCTCTCCCCTGCCCTGCCCTGCCCTGCCCCCTCCAGCTGGCCTAGATGATCTCTCCGGGTCCCTTATGGTAAAGCCCGCCCCGGGACCCTGTGCTGAGGTGACAAGTTCTTCACAAGATACTGGGTATGTAAACTTTTTACGGAAAAGCGTCCGTGGCCAATCTAGTCGCGCTTTTCTGCAAAAAAGCCCCAATCGCCATTTTCGCCATCGGGGCTTTTTTGCGGAAAAGAACTCTCTGCTGTCTACACTGGCCCTTTTGCGCAGAAGTCTTTCGGAAAAAGACTTTTGCCCGAACGGGAGCAGCATAGTATTCCCGCAGAAGCACTGACAATCTTACATGAGATCGTCAGTGCTTTTGCGGAAATTCAAGCGGCCAGTGTAGACAGCTGGCAAGTTTTTCCGCAAAAGCAGATGATTAGCACACTTTCCTAGTTGAAAATCCAAGGAGAAGAAAGGGGAGAATTGCAAATCAAGACTCTCTTAAGGTGTCTGAAAGCTACTTTGGTCTGGGCCGGTACTCAGTGGTACCAAGGCAGACTTTTCTGTGGCTCGGTTGTCTAATGCCACACTAGAACAAGTCTACCACACCGAACGAAAGAGCAGACAATTACATGAAAGGGAAAAAAGGTGGCTTGGCAGAGAATTTGCTTCCGGACAAAAACAAGAGACTGCGGTGGTTAAAGAAGAACGGGAGGCATACCTGTGCATAAACCAATTCACCAGAAACCTTCTGAACAACCAGTTCAGTCACATGTCCTTACAGGGACAAGCACCTTAATGACGGTAGCCCTGACATTTTATTTTGCAGACGATTCTACTTGTGGAAGGGCTGCTGGAGTGAAACTTGAGGCCCAAGCAGGAGGAAAGTTTGATTTTCTAGTACCAAATAGAAAAACAATAATAGAACAAAAAGGCTAAAAGATGCCTAAGGGCGGAGATAGGGTCCAGAATGACTTAGACAAATTGGAGGATTGGGCCACAAGAAATCTGATGAGGTTCAACAAGGACAAGTGTAGAGTCCTGCACTTGGGATGGAAGAATCCCAAGCATAGTTACAAGCTGGGGACCAACCAGTTAAGTAGTAGTTCTGCAGACAGGACCTGGGGGTTACAGTGGATGAGAAGCTGGAGATGAGTCAACAGTGTGCCCTTGTAGCCAAGAAGGCTAATGGCATATTAGGTTGCATTAAGAGGAGCATTGCCAGTAGATCCAGAGATGTCATTATTCCCCTTTATTCGGCTTTGGTGAGGCCACATCTGGAGTACTGTGTCCAGTTCTGGGCCCCCCACTACAGAAGGGATGTGGACACATTGGAGAGGGTCCAGCAGAGGACAACCAAAATGATTAGGGGGCTGGAGCAATTGCTCTATGAAGAGGCTGAGGGATTTAGGTTTCTTTAGTCTGAAGAGGAGACCATGAGGGGGGATTTTATAGTAGCCTTCAACTTCCTTATAAGGACACAGGAACGCAAGGTAACCTGTTCTCCCAACTCTCGCTTTCAGACGGGGTGGGGAACCTTATTGGGGGGGCAGAAGGCACACACTAGTAGGGTTGCCAGATGGTTTCAGCAAAAAAAAAAAAAAAAGGCGCCAGGAAAATTTTTGTTGAGGGAAAGAAGCCAACCAAACAAAAAAACCCCACCAGGAACATTTTTGTTGAGCAAAATCCAGTTGTGACCCCTTTAATTAGTCAGCCAATCTCCCCGCCCCGGCTTATTTCTGCTGGGCACAGAGGAAAAGCAGAAAATACTGGACATTTTGTATGTCCGGTATTTTCTAAATTTATTTACCGGACAAAAAGTGCAACTACCGGGCTGTCTGGCTCAGTGCTAGACACCTGGCAACCCTACACACAAGTGTGAAGAAAAAAAAAATCCCAAACCCCACCATCCGCATTAACACATGCCCCAACTGAGAAGGAGGAAGAGGCTTCCCACATTCCCCTCGCACACCGGAGCTTGTGAGGAGGGGGGGGCGGGGGGCGGGGCGGGGCAGGCTAGCAGAATTTGTCTGCTCCAATCTGGCCACCCAGAGAAATAAAAAAGCAAATTGAAAGAGCCAGACGAATACCTAGAAACCATCTACTTCAAGACAGACCCAAGAAAACCAACAATAGAACACCACTTGTCATCACCTACAACCCCCAACTTAAACCTGTCCAACACATTATCAATAAACTACAGCCTATATTGGAACAGGATACCATACTCAAAGAGGCTCTGGGAGACAGACCCATAGTCTCCTATAGACAACCACCTAACCTCAAGATGATTCTTACCAACCACCACAGGACATACCACACTAATACCAACCCTGGTACCTTCCCTTGCAACAAACCCCCTTGCCAGCTTTGTCCACATATTCATTCTGCTGATACCATTATTGGACCCAACCAAGTGAGTTATAAGATCAAGAACACATATTCCTGCGCATCCAGAAATATAATCTATGCTATCGTGTGCCGAAAGTGTCCGTCTGCTATGTACATTGGACAAACATCTCAGACACTTCGCCAAAGGATTAATGCCCACAAAACAGATATCAGACAAGATCACAAAGAGAAAACAGTTTCTTGCCATTTTAACCAGAAAGGACACTCTCTCAATGACTTAACCACCTGCATTCTGCTACAAAGACCTTTTACATCTGCACTTGAAAGGGAATCCTCTGAACTGTCATTCATGTTAAAATTCGACACTTTCCAACAAGGACTTAGTTCAAATGTTTGTTATCTCACCCATTACCAAGATAGTTTCCCCAATTATCACCTCTAATACCATTAACTCACAAACATCCCACTCTCCCTACCTCTAATATCATCAATTCACAGACACTTACCTTCCTTCCCCCTCCCCCCCACCGCATCCCCCTCCTGTTCTGCAATGTGATTTGTCCTTTTCATATTTGTTCTTTTTTTTAATTGTATCCTTTGGTATATATGGTTGTGACTACTTTCTTCCACTATTTGATCTGAGGAAGTGGGTCTGGCCCACGAAAGCTCATCATCTAATAAACCATCTTGTTAGTCTTTAAAGTGCTACATTGTCCTGCATTTTGCTTCAACTACCCCAGACTAACACGGCTACATTTCTATCACCAATCTGGAGGGGAGCTAGAGCGTTAGTGTGGGAACCTTGAGTCTCGAGGGCCACACTCACGTGAGCTGGGGTATTAGGTTCCTCACCCCTGCTTTAAAAACAAAACCTCTTACTCTTAAAAATCGATCCCCGTATCTCTGGTCGGACCAGCTTCACGCAGGTCCTCGGGGATGGAAAACTGCAGCAAACTGTATGAACAGAAACAAACAGAAGCCCCAATCGCAGCTGGAGGTGGGGCGAGGCTGCCCCAGCAGGGACACAACGGGGCAGCCGCCCTCCACCAGATCAGGAAAACAACCGCGCCATTCCCCATCCAGCAGGAAGGCGAGTGCCGCTTCAAGGCTCCGCAACGGAGGTGGGCGGCAGAGGGGTGTTTGTGCGCGGCCGCGCGCCTTCAGCGGCAACTCCCCTGGTGCCCCCTTCTCTAGTCCAGCCAGGCCTAAAATGCTCAGTGCTTAGAAGGCGGGTGGGGAACCTAAGGCCTGGGTGCGTGGGGCTCCTCCACCGTCGCCCCCTCCCCACGCCGTGGGGCTGGAGCGCACAAAGCGACTAGGCTGGGCCCTGCAGTGCTCTGGCCGCCAGGGGAACGTTTCTCCGCTCAGCTGGGGGCCAGGCAGGGAGGCTTTTCTGTCGGTTGGTTTGTCTGTCACCTGTTTGCCCCCCAATTCTCAGCCACTCCCCCCCTCTCCCCACACGCCCCCACCCAGGACGCTCTCGGCCTCTGCAGGAGGCACAGCCGGGCACTGGGCGGCACTGCGGGCAGCCAGGGCCAGAGCATCCCCCCCCACAGCGCCCCCCGCCGAACTGCCCCCCCCCCGGGCACAGGGGGGATTCAGCGGGCACCCGGCCCCGCCCCCAGGCAGCGAGCAGCGCGGGGAGCAGGGCTCAGGCCGCCCCGCCCCCCCCGCGTGCGGGACACGTTCTGTGCGTGCCCCGCCCGCGGGAACCACCCCTCGAGGGCGCGCGGCTCCCCGGCGGGGGGAGGGGGCACGTGACACTCCCGCGCCCCGGTGGCCCGCAGCCCCCCCTCCCCGAGACACCCACGTGACTGGAGCCCGGGTCAGCTCCCGCGCCCCAAAGGGGGGGCCACAGCCCCGTTCCCCCGGCACCACGTGGGGGGGGGGTCACAGGGGCGCTGCTCCCCGGGGAGGCTGCAGCGCCGGGGGGGGGCAGAAATCGCCCCCCCACCTCCGCCAGGGGCCGCCCCGCCGATGTCCAGCCTGGGGCCCGGAGAGAAGCAGGCGGGGGGGGGGGGGGCTCCACGTCACTGCCAGCTCCCGCCCCGCCCCCCAGGCTCCGCCCCTCAGCGCCCCCCGCAGCGTTTTCCCGCCCGCCTCGTCAGCGCGAGCGTCCCGGGAGTTTCCCGCCCAGCCAGCGCCGCCCGCGCCTGCGCTCTCCCGCGCCCTGTCCCCTCCTGCCCCCCCCCCGTGCCAAGGCCCCCCCGGCCCCTCCCCCTCCCTCCTGCCCCCCCAGTGCCGAGCACCCCCCCCGGCCCCTCACCCCCTCCTGCCCCCCCAGTGCCAAGGCCCCCCCCAGCCCGCTCCCCCACCTTCCCTCGCGCCCCCTCCTCGCCCGGGCCAGACACCAACAAGGGGCGGGCTGGGGGCGGGGAGCTTCGCACTCGGACCCAGGATTCGCTCGCGCCCCCGCGCGCTCCTCGGACCTTCCTGTCATGGCGGCGCCGGCCGCCCAGTCAGACAACGCCCCCCTGCGGCAGCCCATTGGCCGAACCAGAGGCAGGATCCCCTTTGCTGACAGCCCATTGGGCGACACTATCCTCCGCCAAGGCTGTCTTCCGAAAGCCCATTGGCTGGCACACAGCCAGGAACCACCCCTAAGTCACAGACAATTCCAGGACAGAGCAGCCCATTAAGATCCACCCCGGACAGCCTATTGGTCGAGAGCAGTGGCAGGTCAGTCCCCCTAGTCACACCGCATTCGCAGACAGAGCTGTCCGTTAAGATGCAGCCGGGTCAGCCTATTGGGTGCCTCTGATTCAGAACACGCCCCTTAGTCACAGCCCATTCGCGGACAGAAGAGTCTGTTATAATCCACCCCGGACAACCTATTGGCCGCCAGCAGCCCCAGAACACGCCTTGAGTCACCGCCCATTGGCGCACGGAGCAGTCCGTTAAGAGTCACCTCGGACAGCCTCAGATTGGGCGCCACAGATTCCGAACACGCCCTTTACTCTCAGCCCATTCGCGGACAGAACAGTCTGTTACGATCAGTCCGGGACAGTCTCTCGGCCAGCCTTAGTGTAGGGAGAACAGAGTCAAGTATGAAACAGGATTCCCCAAGTGGAAGTGACTCCCCAGAATTTGTTCCCCACAACTAAAAGTCTAAGGAGGAGAAGTTTGTTAAGTAGAAGAAGCATAGAAGTGTTTAGATTTATTCTTGTGAAAGTGTTTAGATTTAGTGTTATCAAGCTTGAGAAGTGTTTAGATTTATAATTATTATTATTATTATTATTTGTTAGGATTGTTTAATTATAAATCTAAACATTTTTGCCCCTCTAGAATATAATTGGTTAGGAATGTAATATTAGGTCATGTAACTTCAAACTGTTAAAAATATACTACTATGTAGCCAGAAACAGCTCCCCTCGCTGTGCGCCAGGGCACGCTCAAACTTACTGTTACACAATTGACAACCGTTCTCTTCAAAGCATTGTGAAGCACTTAACCCTAATCGCAAAGTGAAGCATTGTAACTATAACAGTAACTAACTCAGCGCTCAGAGAGAGAATGTTTTAAGAAATGCCACCCAGAAACGTTTGTAACTTTTTGTAACTACAACTCTTGTATTATTATGCAAAATACTGTATGGGAAACATTAATTAGGGAATGTACATAAGAGAGAGAGTGCTTGGACGATGAATGAATGGTTGTGAGAGGTGCCAGCCTGAGAATGCAGCAACAAAGGGCTGAAGAAGGCGTCAGGTGCCAGTGCAATTGGCTCCCCGTAGCCGTTTCTAACACACACATGAGCCGCTCTGATTTGGCTTCTAACACTTTTAGCTGCTCGGTTCTGCAAGCGCGGAGAGGAAGCCGCGTCCGATAGATGGAGGTTCTCCGCGACACATTTGGCAGCCTGGACCCCCTGCCTCTGGTCCAAAGAGTCTCAACCAACCCCCGACCCCATGACCCTTGTTCTCAGTGATTCCGCCAGCTGCTTGGTGCCTTTAGTACCCGGCCCCGCTTGCAAAGTCCCCCCCCCCAGCAGCATGACCCGAGAGCGAAACAAGAGACCCCCCCCCCCAGCAGCAAAACCCGAGAGCAGCGCGAAAGAACCCCCCCGGCATTGCGACCCGAGGGCGGCGCCAGAGACCCCCCCCCAGCAGCAAGTCCCGAGGGCGGCGCCAGAGACCCTCCCCAGCAGCGTGACCCGAGAGCGAAGCCAGAGACCTCCCCCAGCAGAGTGACCCGAAAACGGTGCCAGAGACCCCCCCCAGCAGCAAGACCCGAGAGCGGCACCACAGACCCGCCCCCAGCAGTGCGACCCAAGAGTGGCGCCAGAGACCCTCCCCCCAGCAGCATCACCAGAGAACGGTGACAGAGATCTCCCCCCCCCCCAGCAGCACAACCTGAGATGGGAGCCAGAGGCCCCCCCCAGCAGCATCACCCGAGAGTGGCGCCAGAGACCCCCCCCAGCAGCATGAGATGAAAGTGGCGACAGAGACCCCACCCCCAAGGAGCACGACCCGAGACCGGCGTCGGAGACCCCCCCAGAAGCATTACCCGAGAGTGGAGACAGAAACCCCACCCCCAGCACCGCTACCGGAGAGCGGCGCCAGAGACCTCCCCGAACAGCATCACCCGAGAGCGGCCCCAGACACCCACCCAGCAGCAAAACCCGAGAGAGGTGCCAGAGACCCCCCGCAGCAGCATCACCTGATAGCGGGGCCAGTGACACCCCCCGTCTGCAGCATGACCGGAGGGAGGCTCCAGAGACCACCCCCAGTAGTGCGACCCGAGAGCGGCGCCAGAGACCTCCCCCCAGCACCGCGACCCGAGAGTGGAGACAGAGACCCCACCCCCAGCACCACTACCGAGAGCGGCACCAGAGACCCCCCCAACAGCGCGACCCGAAAGCGGTAACAGAGACCCCCCCCCAGCAGCACGACCGGAGAGCGAAGCCAGAGACCCCCCCAGCAGCATGATCCCAAGGAGGCGCCAGAGACCCCCCCCAGTAGCGCGACTCGAGAGCAGCACCAGAGATTCCCCGCAGCAGCATAACCCGAGAGAGGCGCCAGACTCCCTCCCAGCAGCACGACCTGAGAGTGGCCCCAAAGACCCCTCCCCCCCAGCAGCGAGACCCGAGAGCAGCGCTAGAGACACCCCCAAGCTGCACGACCCGAGAGCGGCACCAGAATCCCTCCCTGCAGCGAGATCCGAGAGCGGCGTGACTGAAGAGACCTCTCACTCACTAAGGTCTGTGGCTGTGGGAATTCTATCCTTTAGCCCTTCCCCCCCGCCCCTCGCCTATGTATAGGGCCCTCTACAAGAACACTGAGTCAGTCAGCCATGACGCACCACCGCTCTCCCTTGCGCGACTAGCGTACCTGCAGAATTCCCGTTGGCTCCTGAGCCCTTAACCCGTGGAGATGCTCACCTGGAATGCCTGCACGTGAGCTATACAAGGACACGGCAGAAGCAGAGCAAGGACAAAGACACAGACAGAAACAGACAGACAGAACGTATTGGCCAATACGAGAGAGCAACAAGAGAGAAACACATGAGAGGCAGACGGAAACCTTACCGCCTTGCGTCTTCCTCCTCGAGCCAAGCGTCTGCTGAGAAGGACGCCGTGTTCCAGAGAAATCAGCACCCCTGACAAACGGAAGCCCTGTTTCTCCCACTACCAAGGAATCACCTCGCGAACCTCCGCTCGGACTCGCTGTCTAAGCAAACCTGACTTCCCTTCCTAGACCCGAGTGCGCCGTAAGCCGAGAGATTTCCAAACCCGACACTTATCTCCCTGTCAGCGATGGCTGCTCCGCTCCCAGCCGGACGGTTCTCGCCTCGCTTCGACCAAGCTCCCGAGCTCGCTGTTCTCGTTTCCGTTCCATCCCCAGACGGGAGGACACCGGGAGGGTTGACTTCTTATCGCTCACTACCGAACACAGCAGAGGGGAAAAAACAAACAAACAACTTAGCTTTTCAGTCCGCAAGGACGCGGCATCGCTTCTCCTCCCACCATCGCACCGCTGCCTCCCACCATCGGCCACCCCCTCCCGCTGCCACTCCAGGAACGCGGAGAGAACGGAGGCCTTGAATATCTATCCACGCTCTGTTGAACTGCCTATGCCCCTTCACCAGTCCCCAAGCCACCAGGCTCCGTGACCCAGCAGGAAGCTCTCTGCCTCAGAAGAAACATACTGCCAGGACGCTTAAAGATTTCAAAGCACGCACCTCTTACTCACACAGAGCCATGGGAAGGCCGAACGCTGAGGACCCTTCACATGTTCCGAGAATCACGTCCAGGCAGCTCAAGTACATCTCGGACGATTTATTCTCCGCCCACGGCCACGCACTGATTCCTCTGCAAGGGTGGCCAAAAAAGCCCAGCGTTAGCTCTCACTCACTAAAGTCTGTGGCTGTGGGAATTCTATCCTTTAGCCCTTTCCCCCCCTCTCGCCTATGTATCGGGTCCTCTACAAGAACACCGAGTCATTCAGCCATGACGCACCACCGCTCTCCCTTGCGCGACTTGCGAACCTGCTGAATTCCCGTTGGCTCCTGAGCCCTTAACCCTTGGAGATGCTCACCTGGAATGCCTGCAAGTGTGCTGTACAAGGACACGGCAGAAGCAGAGCAAGGACAAAGACACAGACAGAAACAGACAGACAGGACGTATTGGCCAATACGAGAGAGCAACAAGAGAGAAACACATGCGAGGCAGCCAGAAACCTTACCACCTTGCGTCTTCCTCCTCGAGCCAAGCGTCTGCTGAGAAGGACACCGTGTTCCAGAGAAACCAGCACCCCTGACAAACGGGAGCCCTGTTTCTCCCACTACCAAGTAAGCACCTCGGGAACCTCCGCTCGGACTCGCTGTCTAAGCAAACGTGACTTCCCTTCCTAGACCCGAGTGGGCCGTAAGCCGAGAGATTTCCAGACCCGACACTTATCTCCCGGTCAGCGATGGCTGCTCCGCTCCCAGCAGGACGGTTCTCGCCTCGCTTCGACCAAGCTCCCAAGCTCGCCGTTCTCTTTTCCGTTCCATCCCCAGACGGGAGGACACCGGGAGGGTTGACTTCTTATCGCTCGCTACCGAACACAGCTGAGGGGAAAAAACAAACAAACAACTTAGCTTTTCAGTCCGCAAGGACGCGGCATCGCTTCTCCTCCCACCATCGGCCACCCCCTCCCGCTGCCACTCCAGGAACTCGGAGAGAACGGAGGCCTTGAATATCTATCCACGCACTGTTGAACCGCCTACTGCCCCTTCACCAGTCCCCAAGCCACCAGGCTCCGTGCCCCAGCAGGAAGCTCTCTGCCTCAGAAGAAACATACTGCCAGGACGCTTGAAGATTTCAAAGCACGCACCTCTTACTCACACAGAGCCATGGGAAGGCCGAACGCTGAGGACCCTTCACGTGTTCCGAGAATCACGTCCAGGCAGCTCAAGTCCATCTCGGACGGTATCTTCTCAGCCCACTGCCCAGCCAGTTTCCCAGCTGTTACCCAGTCTGGAGCCAGCAAAGCCCTCGGGCAGGAGTGACAGCAAAGGGCTAGGACCCAGAAGCCGTGTCCAGGGGTCAGTCTGGAGTGCTGTACAAAGCCCAGGACCATCCACATATCCTGTGTGGTGCAACCTGCTGAGTGGAGACAAAGGCTCAGGGCTGCTCTCATACCCTGATCAGACACTTTACTGAATGTGGTGCAGGGAAAAGGTGGACTGATGGCTCCCATGAATGGGCGTGCAGACTGGAGTGAGGAAGGGCCCCGGGATAAGAATATGGATGGGGGTGCAGGCTGGGGGGAGGAAGGGCCCCGGGATAAGCATATGGACGGGGGTGCAGGCTGGGGGGAGGAAGGGCCCCGGGATAAGCATATGGACGGGGGTGCAGGCTGGGGAGAGGAAGGGCCCCGGGATAAGAGTATGGACGGGGTGCAGGCTGGGGTGAGGAAGCAGGAGGGGAGGGGGCTGCGCGGAGCCTGGAGTGCGGGATGAGGGGGCCATGGGCAGGAGGGGAGAGGGCTGTGCGGAGCCTGGAGTGCGGGATGAGGGGGCCGGGGGCAGGAGGGGAGAGGGCTGTGCGGAGCCTGGAGTGCGGGATGAGGGGGCCATGGGCAGGAGGGGAGAGGGCTGCGCAGAGCCTGGTGTGTGGGATGAGGGGGCCGGGGGCAGGAGGGGAGAGGGCTGCGCGGAGCCTGGAAATAACGAGCTTCTTACTTTGCCTGCTGTCAAAGGGCAAGACTGGGGCCACGTGGCGTGCGGAGCAGGGACAGCAGCTGGGGGCGATGGAATTACACGTGCATTACCTGCAATGACCACCGAGTGGCACTGTGGAGGCGCTTCGGAATTACACGTGCATTACCTGCAATGACCACCGAGTGGCACTGTGGAGGCGCTTCGGAATTACACGTGCATTACCGGCAATGACCACCGAGCGGCACTGTGGAGGCGCTTCGGAATTACACGTGCATTACCTGCACTGACCACCGAGCGGCACTGTGGAGGCGCTACGGAATTACACGTGCATTACCGGCAATGACCACCGAGCGGCACTGTGGAGGCGCTTCGGAATTACACGTGCATTACCGGCAATGACCACCGAGCGGCACTGTGGAGGCGCTACGGAATTACACGTGCATTACCGCCGGTGACTACCGAGTGTCACTGTTGCTCTGCTAAGGGCCGTTATTTCCGAATAAAAAAGATTGTTCTTAGGGTAGAAATGCCCCATTCCGAACTAAGAACACGCTGGGCGGGGCTATGCCGGGGGGCGGGGCTATGATAGGGGCGGGGCGCGCTGTGACGTGCCCCGGGAGGCCGCACTATGAGAACTACAAGTCCCAGGATGCGTCGCTAACACTTGGAGTGACACGAGCGCGGGACCAACCGCGTCGCTCCCTGGTCAATGCCCCGTTGTGATGTCACTTCCGCTGCACCCGCCCAACCGAACAGCGCCGGGCCTGCCTTGGCCCTGCAATGGCCGATGGGAGCTGCGGACAGGGGCACTCAGTTTCCCACAAGCCACTGCGGCTACTTTCCCTACTCCCCCTCATCCCGCCCCTCCCCATTGCTGGGCGGGGCTCCTGCCTCAGAGACGGCAGCGTCCGCAGCTGATGCCCCGCCCCCACTCGGGAGAGGAGACTCCGCGGCAACCCTTCCCCCCCAAACTCCTCCCCACCCCGTGCAGTCTGATCCCCCCAAACTCCTCCCCGCCCCGTGCAGTCTGATCCCCCCTCAAACTCCTCCCCCCCGTGCAGTCTGATCCCCCCAAACTTCCCCTCCGCCCCGTGCACTCTGATCCTCCCCCCCGTGCAGTCTGATCCCCCCAAACTCCTCTCCCCCCGTGCAGTCTGATCCCCCCAAACTCCTCCCCGCCCCGTGCAGTCCGATCCCCCCAAACACCTCCCCGCCCCGTGCAGTCCGATCCCCCCCAAACACCTCCCCGCCCCGTGCAGTCCGATCCCCCCCAAACACCTCCCCGCCCCGTGCAGTCCGATCCCCCCCAAACTCCTCCCCGCCCCGTGCAGTCTGATCCCCCTCCAAACTCCTCCCCCCCCGTGCAGTCTGATCCCCCCCCAAACTCCTCCCCGCTCCGTGCAGTCTGATCCTCCCCCCCGTGCAGTCCGATCCCCCCCAAACTCCTCTCCCTCCGTGCAGTCCGATCCCCCCCAAACTCCTCCCCGCCCCGTGCAGTCCGATCCCCCCCAAACTCTTCCCCGCCCCGTGCAGTCCGATCCCCCCAAACTCCTCCCCGCCCCGTGCAGTCTGATCTCCCCCAAAACTCCTCCCCGCCCCGTTCAGTCTGATCCCCCCCAAACTCCTACCCGCTCCGTGCAGTCTGATCCCCCCCAAACTCCTCTCCCCCCCGTGCAGTCTGATCCCCCCCACACTCCTCTCCGCCCCGTGCAGTCTGATCGCCCCCCCAAACTCCTGTCCGCCCCGTGCAGTCTGATCCCCCCCAAAGCTCCTCCCTGCCCCGTGCAGTCTGATCCCCCCCAAAACTCCTCCCCGCTCCGTGCAGTCTGATTCTCCCCCCCGTGCAGTCTGATCCCCCCAAACTCCTCCCCGCTCCGTGCAGTCTGATCCCCCCCAAACTCCTCTCCCCCCGTGCAGTCTGATCCCCCCAAACTCCTCTCCCCCCCGTGCAGTCTGATCCCCCCCACACTCCCCTCCGCCCCGTGCAGTCTGATCGCTCCCCAAAACTCCTGTCCGCCCCGTGCAGTCTGATCCCCCTAAACTCCTCCCCGCCCCATGCAGTCTGATCCCCCCAAACTCCTCACCCCCGTGCAGTCTGATCCCCCCCAAACTCCTCCCCCCGTGCAGTCTGATCCCCCCCTAAACTCCTCCTCGCCCCGTGCAGTCTGATCCCCCCCCAACTCCTCCCCGCCCCGTGCAGTCTGATCCCCCCCCAAACTCCTCCTCCCCCCGTGCAGTCTGATCTCCTACCCCCCACGAAACTCCTCTCCGCCCCCTGCAGTCTGATCCCCTACCCCCCTAACTCCTCTCCGCGCCATGCAGTATGATCCCCCCTCACCAAACTCCTCCCCGCCCCGTGCAGCCCCTAAGTTTGCCCCCCAATTCTCAGCCACTCCCCCCCTCTCCCCACACGGCCCCCACCCAGGACGCTCTCGGCCTCTGCAGGAGGCACAGCCGGGCACTGGGCAGCACTGCGGGCAGCCAGGGCCAGAGCATCGCCTCCCGCCGAACTGCCCCCCCCCCGGGCACAGGGGGGATTCAGCGGGCACCCGGCCCCGCCCCCAGGCAGCGAGCAGCGCGGGGAGCAGGGCTCAGGCCGCCCCGCCCCCCCGCGTGCGGGACACGTTCTGTGCGTGCCCCGCCCGCGGGAACCACCCCTCGAGGGCGCGCGGCTCCCCGGCGGGGGGAGGGGGCACGTGACACTCCCGCGCCCCGGTGGCCCGCAGCCCCCCCTCCCCGAGACACCCACGTGACTGGAGCCCGGGTCAGCTCCCGCGCCCCAAAGGGAGGGCCACAGCCCCGTTCCCCCGGCACCACGTGGGGGGGGGTCACAGGGGCGCTGCTCCCCGGGGAGGCTGCAGCGCCGGGGGGGGGGCAGAAATCGCCCCCCCACCTCCGCCAGGGGCCGCCCCGCCGATGTCCAGCCTGGGGCCCGGAGAGAAGCAGGCGGGGGGGGGGGCTCCACGTCACTGCCAGCTCCCGCCCCGCCCCCCAGGCTCCGCCCCTCAGCGCCCCCCGCAGCGTTTTCCCGCCCGCCTCGTCAGCGCGAGCGTCCCGGGAGTTTCCCGCCCAGCCAGCGCCGCCCGCGCCTGCGCTCTCCCGCGCCCTGTCCCCTCCTGCCCCCCCCAGTGCCAAGGCCTCCCCCGGCCCCTCCCCCTCCCTCCTGCCCCCCCAGTGCCAAGGCCCCCCCGGCCCCTCACCCCCTCCTGCCCCCCCAGTGCCAAGGCCCCCCCCGGCCCCTCCCCCTCCCTCCTGCCCCCCCAGTGCCAAGGCCCCCCCCGGCCCCTCACCCCCTCCTGCCCCCCCAGTGCCAAGGCCCCCCCCGGCCCCTCCCCCTCCCTCCTGCCCCCCCAGTGCCAAGCGCCCCCCCCGGCCCCTCACACCCAGCCTGCTCCTACACCTCACCCCTGTCCAGACACCCCACCCCCAGCCCGCTCCCCCACCTTCCCTCGCGCCCCCTCCTCCCCCGGGCCAGACACCAACAAGGGGCGGGCTGGGGGCGGGGAGCTTCGCACTCGGACCCAGGATTCGCTCGCGCCCCCGCGCGCTCCTCGGACCTTCCTGTCATGGCGGCGCCGGCCGCCCAGTCAGACAACGCCCCCCTGCGGCGGCCCATTGGCCGAACCAGAGGCAGGATCCCCTTTGCTGACAGCCCATTGGGCGACACTATCCTCCGCCAAGGCTGTCTTCCGAAAGCCCATTGGCTGGCACACAGCCAGGAACCACCCCTAAGTCACAGACAATTCCAGGACAGAGCAGCCCATTAAGATCCACCCCGGACAGCCTATTGGTCGAGAGCAGTGGCAGGTCAGTCCCCCTAGTCACACCGCATTCGCAGACAGAGCTGTCCGTTAAGATGCAGCCGGGTCAGCCTATTGGGTGCCTCTGATTCAGAACACGCCCCTTAGTCACAGCCCATTCGCGGACAGAAGAGTCTGTTATAATCCACCCCGGACAACCTATTGGCCGCCAGCAGCCCCAGAACACGCCTTGAGTCACCGCCCATTGGCGCACGGAGCAGTCCGTTAAGAGTCACCTCGGACAGCCTCAGATTGGGCGCCACAGATTCCGAACACGCCCTTTACTCTCAGCCCATTCGCGGACAGAACAGTCTGTTACGATCAGTCCGGGACAGTCTCTCGGCCAGCCTTAGTGTAGGGAGAACAGAGTCAAGTATGAAACAGGATTCCCCAAGTGGAAGTGACTCCCCAGAATTTGTTCCCCACAACTAAAAGTCTAAGGAGGAGAAGTTTGTTAAGTAGAAGAAGCATAGAAGTGTTTAGATTTATTCTTGTGAAAGTGTTTAGATTTAGTGTTATCAAGCTTGAGAAGTGTTTAGATTTATAATTATTATTATTATTATTATTTGTTAGGATTGTTTAATTATAAATCTAAACATTTTTGCCCCTCTAGAATATAATTGGTTAGGAATGTAATATTAGGTCATGTAACTTCAAACTGTTAAAAATATACTACTATGTAGCCAGAAACAGCTCCCCTCGCTGTGCGCCAGGGCACGCTCAAACTTACTGTTACACAATTGACAACCGTTCTCTTCAAAGCATTGTGAAGCACTTAACCCTAATCGCAAAGTGAAGCATTGTAACTATAACAGTAACTAACTCAGCGCTCAGAGAGAGAATGTTTTAAGAAATGCCACCCAGAAACGTTTGTAACTTTTTGTAACTACAACTCTTGTATTATTATGCAAAATACTGTATGGGAAACATTAATTAGGGAATGTACATAAGAGAGAGAGTGCTTGGACGATGAATGAATGGTTGTGAGAGGTGCCAGCCTGAGAATGCAGCAACAAAGGGCTGAAGAAGGCGTCAGGTGCCAGTGCAATTGGCTCCCCGTAGCCGTTTCTAACACACACATGAGCCGCTCTGATTTGGCTTCTAACACTTTTAGCTGCTCGGTTCTGCAAGCGCGGAGAGGAAGCCGCGTCCGATAGATGGAGGTTCTCCGCGACACATTTGGCAGCCTGGACCCCCTGCCTCTGGTCCAAAGAGTCTCAACCAACCCCCGACCCCATGACCCTTGTTCTCAGTGATTCCGCCAGCTGCTTGGTGCCTTTAGTACCCGGCCCCGCTTGCAAAGTCCCCCCCCCAGCAGCATGACCCGAGAGCGAAACAAGAGACCCCCCCCCCAGCAGCAAAACCCGAGAGCAGCGCGAAAGAACCCCCCCGGCATTGCGACCCGAGGGCGGCGCCAGAGACCCCCCCCAGCAGCAAGTCCCGAGGGCGGCGCCAGAGACCCTCCCCAGCAGCGTGACCCGAGAGCGAAGCCAGAGACCTCCCCCAGCAGAGTGACCCGAAAACGGTGCCAGAGACCCCCCCCCCCAGCAGCAAGACCCGAGAGCGGCACCACAGACCCGCCCCCAGCAGTGCGACCCAAGAGTGGCGCCAGAGACCCTCCCCCCAGCAGCATCACCAGAGAACGGCGACAGAGATCTCCCCCCCCCAGCAGCACAACCTGAGATGGGAGCCAGAGGCCCCCCCCAGCAGCATCACCCGAGAGTGGCGCCAGAGACCCCCCCCAGCAGCATGAGATGAAAGTGGCGACAGAGACCCCACCCCCAAGGAGCGCGACCCGAGACCGGCGCCGGAGACCCCCCCAGAAGCATTACCCGAGAGTGGAGACAGAAACCCCACCCCCAGCACCGCTACCGGAGAGCGGCGCCAGAGACCTCCCCGAACAGCATCACCCGAGAGCGGCCCCAGACACCCACCCAGCAGCAAAACCCGAGAGAGGTGCCAGAGACCCCCCGCAGCAGCATCACCTGATAGCGGGGCCAGTGACACCCCCCGTCTGCAGCATGACCGGAGGGAGGCTCCAGAGACCACCCCCAGTAGTGCGACCCGAGAGCGGCGCCAGAGACCTCCCCCCAGCAGCGCGACCCGAAAGCGGTAACAGAGACCCCCCCCCAGCAGCACGACCGGAGAGCGAAGCCAGAGACCCCCCCAGCAGCATGATCCCAAGGAGGCGCCAGAGACCCCCCCCAGTAGCGCGACTCGAGAGCGGCACCAGAGATTCCCCGCAGCAGCATAACCCGAGAGAGGCGCCAGACTCCCTCCCAGCAGCACGACCTGAGAGTGGCCCCAAAGACCCCTCCCCCCCAGCAGCGAGACCCGAGAGCAGCGCTAGAGACACCCCCAAGCTGCACGACCCGAGAGCGGCACCAGAATCCCTCCCTGCAGCGAGATCCGAGAGCGGCGTGACTGAAGAGACCTCTCACTCACTAAGGTCTGTGGCTGTGGGAATTCTATCCTTTAGCCCTTCCCCCCCACCCCTCGCCTATGTATAGGGCCCTCTACAAGAACACTGAGTCAGTCAGCCATGACGCACCACCGCTCTCCCTTGCGCGACTAGCGTACCTGCAGAATTCCCGTTGGCTCCTGAGCCCTTAACCCGTGGAGATGCTCACCTGGAATGCCTGCACGTGAGCTATACAAGGACACGGCAGAAGCAGAGCAAGGACAAAGACACAGACAGAAACAGACAGACAGAACGTATTGGCCAATACGAGAGAGCAACAAGAGAGAAACACATGAGAGGCAGACGGAAACCTTACCGCCTTGCGTCTTCCTCCTCGAGCCAAGCGTCTGCTGAGAAGGACGCCGTGTTCCAGAGAAATCAGCACCCCTGACAAACGGAAGCCCTGTTTCTCCCACTACCAAGGAATCACCTCGCGAACCTCCGCTCGGACTCGCTGTCTAAGCAAACCTGACTTCCCTTCCTAGACCCGAGTGCGCCGTAAGCCGAGAGATTTCCAAACCCGACACTTATCTCCCTGTCAGCGATGGCTGCTCCGCTCCCAGCCGGACGGTTCTCGCCTCGCTTCGACCAAGCTCCCGAGCTCGCTGTTCTCGTTTCCGTTCCATCCCCAGACGGGAGGACACCGGGAGGGTTGACTTCTTATCGCTCACTACCGAACACAGCAGAGGGGAAAAAACAAACAAACAACTTAGCTTTTCAGTCCGCAAGGACGCGGCATCGCTTCTCCTCCCACCATCGCACCGCTGCCTCCCACCATCGGCCACCCCCTCCCGCTGCCACTCCAGGAACGCGGAGAGAACGGAGGCCTTGAATATCTATCCACGCTCTGTTGAACTGCCTATGCCCCTTCACCAGTCCCCAAGCCACCAGGCTCCGTGACCCAGCAGGAAGCTCTCTGCCTCAGAAGAAACATACTGCCAGGACGCTTAAAGATTTCAAAGCACGCACCTCTTACTCACACAGAGCCATGGGAAGGCCGAACGCTGAGGACCCTTCACATGTTCCGAGAATCACGTCCAGGCAGCTCAAGTACATCTCGGACGATTTATTCTCCGCCCACGGCCACGCACTGATTCCTCTGCAAGGGTGGCCAAAAAAGCCCAGCGTTAGCTCTCACTCACTAAAGTCTGTGGCTGTGGGAATTCTATCCTTTAGCCCTTTCCCCCCCTCTCGCCTATGTATCGGGTCCTCTACAAGAACACCGAGTCATTCAGCCATGACGCACCACCGCTCTCCCTTGCGCGACTTGCGAACCTGCTGAATTCCCGTTGGCTCCTGAGCCCTTAACCCTTGGAGATGCTCACCTGGAATGCCTGCAAGTGTGCTGTACAAGGACACGGCAGAAGCAGAGCAAGGACAAAGACACAGACAGAAACAGACAGACAGGACGTATTGGCCAATACGAGAGAGCAACAAGAGAGAAACACATGCGAGGCAGCCAGAAACCTTACCACCTTGCGTCTTCCTCCTCGAGCCAAGCGTCTGCTGAGAAGGACACCGTGTTCCAGAGAAACCAGCACCCCTGACAAACGGGAGCCCTGTTTCTCCCACTACCAAGTAAGCACCTCGGGAACCTCCGCTCGGACTCGCTGTCTAAGCAAACGTGACTTCCCTTCCTAGACCCGAGTGGGCCGTAAGCCGAGAGATTTCCAGACCCGACACTTATCTCCCGGTCAGCGATGGCTGCTCCGCTCCCAGCAGGACGGTTCTCGCCTCGCTTCGACCAAGCTCCCAAGCTCGCCGTTCTCTTTTCCGTTCCATCCCCAGACGGGAGGACACCGGGAGGGTTGACTTCTTATCGCTCGCTACCGAACACAGCTGAGGGGAAAAAACAAACAAACAACTTAGCTTTTCAGTCCGCAAGGACGCGGCATCGCTTCTCCTCCCACCATCGGCCACCCCCTCCCGCTGCCACTCCAGGAACTCGGAGAGAACGGAGGCCTTGAATATCTATCCACGCACTGTTGAACCGCCTACTGCCCCTTCACCAGTCCCCAAGCCACCAGGCTCCGTGCCCCAGCAGGAAGCTCTCTGCCTCAGAAGAAACATACTGCCAGGACGCTTGAAGATTTCAAAGCACGCACCTCTTACTCACACAGAGCCATGGGAAGGCCGAACGCTGAGGACCCTTCACGTGTTCCGAGAATCACGTCCAGGCAGCTCAAGTCCATCTCGGACGGTATCTTCTCAGCCCACTGCCCAGCCAGTTTCCCAGCTGTTACCCAGTCTGGAGCCAGCAAAGCCCTCGGGCAGGAGTGACAGCAAAGGGCTAGGACCCAGAAGCCGTGTCCAGGGGTCAGTCTGGAGTGCTGTACAAAGCCCAGGACCATCCACATATCCTGTGTGGTGCAACCTGCTGAGTGGAGACAAAGGCTCAGGGCTGCTCTCATACCCTGATCAGACACTTTACTGAATGTGGTGCAGGGAAAAGGTGGACTGATGGCTCCCATGAATGGGCGTGCAGACTGGAGTGAGGAAGGGCCCCGGGATAAGAATATGGATGGGGGTGCAGGCTGGGGGGAGGAAGGGCCCCGGGATAAGAATATGGATGGGGGTGCAGGCTGGGGGGAGGAAGGGCCCCGGGATAAGCATATGGACGGGGGTGCAGGCTGGGGAGAGGAAGGGCCCCGGGATAAGAGTATGGACGGGGTGCAGGCTGGGGTGAGGAAGCAGGAGGGGAGGGGGCTGCGCGGAGCCTGGAGTGCGGGATGAGGGGGCCATGGGCAGGAGGGGAGAGGGCTGTGCGGAGCCTGGAGTGCGGGATGAGGGGGCCATGGGCAGGAGGGGAGACGGCTGCGCAGAGCCTGGTGTGTGGGATGAGGGGGCCGGGGGCAGGAGGGGAGAGGGCTGCGCGGAGCCTGGAAATAACGAGCTTCTTACTTTGCCTGCTGTCAAAGGGCAAGACTGGGGCCACGTGGCGTGCGGAGCAGGGACAGCAGCTGGGGGCGATGGAATTACACGTGCATTACCTGCAATGACCACCGAGTGGCACTGTGGAGGCGCTTCGGAATTACACGTGCATTACCTGCAATGACCACCGAGTGGCACTGTGGAGGCGCTTCGGAATTACACGTGCATTACCGGCAATGACCACCGAGCGGCACTGTGGAGGCGCTTCGGAATTACACGTGCATTACCTGCACTGACCACCGAGCGGCACTGTGGAGGCGCTACGGAATTACACGTGCATTACCGGCAATGACCACCGAGCGGCACTGTGGAGGCGCTTCGGAATTACACGTGCATTACCGGCAATGACCACCGAGCGGCACTGTGGAGGCGCTACGGAATTACACGTGCATTACCGCCGGTGACTACCGAGTGTCACTGTTGCTCTGCTAAGGGCCGTTATTTCCGAATAAAAAAGATTGTTCTTAGGGTAGAAATGCCCCATTCCGAACTAAGAACACGCTGGGCGGGGCTATGCCGGGGGGCGGGGCTATGATAGGGGCGGGGCGCGCTGCGACGTGCCCCGGGAGGCCGCACTATGAGAACTACAAGTCCCAGGATGCGTCGCTAACACTTGGAGTGACACGAGCGCGGGACCAACCGCGTCGCTCCCTGGTCAATGCCCCGTTGTGATGTCACTTCCGCTGCACCCGCCCAACCGAACAGCGCCGGGCCTGCGCTGGCCCTGCAATGGCCGATGGGAGCTGCGGACAGGGGCACTCAGTTTCCCACAAGCCACTGCGGCTACTTTCCCTACTCCCCCTCATCCCGCCCCTCCCCATTGCTGGGCGGGGCTCCTGCCTCAGAGACGGCAGCGTCCGCAGCTGATGCCCCGCCCCCACTCGGGAGAGGAGACTCCGCGGCAACCCTTCCCCCCCAAACTCCTCCCCACCCCGTGCAGTCTGATCCCCCCAAACTCCTCCCCGCCCCGTGCAGTCTGATCCCCCCTCAAACTCCTCCCCCCCGTGCAGTCTGATCCCCCCAAACTTCCCCTCCGCCCCGTGCACTCTGATCCTCCCCCCCGTGCAGTCTGATCCCCCCAAACTCCTCTCCCCCCGTGCAGTCTGATCCCCCCAAACTCCTCCCCGCCCCGTGCAGTCCGATCCCCCCAAACTCTTCCCCGCCCCGTGCAGTATGATCCCCCCAAACACCTCCCCAACCCGTGCAGTCCGATTCCCCCCAAACACCTCCCCGCCCCGTGCAGTCCGATCCCCCCCAAACTCCTCCCCGCCCCGTGCAGTCTGATCCCCCTCCAAACTCCTCCCCCCCCGTGCAGTCTGATCCTCCCCCCCGTGCAGTCTGATCCCCCCCCAAACTCCTCCCCGCTCCGTGCAGTCTGATCCTCCCCCCCGTGCAGTCCGATCCCCCCAAACTCTTCCCCGCCCCGTGCAGTCCGATCCCCCCCAAACTCCTCCCCGCCCCGTGCAGTCCGATCCCCCCCAAACTCCTCCCCGCCCCGTGCAGTCCGATCCCCCCCAAACTCTTCCCCGCCCCGTGCAGTCCGATCCCCCCAAACTCCTCCCCGCCCCGTGCAGTCTGATCCCCCCCAAACTCCTCCCCGCCCCGTTCAGTCTGATCCCCCCCAAACTCCTCCCCGCTCCGTGCAGTCTGATCCCCCCCAAACTCCTCTCCCCCCCGTGCAGTCTGATCCCCCCCACACTCCTCTCCGCCCCGTGCAGTCTGATCGCCCCCCCAAACTCCTGTCCGCCCCGTGCAGTCTGATCCCCCCCAAAGCTCCTCCCTGCCCCGTGCAGTCTGATCCCCCCCAAAACTCCTCCCCGCTCCGTGCAGTCTGATTCTCCCCCCCGTGCAGTCTGATCCCCCCAAACTCCTCCCCGCTCCGTGCAGTCTGATCCCCCCCAAACTCCTCTCCCCCCGTGCAGTCTGATCCCCCTCCAAACTCCTCCCCCCCCGTGCAGTCTGATCCTCCCCCCCGTGCAGTCTGATCCTCCCCCAAACTCCTCCCCGCTCCGTGCAGTCTGATCCTCCCCCCCCGTGCAGTCTGATCCCCCCAAACTCCTCCCCGCCCCGTGCAGTCCGATCCCCCCAAACTCTTCCCCCCCGTGCAATCTGATCCCCCCAAACTCCTCTCCCCCCGTGCAGTCTGATCCCCCCCAAACTCCTCCCCGCCCCGTGCAGTCCAATCCCCCCAAACTCCTCTCCCTCCGTGCAGTCCGATCCCCCCCAAACTCCTCCCCGCCCCGTGCAGTCCGATCCCCCCAAACTCCTCCCCGCTCCGTGCAGTCTGATCCTTCCCCAAACTCCTCCCCGCTCCGTGCAGTCTGATCCTTCCCCAAACTCTTCCCCGCCCCGTGCAGTCCGATCCCCCCAAACTCCTCTCCCTCCGTGCAGTCCGATCCCCCCCAAACTCCTCCCCCCCGTGCAATCTGATCCCCCCAAACTCCTCCCCCCCGTGCAATCTGATCCCCCCAAACTCCTCTCCCCCCGTGCAGTCTGATCCCCCCCAAACTCCTCCCCGCCCCGTGCAGTCCGATCCCCCCAAACTCTTCCCCGCCCCGTGCAGTCTGATCCCCCCAAACTCCTCTCCTTCCGTGCAGTCCGATCCCCCCCAAACTCCTCCCCGCCCCGTGCAGTCCGATCCCCCCAAACTCCTCCCCGCCCCGTTCAGTCTGATCCCCCCCCCAAACTCCTCCCCGCTCCGTGCAGTCTGATCCCCCCCAAACTCCTCTCCCCCCCGTGCAGTCTGATCCCCCCCACTCTCCCCTCCGCCCCGTGCAGTCTGATCGCCCCCCCAAACTCCTGTCCGCCCCGTGCAGTCTGATCCCCCCCAAAGCTCCTCCCTGCCCCGTGCAGTCTGATCCCCCCCCAAACTCCTCCCCGCTCCGTGCAGTCTGATCCACCCCAAACTCCTCTCCCCCCGTGCAGTCTGATCCCCCCAAACTCCTCTCCCCCCCGTGCAGTCTGATCCCCCCCACACTCCCCTCCGCCCCGTGCAGTCTGATCTCCTACCCCCCACGAAACTCCTCTCCACCCCCTGCAGTCTGATCCCCTACCCCCCTAACTCCTCTCCGCGCCATGCAGTCTGATCCCCCCTCACCAAACTCCTCCCCGCCCCGTGCAGTCTGCTTCCCCCCAAACTCCTCTCCGCCCCATGCAGTATGATTCCCCTTCACCAAACTCCTCTCCGCCCCATGCAGTATGATCCCCCCTCACCAAACTCCTCCCCGCCCCGTGCAGTCTGCTTCCCCCCAAACTCCTCTCCGCTCCATGCAGTCTGATCCCCCACCACCTCCAAACTCCTCTCCGCCCCGTGCAGTCTGCTCCCCCCAACACCAAATTTCCCAGCCGGCTTGTGCAGGGACTGGCAGCGGGACAGGCTGATGCTGCTGTTGCCTTCGAAAGTGCAGCGGGGAGCGTGAGGCGGGTGGGTGGGTGGGGAGGGGGGCGGCTGCCTCTGCTGCGTCCCGTTCACAAGCCCAGAGGGGCCGCGCGAGGATTTTCCGGAGACCCCGAGGAGTTTTCTGCCGCTCACTTCTGTGTCCCAGCTGAGTTCCTGCCAGTCAGTGGCCCCGCCCCTGCCATTAATGACGGAGCCTGGGACCCGTCTGTGTGCCACACAAACCCACGTGTCACTCGCCCGGGAGCCGATAGAACGTGCCCCGCGTTCCGTCATTTGCATGCACCGCGCCAGGGCAATGACGTCACTAGCAGTGCGCTGCTGTTCGTAGCCGGCAGTGGCAGCTTCGCACCGAGCCGGGCCACGAGGCAGCGGGCGCAGCGCTGGGGGCGGAGCTACAGGGGAGCGGCCCGGCCGGGCGGGGTGCACACTGGGGCGCCCAAGGGCTGAGATCCGGGCGGGGCAGCGTCACGCTCTGACCTCCCTGCCGCCTCCCGCCGCCGCTCCCTTGGGGCCGGGTGGCGCGGACCGGAAGCCGCTGCACTGCCCGGATTTCCTGGGGAACACGCTCCCTGTGACGTCAGGACCTGCCACAGAGGCAGGGCGCCACCCCGGCCAAGCAAGGAGCAGAGCTAGGGTTGCCAGATGGTTTCACCAAAAATACCAGGCACGCCTGACATGACATCACAATCTGCATTCCATCTGATTTAGAAAATACCCGACATTTATCAGAGGAGTAGCCGCGTTAGTCTGAATCTGCAAAAGCAGCGAGGAGCTTTCGCGGACATTGAGAAAATATAAATTTGTTTCCCGAAGAAAAAGCTGAAAGCCTGGACCGTCCAGTTCAAAACCGGACACCTGGCAACCATAAGCAGAGCGGTGCCTTGTCGGAGCGGTTCCAGCCTCCGCTCTGCTGTCCTTCCTCTGCCCCACGTACCACGGGAGCTGGTGGCCTACGCTGGCTGCACCGCCGCAGGAAACCTCCAACCCCAGTCGCTGTCCCAGCCAGGCACCCCGTGTCTGAACCCGTCCCGCCTGGCCCCGTGTCTCCTGCCTACCACCCGCTGACCTGGCACCAGCTGAGCGCTCGTACCTGGGCACCTTCCGGTCACGGTTCCCAGTCGGTTGCTGTCAGGCTGTGGACCGAGCAAACGTCACTTCCGGTCCGTGGGACTGAACGCACGTGGCGCCGGCATGATGCGAGGCCGCTCCTTGTTGCCCCACGTCGGATACAAAAGGAGCAGCTACCGCGCGGCAGTTAGAGCCTCGTGCTGAAACGCGCTGCAGCAGTGCTACTCTTCCCTGCCCCTCTCATCCCAGTTGCATGCTCCAGATGGGAGGGGAGGGGTGTCGCTTTCCAGGAGCTACTGCTGCCAGGGCACCGTCTGACTGGCACACGTCAGACGCACACGCCCGTGCCACAGCCACTCACCCTGCCAAATGCTCACACGCAGGGATGCGTGTACACACTCACAAACGCGAATTAACAGATTAACACGCCTGGGCGCCCACTCATGCCCTCGCTCAGATGCCCACACACGCATCTGCTCAATCTGCCCGCACGCAGGCATGTGCGCACACACGCAAATGGACACTTGCGGACGCACACACTTGCACTCATACTTACGTGCGCACGCATGCACGCCGACTAACAGTCGCCTAGAAGGACTCACCAATAATATTAAACTCAAAAGCCAAAGATTAGATCAATTAGGAGACAACTATTCCCACGAGGCCCTAATCCATGTCTGGGGCTCCTCGGTGCTGCTGGAGACCAAGTCTTTATTTCAATCCCAGTTTTGCCAACTCTCCGCATGCGTGACGCTAGGTCAATTGGCAGCCTACTCACTTAGTTTTCCGTATGATCCTAGACACGTTAAGTATCGCCAGCCAGGAGATTCGGGGGGCGGCGGGGCGGGGGGATTAATGACATTTTTAAAAATACAAAAATCGGTGTTCAGTTTCTGTTGTAGATAAACCTATGTACTTCATATGACTTGACACTGTGCCTCTCCATATAACCTTGTAACTTTGTATTAATCCATATGACCTTGTCACTTTGTATTAGAACCTGAATCCATATAACCTTGTAACTTAGTTTTCTACATAGGGTTCTAATACAGAGTATATAGTTAAAGAGGTAAAAATGTCATTTGCTAGGAGTAGAATAAGATCTTTCCCCCACTCTCTCCCCCCACTCTGTAATCAATTGCCCAGTTGAATGAACGAGGTGTGAATGAGTAACACTTGGGAGCCAAGCACCTCCAGAGAGCTACACCAGTTGAAAAGGGGGTAGAAGCCAGACCCAAGGTGTCAAGAGGGCTCAAGAAAGAAGAGCAGACATATTGAAGGCCTTGGGGATTAGAAGCAAGCACCTTCTTTGGAAAACACCCTCTCTTAACAGACAGCACCCACAAAGGGACCAAAGGACACAGACCCAGATTTTGAATCTGGGATATATTTGCATAAGAGGGAAGCTGCTATAAAAGTGAGTTGTCTCGCAGAGGACTCCGGGTCTCATCTTGTCACCATCGGAGCATCGATCCGGATCAGCAGAAGCCCGGCTCCACCCCTCCCCCATCTAACTCACCTGGCCAGTGAAGTTAAGGGGAGCAACAAGTTGGTAACAACAGCAAGACGGAGTGTGCTTGTGCACGTGTGTGTGTGTGTGTGTGAGAGTGAGTGCGCGAGTGACACAGAATAATCAATACTTATCATATGCATGTGGTAAATAAATAATTTCTCTCTCTCTCTCTCTCTATATATATATAATGTGTGTGTGTGTGATCAATAAATGTGGCGTGTTGCCTTATCCCTCTGAAAAAGATCCCGAGTACTTCTTTTAAGTACAACACTGTGACTTTTGTACTTCGTATTTTCAAGTTCTTCCACCACGAGCCAGAGGGCCTTTTCTCAGGGACCCGTACCACGCTCGCAAACGTCTGTGCGGCCCTCCCTCGATACTTACCTTGAGCCAATTGCTATTTGCTCTTCTTCCATAGATCGCTGTCTGGTTTCCATCTGCCGGCAGGGTCTCGGGGGGGTGGCTCCTTTCGGTCTCTGCCACCACATGGCCAGCCTCTCATCTCCTCCAAGTCTACAGGGACCGAAAAAGAGACAGAGAACGGTTAGGAGCTAGGCCACCCTAGATGTGTGGAAAGGACAGACACGTGCGTCACCTGGCTGCTGCTCACTGGAGCCCAGTGTTGCCTCTAACATTTCCCCTCCAGGAGCGGAGTGAGTTTTGTCTCGTGCTCCAAGATCGAGGTCACGTGCCCTTCTTCGGATGCCTGCCACCCAGGCGAAGACATGTCTCGTCTGTGTTTTTAAAACGTTCTGGAAGAAAGAGTACTAACACAAGGGAGAATTAACAAGGTCATTTAAACTGTAAATATTTGTTTGATATGAAGTCAAATAAAAGGAAAATTAATACTGCAACATTTTCAGTGGCCAACCTCCTCTCCTCTCCTCTCCTCTCCTCTCCCCTGCCCTGCCCTGCCCTGCCCCCTCCAGCTGGCCTAGATGATCTCTCCGGGTCCCTTATGGTAAAGCCCGCCCCGGGAGCCTGTGCTGAGGTGACAAGTTCTTCACAAGATACTGGGTATGTAAACTTTTTACGGAAAAGCGTCCGTGGCCAATCTAGTCGCGCTTTTCTGCAAAAAAGCCCCAATCGCCATTTTCGCCATCGGGGCTTTTTTGCGGAAAAGAACTCTCTGCTGTCTACACTGGCCCTTTTGCGCAGAAGTCTTTCGGAAAAAGACTTTTGCCCGAACGGGAGCAGCATAGTATTCCCGCAGAAGCACTGACAATCTTACATGAGATCGTCAGTGCTTTTGCGGAAATTCAAGCGGCCAGTGTAGACAGCTGGCAAGTTTTTCCGCAAAAGCAGATGATTAGCACACTTTCCTAGTTGAAAATCCAAGGAGAAGAAAGGGGAGAATTGCAAATCAAGACTCTCTTAAGGTGTCTGAAAGCTACTTTGGTCTGGGCCGGTACTCAGTGGTACCAAGGCAGACTTTTCTGTGGCTCGGTTGTCTAATGCCACACTAGAACAAGTCTACCACACCGAACGAAAGAGCAGACAATTACATGAAAGGGAAAAAAGGTGGCTTGGCAGAGAATTTGCTTCCGGACAAAAACAAGAGACTGCGGTGGTTAAAGAAGAACGGGAGGCATACCTGTGCATAAACCAATTCACCAGAAACCTTCTGAACAACCAGTTCAGTCACATGTCCTTACAGGGACAAGCACCTTAATGACGGTAGCCCTGACATTTTATTTTGCAGACGATTCTACTTGTGGAAGGGCTGCTGGAGTGAAACTTGAGGCCCAAGCAGGAGGAAAGTTTGATTTTCTAGTACCAAATAGAAAAACAATAATAGAACAAAAAGGCTAAAAGATGCCTAAGGGCGGAGATAGGGTCCAGAATGACTTAGACAAATTGGAGGATTGGGCCACAAGAAATCTGATGAGGTTCAACAAGGACAAGTGTAGAGTCCTGCACTTGGGATGGAAGAATCCCAAGCATAGTTACAAGCTGGGGACCAACCAGTTAAGTAGTAGTTCTGCAGACAGGACCTGGGGGTTACAGTGGATGAGAAGCTGGAGATGAGTCAACAGTGTGCCCTTGTAGCCAAGAAGGCTAATGGCATATTAGGTTGCATTAAGAGGAGCATTGCCAGTAGATCCAGAGATGTCATTATTCCCCTTTATTCGGCTTTGGTGAGGCCACATCTGGAGTACTGTGTCCAGTTCTGGGCCCCCCACTACAGAAGGGATGTGGACACATTGGAGAGGGTCCAGCAGAGGACAACCAAAATGATTAGGGGGCTGGAGCAATTGCTCTATGAAGAGGCTGAGGGATTTAGGTTTCTTTAGTCTGAAGAGGAGACCATGAGGGGGGATTTTATAGTAGCCTTCAACTTCCTTATAAGGACACAGGAACGCAAGGTAACCTGTTCTCCCAACTCTCGCTTTCAGACGGGGTGGGGAACCTTATTGGGGGGGCAGAAGGCACACACTAGTAGGGTTGCCAGATGGTTTCAGCAAAAAAAAAAAAAAAAAAAAAAAAGGCGCCAGGAAAATTTTTGTTGAGGGAAAGAAGCCAACCAAACAAAAAAACCCCACCAGGAACATTTTTGTTGAGCAAAATCCAGTTGTGACCCCTTTAATTAGTCAGCCAATCTCCCCGCCCCGGCTTATTTCTGCTGGGCACAGAGGAAAAGCAGAAAATACTGGACATTTTGTATGTCCGGTATTTTCTAAATTTATTTACCGGACAAAAAGTGCAACTACCGGGCTGTCTGGCTCAGTGCTAGACACCTGGCAACCCTACACACAAGTGTGAAGAAAAAAAAAATCCCAAACCCCACCATCCGCATTAACACATGCCCCAACTGAGAAGGAGGAAGAGGCTTCCCACATTCCCCTCGCACACCGGAGCTTGTGAGGAGGGGGGGGCGGGGGGCGGGGCGGGGCAGGCTAGCAGAATTTGTCTGCTCCAATCTGGCCACCCAGAGAAATAAAAAAGCAAATTGAAAGAGCCAGACGAATACCTAGAAACCATCTACTTCAAGACAGACCCAAGAAAACCAACAATAGAACACCACTTGTCATCACCTACAACCCCCAACTTAAACCTGTCCAACACATTATCAATAAACTACAGCCTATATTGGAACAGGATACCATACTCAAAGAGGCTCTGGGAGACAGACCCATAGTCTCCTATAGACAACCACCTAACCTCAAGATGATTCTTACCAACCACCACAGGACATACCACACTAATACCAACCCTGGTACCTTCCCTTGCAACAAACCCCCTTGCCAGCTTTGTCCACATATTCATTCTGCTGATACCATTATTGGACCCAACCAAGTGAGTTATAAGATCAAGAACACATATTCCTGCGCATCCAGAAATATAATCTATGCTATCGTGTGCCGAAAGTGTCCGTCTGCTATGTACATTGGACAAACATCTCAGACACTTCGCCAAAGGATTAATGCCCACAAAACAGATATCAGACAAGATCACAAAGAGAAAACAGTTTCTTGCCATTTTAACCAGAAAGGACACTCTCTCAATGACTTAACCACCTGCATTCTGCTACAAAGACCTTTTACATCTGCACTTGAAAGGGAATCCTCTGAACTGTCATTCATGTTAAAATTCGACACTTTCCAACAAGGACTTAGTTCAAATGTTTGTTATCTCACCCATTACCAAGATAGTTTCCCCAATTATCACCTCTAATACCATTAACTCACAAACATCCCACTCTCCCTACCTCTAATATCATCAATTCACAGACACTTACCTTCCTTCCCCCTCCCCCCCACCGCATCCCCCTCCTGTTCTGCAATGTGATTTGTCCTTTTCATATTTGTTCTTTTTTTTAATTGTATCCTTTGGTATATATGGTTGTGACTACTTTCTTCCACTATTTGATCTGAGGAAGTGGGTCTGGCCCACGAAAGCTCATCATCTAATAAACCATCTTGTTAGTCTTTAAAGTGCTACATTGTCCTGCATTTTGCTTCAACTACCCCAGACTAACACGGCTACATTTCTATCACCAATCTGGAGGGGAGCTAGAGCGTTAGTGTGGGAACCTTGAGTCTCGAGGGCCACACTCACGTGAGCTGGGGTATTAGGTTCCTCACCCCTGCTTTAAAAACAAAACCTCTTACTCTTAAAAATCGATCCCCGTATCTCTGGTCGGACCAGCTTCACGCAGGTCCTCGGGGATGGAAAACTGCAGCAAACTGTATGAACAGAAACAAACAGAAGCCCCAATCGCAGCTGGAGGTGGGGCGAGGCTGCCCCAGCAGGGACACAACGGGGCAGCCGCCCTCCACCAGATCAGGAAAACAACCGCGCCATTCCCCGTCCAGCAGGAAGGCGAGTGCCGCTTCAAGGCTCCGCAACGGAGGTGGGCGGCAGAGGGGTGTTTGTGCGCGGCCGCGCGCCTTCAGCGGCAACTCCCCTGGTGCCCCCTTCTCTAGTCCAGCCAGGCCTAAAATGCTCAGTGCTTAGAAGGCGGGTGGGGAACCTAAGGCCTGGGTGCGTGGGGCTCCTCCACCGTCGCCCCCTCCCCACGCCGTGGGGCTGGAGCGCACAAAGCGACTAGGCTGGGCCCTGCAGTGCTCTGGCCGCCAGGGGAACGTTTCTCCGCTCAGCTGGGGGCCAGGCAGGGAGGCTTTTCTGTCGGTTGGTTTGTCTGTCACCTGTTTGCCCCCCAATTCTCAGCCACTCCCCCCCTCTCCCCACACGCCCCCACCCAGGACGCTCTCGGCCTCTGCAGGAGGCACAGCCGGGCACTGGGCGGCACTGCGGGCAGCCAGGGCCAGAGCATCCCCCCCCACAGCGCCCCCCGCCGAACTGCCCCCCCCCCGGGCACAGGGGGGATTCAGCGGGCACCCGGCCCCGCCCCCAGGCAGCGAGCAGCGCGGGGAGCAGGGCTCAGGCCGCCCCGCCCCCCCGCGTGCGGGACACGTTCTGTGCGTGCCCCGCCCGCGGGAACCACCCCTCGAGGGCGCGCGGCTCCCCGGCGGGGGGAGGGGGCACGTGACACTCCCGCGCCCCGGTGGCCCGCAGCCCCCCCTCCCCGAGACACCCACGTGACTGGAGCCCGGGTCAGCTCCCGCGCCCCAAAGGGAGGGCCACAGCCCCGTTCCCCCGGCACCACGTGGGGTGGGGGGTCACAGGGGCGCTGCTCCCCGGGGAGGCTGCAGCGCCGGGGGGGGGCAGAAATCGCCCCCCCACCTCCGCCAGGGGCCGCCCCGCCGATGTCCAGCCTGGGGCCCGGAGAGAAGCAGGCGGGGGGGGGGGGCTCCACGTCACTGCCAGCTCCCGCCCCGCCCCCCAGGCTCCGCCCCTCAGCGCCCCCCGCAGCGTTTTCCCGCCCGCCTCGTCAGCGCGAGCGTCCCGGGAGTTTCCCGCCCAGCCAGCGCCGCCCGCGCCTGCGCTCTCCCGCGCCCTGTCCCCTCCTGCCCCCCCCCCGTGCCAAGGCCCCCCCGGCCCCTCCCCCTCCCTCCTGCCCCCCCAGTGCCGAGCACCCCCCCCGGCCCCTCACCCCCTCCTGCCCCCCCAGTGCCAAGGCCCCCCCCAGCCCGCTCCCCCACCTTCCCTCGCGCCCCCTCCTCCCCCGGGCCAGACACCAACAAGGGGCGGGCTGGGGGCGGGGAGCTTCGCACTCGGACCCAGGATTCGCTCGCGCCCCCGCGCGCTCCTCGGACCTTCCTGTCATGGCGGCGCCGGCCGCCCAGTCAGACAACGCCCCCCTGCGGCAGCCCATTGGCCGAACCAGAGGCAGGATCCCCTTTGCTGACAGCCCATTGGGCGACACTATCCTCCGCCAAGGCTGTCTTCCGAAAGCCCATTGGCTGGCACACAGCCAGGAACCACCCCTAAGTCACAGACAATTCCAGGACAGAGCAGCCCATTAAGATCCACCCCGGACAGCCTATTGGTCGAGAGCAGTGGCAGGTCAGTCCCCCTAGTCACACCGCATTCGCAGACAGAGCTGTCCGTTAAGATGCAGCCGGGTCAGCCTATTGGGTGCCTCTGATTCAGAACACGCCCCTTAGTCACAGCCCATTCGCGGACAGAAGAGTCTGTTATAATCCACCCCGGACAACCTATTGGCCGCCAGCAGCCCCAGAACACGCCTTGAGTCACCGCCCATTGGCGCACGGAGCAGTCCGTTAAGAGTCACCTCGGACAGCCTCAGATTGGGCGCCACAGATTCCGAACACGCCCTTTACTCTCAGCCCATTCGCGGACAGAACAGTCTGTTACGATCAGTCCGGGACAGTCTCTCGGCCAGCCTTAGTGTAGGGAGAACAGAGTCAAGTATGAAACAGGATTCCCCAAGTGGAAGTGACTCCCCAGAATTTGTTCCCCACAACTAAAAGTCTAAGGAGGAGAAGTTTGTTAAGTAGAAGAAGCATAGAAGTGTTTAGATTTATTCTTGTGAAAGTGTTTAGATTTAGTGTTATCAAGCTTGAGAAGTGTTTAGATTTATAATTATTATTATTATTTGTTAGGATTGTTTAATTATAAATCTAAACATTTTTGCCCCTCTAGAATATAATTGGTTAGGAATGTAATATTAGGTCATGTAACTTCAAACTGTTAAAAATATACTACTATGTAGCCAGAAACAGCTCCCCTCGCTGTGCGCCAGGGCACGCTCAAACTTACTGTTACACAATTGACAACCGTTCTCTTCAAAGCATTGTGAAGCACTTAACCCTAATCGCAAAGTGAAGCATTGTAACTATAACAGTAACTAACTCAGCGCTCAGAGAGAGAATGTTTTAAGAAATGCCACCCAGAAACGTTTGTAACTTTTTGTAACTACAACTCTTGTATTATTATGCAAAATACTGTATGGGAAACATTAATTAGGGAATGTACATAAGAGAGAGAGTGCTTGGACGATGAATGAATGGTTGTGAGAGGTGCCAGCCTGAGAATGCAGCAACAAAGGGCTGAAGAAGGCGTCAGGTGCCAGTGCAATTGGCTCCCCGTAGCCGTTTCTAACACACACATGAGCCGCTCTGATTTGGCTTCTAACACTTTTAGCTGCTCGGTTCTGCAAGCGCGGAGAGGAAGCCGCGTCCGATAGATGGAGGTTCTCCGCGACACATTTGGCAGCCTGGACCCCCTGCCTCTGGTCCAAAGAGTCTCAACCAACCCCCGACCCCATGACCCTTGTTCTCAGTGATTCCGCCAGCTGCTTGGTGCCTTTAGTACCCGGCCCCGCTTGCAAAGTCCCCCCCCCAGCAGCATGACCCGAGAGCGAAACAAGAGACCCCCCCCCCAGCAGCAAAACCCGAGAGCAGCGCGAAAGAACCCCCCCGGCATTGCGACCCGAGGGCGGCGCCAGAGACCCCCCCAGCAGCAAGTCCCGAGGGCGGCGCCAGAGACCCTCCCCAGCAGCGTGACCCGAGAGCGAAGCCAGAGACCTCCCCCAGCAGAGTGACCCGAAAACGGTGCCAGAGACCCCCCCCCAGCAGCAAGACCCGAGAGCGGCACCACAGACCCGCCCCCAGCAGTGCGACCCAAGAGTGGCGCCAGAGACCCTCCCCCCAGCAGCATCACCAGAGAACGGCGACAGAGATCTCCCCCCCCCCAGCAGCACAACCTGAGATGGGAGCCAGAGGCCCCCCCCAGCAGCATCACCCGAGAGTGGCGCCAGAGACCCCCCCCAGCAGCATGAGATGAAAGTGGCGACAGAGACCCCACCCCCAAGGAGCGCGACCCGAGACCGGCGCCGGAGACCCCCCCAGAAGCATTACCCGAGAGTGGAGACAGAAACCCCACCCCCAGCACCGCTACCGGAGAGCGGCGCCAGAGACCTCCCCGAACAGCATCACCCGAGAGCGGCCCCAGACACCCACCCAGCAGCAAAACCCGAGAGAGGTGCCAGAGACCCCCCGCAGCAGCATCACCTGATAGCGGGGCCAGTGACACCCCCCGTCTGCAGCATGACCGGAGGGAGGCTCCAGAGACCACCCCCAGTAGTGCGACCCGAGAGCGGCGCCAGAGACCTCCCCCCAGCAGCGCGACCCGAGAGTGGAGACAGAGACCCCACCCCCAGCACCACTACCGAGAGCGGCACCAGAGACCCCCCCAACAGCGCGACCCGAAAGCGGTAACAGAGACCCCCCCCCAGCAGCACGACCGGAGAGCGAAGCCAGAGACCCCCCCAGCAGCATGATCCCAAGGAGGCGCCAGAGACCCCCCCCAGTAGCGCGACTCGAGAGCAGCACCAGAGATTCCCCGCAGCAGCATAACCCGAGAGAGGCGCCAGACTCCCTCCCAGCAGCACGACCTGAGAGTGGCCCCAAAGACCCCTCCCCCCCAGCAGCGAGACCCGAGAGCAGCGCTAGAGACACCCCCAAGCTGCACGACCCGAGAGCGGCACCAGAATCCCTCCCTGCAGCGAGATCCGAGAGCGGCGTGACTGAAGAGACCTCTCACTCACTAAGGTCTGTGGCTGTGGGAATTCTATCCTTTAGCCCTTCCCCCCCGCCCCTCGCCTATGTATAGGGCCCTCTACAAGAACACTGAGTCAGTCAGCCATGACGCACCACCGCTCTCCCTTGCGCGACTAGCGTACCTGCAGAATTCCCGTTGGCTCCTGAGCCCTTAACCCGTGGAGATGCTCACCTGGAATGCCTGCACGTGAGCTATACAAGGACACGGCAGAAGCAGAGCAAGGACAAAGACACAGACAGAAACAGACAGACAGAACGTATTGGCCAATACGAGAGAGCAACAAGAGAGAAACACATGAGAGGCAGACGGAAACCTTACCGCCTTGCGTCTTCCTCCTCGAGCCAAGCGTCTGCTGAGAAGGACGCCGTGTTCCAGAGAAATCAGCACCCCTGACAAACGGAAGCCCTGTTTCTCCCACTACCAAGGAATCACCTCGCGAACCTCCGCTCGGACTCGCTGTCTAAGCAAACCTGACTTCCCTTCCTAGACCCGAGTGCGCCGTAAGCCGAGAGATTTCCAAACCCGACACTTATCTCCCTGTCAGCGATGGCTGCTCCGCTCCCAGCCGGACGGTTCTCGCCTCGCTTCGACCAAGCTCCCGAGCTCGCTGTTCTCGTTTCCGTTCCATCCCCAGACGGGAGGACACCGGGAGGGTTGACTTCTTATCGCTCACTACCGAACACAGCAGAGGGGAAAAAACAAACAAACAACTTAGCTTTTCAGTCCGCAAGGACGCGGCATCGCTTCTCCTCCCACCATCGCACCGCTGCCTCCCACCATCGGCCACCCCCTCCCGCTGCCACTCCAGGAACGCGGAGAGAACGGAGGCCTTGAATATCTATCCACGCTCTGTTGAACTGCCTATGCCCCTTCACCAGTCCCCAAGCCACCAGGCTCCGTGACCCAGCAGGAAGCTCTCTGCCTCAGAAGAAACATACTGCCAGGACGCTTAAAGATTTCAAAGCACGCACCTCTTACTCACACAGAGCCATGGGAAGGCCGAACGCTGAGGACCCTTCACATGTTCCGAGAATCACGTCCAGGCAGCTCAAGTACATCTCGGACGATTTATTCTCCGCCCACGGCCACGCACTGATTCCTCTGCAAGGGTGGCCAAAAAAGCCCAGCGTTAGCTCTCACTCACTAAAGTCTGTGGCTGTGGGAATTCTATCCTTTAGCCCTTTCCCCCCCTCTCGCCTATGTATCGGGTCCTCTACAAGAACACCGAGTCATTCAGCCATGACGCACCACCGCTCTCCCTTGCGCGACTTGCGAACCTGCTGAATTCCCGTTGGCTCCTGAGCCCTTAACCCTTGGAGATGCTCACCTGGAATGCCTGCAAGTGTGCTGTACAAGGACACGGCAGAAGCAGAGCAAGGACAAAGACACAGACAGAAACAGACAGACAGGACGTATTGGCCAATACGAGAGAGCAACAAGAGAGAAACACATGCGAGGCAGCCAGAAACCTTACCACCTTGCGTCTTCCTCCTCGAGCCAAGCGTCTGCTGAGAAGGACACCGTGTTCCAGAGAAACCAGCACCCCTGACAAACGGGAGCCCTGTTTCTCCCACTACCAAGTAAGCACCTCGGGAACCTCCGCTCGGACTCGCTGTCTAAGCAAACGTGACTTCCCTTCCTAGACCCGAGTGGGCCGTAAGCCGAGAGATTTCCAGACCCGACACTTATCTCCCGGTCAGCGATGGCTGCTCCGCTCCCAGCAGGACGGTTCTCGCCTCGCTTCGACCAAGCTCCCAAGCTCGCCGTTCTCTTTTCCGTTCCATCCCCAGACGGGAGGACACCGGGAGGGTTGACTTCTTATCGCTCGCTACCGAACACAGCTGAGGGGAAAAAACAAACAAACAACTTAGCTTTTCAGTCCGCAAGGACGCGGCATCGCTTCTCCTCCCACCATCGGCCACCCCCTCCCGCTGCCACTCCAGGAACTCGGAGAGAACGGAGGCCTTGAATATCTATCCACGCACTGTTGAACCGCCTACTGCCCCTTCACCAGTCCCCAAGCCACCAGGCTCCGTGCCCCAGCAGGAAGCTCTCTGCCTCAGAAGAAACATACTGCCAGGACGCTTGAAGATTTCAAAGCACGCACCTCTTACTCACACAGAGCCATGGGAAGGCCGAACGCTGAGGACCCTTCACGTGTTCCGAGAATCACGTCCAGGCAGCTCAAGTCCATCTCGGACGGTATCTTCTCAGCCCACTGCCCAGCCAGTTTCCCAGCTGTTACCCAGTCTGGAGCCAGCAAAGCCCTCGGGCAGGAGTGACAGCAAAGGGCTAGGACCCAGAAGCCGTGTCCAGGGGTCAGTCTGGAGTGCTGTACAGAGCCCAGGACCATCCACATATCCTGTGTGGTGCAACCTGCTGAGTGGAGACAAAGGCTCAGGGCTGCTCTCATACCCTGATCAGACACTTTACTGAATGTGGTGCAGGGAAAAGGTGGACTGATGGCTCCCATGAATGGGCGTGCAGACTGGAGTGAGGAAGGGCCCCGGGATAAGAATATGGATGGGGGTGCAGGCTGGGGGGAGGAAGGGCCCCGGGATAAGAATATGGATGGGGGTGCAGGCTGGGGGGAGGAAGGGCCCCGGGATAAGCATATGGACGGGGGTGCAGGCTGGGGAGAGGAAGGGCCCCGGGATAAGAGTATGGACGGGGTGCAGGCTGGGGTGAGGAAGCAGGAGGGGAGGGGGCTGCGCGGAGCCTGGAGTGCGGGATGAGGGGGCCATGGGCAGGAGGGGAGAGGGCTGTGCGGAGCCTGGAGTGCGGGATGAGGGGGCCGGGGGCAGGAGGGGAGAGGGCTGTGCGGAGCCTGGAGTGCGGGATGAGGGGGCCATGGGCAGGAGGGGAGAGGGCTGCGCAGAGCCTGGTGTGTGGGATGAGGGGGCCGGGGGCAGGAGGGGAGAGGGCTGCGCGGAGCCTGGAAATAACGAGCTTCTTACTTTGCCTGCTGTCAAAGGGCAAGACTGGGGCCACGTGGCGTGCGGAGCAGGGACAGCAGCTGGGGGCGATGGAATTACACGTGCATTACCTGCAATGACCACCGAGTGGCACTGTGGAGGCGCTTCGGAATTACACGTGCATTACCTGCAATGACCACCGAGTGGCACTGTGGAGGCGCTTCGGAATTACACGTGCATTACCGGCAATGACCACCGAGCGGCACTGTGGAGGCGCTTCGGAATTACACGTGCATTACCTGCACTGACCACCGAGCGGCACTGTGGAGGCGCTACGGAATTACACGTGCATTACCTGCACTGACCACCGAGCGGCACTGTGGAGGCGCTACGGAATTACACGTGCATTACCTGCACTGACCACCGAGCGGCACTGTGGAGGCGCTTCGGAATTACACGTGCATTACCTGCAATGACCACCGAGTGGCACTGTGGAGGCGCTTCGGAATTACACGTGCATTACCGGCAATGACCACCGAGCGGCACTGTGGAGGCGCTACGGAATTACACGTGCATTACCTGCAATGACCACCGAGCGGCACTGTGGAGGCGCTTCGGAATTACACGTGCATTACCGGCAATGACCACCGAGCGGCACTGTGGAGGCGCTTCGGAATTACACGTGCATTACCTGCACTGACCACCGAGCGGCACTGTGGAGGCGCTACGGAATTACACGTGCATTACCGGCAATGACCACCGAGCGGCACTGTGGAGGCGCTTCGGAATTACACGTGCATTACCGGCAATGACCACCGAGCGGCACTGTGGAGGCGCTACGGAATTACACGTGCATTACCGCCGGTGACTACCGAGTGTCACTGTTGCTCTGCTAAGGGCCGTTATTTCCGAATAAAAAAGATTGTTCTTAGGGTAGAAATGCCCCATTCCGAACTAAGAACACGCTGGGCGGGGCTATGCCGGGGGGCGGGGCTATGATAGGGGCGGGGCGCGCTGCGACGTGCCCCGGGAGGCCGCACTATGAGAACTACAAGTCCCAGGATGCGTCGCTAACACTTGGAGTGACACGAGCGCGGGACCAACCGCGTCGCTCCCTGGTCAATGCCCCGTTGTGATGTCACTTCCGCTGCACCCGCCCAACCGAACAGCGCCGGGCCTGCCCTGGCCCTGCAATGGCCGATGGGAGCTGCGGACAGGGGCACTCAGTTTCCCACAAGCCACTGCGGCTACTTTCCCTACTCCCCCTCATCCCGCCCCTCCCCATTGCTGGGCGGGGCTCCTGCCTCAGAGACGGCAGCGTCCGCAGCTGATGCCCCGCCCCCACTCGGGAGAGGAGACTCCGCGGCAACCCTTCCCCCCCAAACTCCTCCCCACCCCGTGCAGTCTGATCCCCCCAAACTCCTCCCCGCCCCGTGCAGTCTGATCCCCCCTCAAACTCCTCCCCCCCGTGCAGTCTGATCCCCCCAAACTTCCCCTCCGCCCCGTGCACTCTGATCCTCCCCCCCGTGCAGTCTGATCCCCCCAAACTCCTCTCCCCCCGTGCAGTCTGATCCCCCCAAACTCCTCCCCGCCCCGTGCAGTCCGATCCCCCCAAACTCTTCCCCGCCCCGTGCAGTATGATCCCCCCAAACACCTCCCCGCCCCGTGCAGTCCGATCCCCCCCAAACACCTCCCCGCCCCGTGCAGTCCGATCCCCCCCAAACTCCTCCCCGCCCCGTGCAGTCTGATCCCCCTCCAAACTCCTCCCCCCCCGTGCAGTCTGATCCTCCCCCCCGTGCAGTCTGATCCCCCCCCAAACTCCTCCCCGCTCCGTGCAGTCTGATCCTCCCCCCCGTGCAGTCCGATCCCCCCAAACTCTTCCCCGCCCCGTGCAGTCCGATCCCCCACAAACTCCTCCCCGCCCCGTGCAGTCCGATCCCCCCCAAACTCTTCCCCGCCCCGTGCAGTCCGATCCCCCCAAACTCCTCCCCGCCCCGTGCAGTCTGATCCCCCCCAAACTCCTCCCCGCCCCGTTCAGTCTGATCCCCCCCAAACTCCTCCCCGCTCCGTGCAGTCTGATCCCCCCCAAACTCCTCTCCCCCCCGTGCAGTCTGATCCCCCCCACACTCCTCTCCGCCCCGTGCAGTCTGATCGCCCCCCCAAACTCCTGTCCGCCCCGTGCAGTCTGATCCCCCCCAAAGCTCCTCCCTGCCCCGTGCAGTCTGATCCCCCCCAAAACTCCTCCCCGCTCCGTGCAGTCTGATTCTCCCCCCCGTGCAGTCTGATCCCCCCAAACTCCTCCCCGCTCCGTGCAGTCTGATCCCCCCCAAACTCCTCTCCCCCCGTGCAGTCTGATCCCCCTCCAAACTCCTCCCCCCCCGTGCAGTCTGATCCTCCCCCCCGTGCAGTCTGATCCTCCCCCAAACTCCTCCCCGCTCCGTGCAGTCTGATCCTCCCCCCCCGTGCAGTCTGATCCCCCCAAACTCCTCCCCGCCCCGTGCAGTCCGATCCCCCCAAACTCTTCCCCCCCGTGCAATCTGATCCCCCCAAACTCCTCTCCCCCCGTGCAGTCTGATCCCCCCCAAACTCCTCCCCGCCCCGTGCAGTCCAATCCCCCCAAACTCCTCTCCCTCCGTGCAGTCCGATCCCCCCCAAACTCCTCCCCGCCCCGTGCAGTCCGATCCCCCCAAACTCCTCCCCGCTCCGTGCAGTCTGATCCTTCCCCAAACTCCTCCCCGCTCCGTGCAGTCTGATCCTTCCCCAAACTCTTCCCCGCCCCGTGCAGTCCGATCCCCCCAAACTCCTCTCCCTCCGTGCAGTCCGATCCCCCCCAAACTCCTCCCCCCCGTGCAATCTGATCCCCCCAAACTCCTCTCCCCCCGTGCAGTCTGATCCCCCCCAAACTCCTCCCCGCCCCGTGCAGTCCGATCCCCCCAAACTCTTCCCCGCCCCGTGCAGTCTGATCCCCCCAAACTCCTCTCCTTCCGTGCAGTCCGATCCCCCCCAAACTCCTCCCCGCCCCGTGCAGTCCGATCCCCCCAAACTCCTCCCCGCCCCGTTCAGTCTGATCCCCCCCCCAAACTCCTCCCCGCTCCGTGCAGTCTGATCCCCCCCAAACTCCTCTCCCCCCCGTGCAGTCTGATCCCCCCCACTCTCCCCTCCGCCCCGTGCAGTCTGATCGCCCCCCCAAACTCCTGTCCGCCCCGTGCAGTCTGATCCCCCCCAAAGCTCCTCCCTGCCCCGTGCAGTCTGATCCCCCCCCAAACTCCTCCCCGCTCCGTGCAGTCTGATCCACCCCAAACTCCTCTCCCCCCGTGCAGTCTGATCCCCCCAAACTCCTCTCCCCCCCGTGCAGTCTGATCCCCCCCACACTCCCCTCCGCCCCGTGCAGTCTGATCTCCTACCCCCCACGAAACTCCTCTCCACCCCCTGCAGTCTGATCCCCTACCCCCCTAACTCCTCTCCGCGCCATGCAGTCTGATCCCCCCTCACCAAACTCCTCCCCGCCCCGTGCAGTCTGCTTCCCCCCAAACTCCTCTCCGCCCCATGCAGTATGATTCCCCTTCACCAAACTCCTCTCCGCCCCATGCAGTATGATCCCCCCTCACCAAACTCCTCCCCGCCCCGTGCAGTCTGCTTCCCCCCAAACTCCTCTCCGCTCCATGCAGTCTGATCCCCCACCACCTCCAAACTCCTCTCCGCCCCGTGCAGTCTGCTCCCCCCAACACCAAATTTCCCAGCCGGCTTGTGCAGGGACTGGCAGCGGGACAGGCTGATGCTGCTGTTGCCTTCGAAAGTGCAGCGGGGAGCGTGAGGCGGGTGGGTGGGTGGGGAGGGGGGCGGCTGCCTCTGCTGCGTCCCGTTCACAAGCCCAGAGGGGCCGCGCGAGGATTTTCCGGAGACCCCGAGGAGTTTTCTGCCGCTCACTTCTGTGTCCCAGCTGAGTTCCTGCCAGTCAGTGGCCCCGCCCCTGCCATTAATGACGGAGCCTGGGACCCGTCTGTGTGCCACACAAACCCACGTGTCACTCGCCCGGGAGCCGATAGAACGTGCCCCGCGTTCCGTCATTTGCATGCACCGCGCCAGGGCAATGACGTCACTAGCAGTGCGCTGCTGTTCGTAGCCGGCAGTGGCAGCTTCGCACCGAGCCGGGCCACGAGGCAGCGGGCGCAGCGCTGGGGGCGGAGCTACAGGGGAGCGGCCCGGCCGGGCGGGGTGCACACTGGGGCGCCCAAGGGCTGAGATCCGGGCGGGGCAGCGTCACGCTCTGACCTCCCTGCCGCCTCCCGCCGCCGCTCCCTTGGGGCCGGGTGGCGCGGACCGGAAGCCGCTGCACTGCCCGGATTTCCTGGGGAACACGCTCCCTGTGACGTCAGGACCTGCCACAGAGGCAGGGCGCCACCCCGGCCAAGCAAGGAGCAGAGCTAGGGTTGCCAGATGGTTTCACCAAAAATACCAGGCACGCCTGACATGACATCACAATCTGCATTCCATCTGATTTAGAAAATACCCGACATTTATCAGAGGAGTAGCCGCGTTAGTCTGAATCTGCAAAAGCAGCGAGGAGCTTTCGCGGACATTGAGAAAATATAAATTTGTTTCCCGAAGAAAAAGCTGAAAGCCTGGACCGTCCAGTTCAAAACCGGACACCTGGCAACCATAAGCAGAGCGGTGCCTTGTCGGAGCGGTTCCAGCCTCCGCTCTGCTGTCCTTCCTCTGCCCCACGTACCACGGGAGCTGGTGGCCTACGCTGGCTGCACCGCCGCAGGAAACCTCCAACCCCAGTCGCTGTCCCAGCCAGGCACCCCGTGTCTGAACCCGTCCCGCCTGGCCCCGTGTCTCCTGCCTACCACCCGCTGACCTGGCACCAGCTGAGCGCTCGTACCTGGGCACCTTCCGGTCACGGTTCCCAGTCGGTTGCTGTCAGGCTGTGGACCGAGCAAACGTCACTTCCGGTCCGTGGGACTGAACGCACGTGGCGCCGGCATGATGCGAGGCCGCTCCTTGTTGCCCCACGTCGGATACAAAAGGAGCAGCTACCGCGCGGCAGTTAGAGCCTCGTGCTGAAACGCGCTGCAGCAGTGCTACTCTTCCCTGCCCCTCTCATCCCAGTTGCATGCTCCAGATGGGAGGGGAGGGGTGTCGCTTTCCAGGAGCTACTGCTGCCAGGGCACCGTCTGACTGGCACACGTCAGACGCACACGCCCGTGCCACAGCCACTCACCCTGCCAAATGCTCACACGCAGGGATGCGTGTACACACTCACAAACGCGAATTAACAGATTAACACGCCTGGGCGCCCACTCATGCCCTCGCTCAGATGCCCACACACGCATCTGCTCAATCTGCCCGCACGCAGGCATGTGCGCACACACGCAAATGGACACTTGCGGACGCACACACTTGCACTCATACTTACGTGCGCACGCATGCACGCCGACTAACAGTCGCCTAGAAGGACTCACCAATAATATTAAACTCAAAAGCCAAAGATTAGATCAATTAGGAGACAACTATTCCCACGAGGCCCTAATCCATGTCTGGGGCTCCTCGGTGCTGCTGGAGACCAAGTCTTTATTTCAATCCCAGTTTTGCCAACTCTCCGCATGCGTGACGCTAGGTCAATTGGCAGCCTACTCACTTAGTTTTCCGTATGATCCTAGACACGTTAAGTATCGCCAGCCAGGAGATTCGGGGGGCGGCGGGGCGGGGGGATTAATGACATTTTTAAAAATACAAAAATCGGTGTTCAGTTTCTGTTGTAGATAAACCTATGTACTTCATATGACTTGACACTGTGCCTCTCCATATAACCTTGTAACTTTGTATTAATCCATATGACCTTGTCACTTTGTATTAGAACCTGAATCCATATAACCTTGTAACTTAGTTTTCTACATAGGGTTCTAATACAGAGTATATAGTTAAAGAGGTAAAAATGTCATTTGCTAGGAGTAGAATAAGATCTTTCCCCCACTCTCTCCCCCCACTCTGTAATCAATTGCCCAGTTGAATGAACGAGGTGTGAATGAGTAACACTTGGGAGCCAAGCACCTCCAGAGAGCTACACCAGTTGAAAAGGGGGTAGAAGCCAGACCCAAGGTGTCAAGAGGGCTCAAGAAAGAAGAGCAGACATATTGAAGGCCTTGGGGATTAGAAGCAAGCACCTTCTTTGGAAAACACCCTCTCTTAACAGACAGCACCCACAAAGGGACCAAAGGACACAGACCCAGATTTTGAATCTGGGATATATTTGCATAAGAGGGAAGCTGCTATAAAAGTGAGTTGTCTCGCAGAGGACTCCGGGTCTCATCTTGTCACCATCGGAGCATCGATCCGGATCAGCAGAAGCCCGGCTCCACCCCTCCCCCATCTAACTCACCTGGCCAGTGAAGTTAAGGGGAGCAACAAGTTGGTAACAACAGCAAGACGGAGTGTGCTTGTGCACGTGTGTGTGTGTGTGTGTGAGAGTGAGTGCGCGAGTGACACAGAATAATCAATACTTATCATATGCATGTGGTAAATAAATAATTTCTCTCTCTCTCTCTCTCTATATATATATAATGTGTGTGTGTGTGATCAATAAATGTGGCGTGTTGCCTTATCCCTCTGAAAAAGATCCCGAGTACTTCTTTTAAGTACAACACTGTGACTTTTGTACTTCGTATTTTCAAGTTCTTCCACCACGAGCCAGAGGGCCTTTTCTCAGGGACCCGTACCACGCTCGCAAACGTCTGTGCGGCCCTCCCTCGATACTTACCTTGAGCCAATTGCTATTTGCTCTTCTTCCATAGATCGCTGTCTGGTTTCCATCTGCCGGCAGGGTCTCGGGGGGGTGGCTCCTTTCGGTCTCTGCCACCACATGGCCAGCCTCTCATCTCCTCCAAGTCTACAGGGACCGAAAAAGAGACAGAGAACGGTTAGGAGCTAGGCCACCCTAGATGTGTGGAAAGGACAGACACGTGCGTCACCTGGCTGCTGCTCACTGGAGCCCAGTGTTGCCTCTAACATTTCCCCTCCAGGAGCGGAGTGAGTTTTGTCTCGTGCTCCAAGATCGAGGTCACGTGCCCTTCTTCGGATGCCTGCCACCCAGGCGAAGACATGTCTCGTCTGTGTTTTTAAAACGTTCTGGAAGAAAGAGTACTAACACAAGGGAGAATTAACAAGGTCATTTAAACTGTAAATATTTGTTTGATATGAAGTCAAATAAAAGGAAAATTAATACTGCAACATTTTCAGTGGCCAACCTCCTCTCCTCTCCTCTCCTCTCCTCTCCCCTGCCCTGCCCTGCCCTGCCCCCTCCAGCTGGCCTAGATGATCTCTCCGGGTCCCTTATGGTAAAGCCCGCCCCGGGAGCCTGTGCTGAGGTGACAAGTTCTTCACAAGATACTGGGTATGTAAACTTTTTACGGAAAAGCGTCCGTGGCCAATCTAGTCGCGCTTTTCTGCAAAAAAGCCCCAATCGCCATTTTCGCCATCGGGGCTTTTTTGCGGAAAAGAACTCTCTGCTGTCTACACTGGCCCTTTTGCGCAGAAGTCTTTCGGAAAAAGACTTTTGCCCGAACGGGAGCAGCATAGTATTCCCGCAGAAGCACTGACAATCTTACATGAGATCGTCAGTGCTTTTGCGGAAATTCAAGCGGCCAGTGTAGACAGCTGGCAAGTTTTTCCGCAAAAGCAGATGATTAGCACACTTTCCTAGTTGAAAATCCAAGGAGAAGAAAGGGGAGAATTGCAAATCAAGACTCTCTTAAGGTGTCTGAAAGCTACTTTGGTCTGGGCCGGTACTCAGTGGTACCAAGGCAGACTTTTCTGTGGCTCGGTTGTCTAATGCCACACTAGAACAAGTCTACCACACCGAACGAAAGAGCAGACAATTACATGAAAGGGAAAAAAGGTGGCTTGGCAGAGAATTTGCTTCCGGACAAAAACAAGAGACTGCGGTGGTTAAAGAAGAACGGGAGGCATACCTGTGCATAAACCAATTCACCAGAAACCTTCTGAACAACCAGTTCAGTCACATGTCCTTACAGGGACAAGCACCTTAATGACGGTAGCCCTGACATTTTATTTTGCAGACGATTCTACTTGTGGAAGGGCTGCTGGAGTGAAACTTGAGGCCCAAGCAGGAGGAAAGTTTGATTTTCTAGTACCAAATAGAAAAACAATAATAGAACAAAAAGGCTAAAAGATGCCTAAGGGCGGAGATAGGGTCCAGAATGACTTAGACAAATTGGAGGATTGGGCCACAAGAAATCTGATGAGGTTCAACAAGGACAAGTGTAGAGTCCTGCACTTGGGATGGAAGAATCCCAAGCATAGTTACAAGCTGGGGACCAACCAGTTAAGTAGTAGTTCTGCAGACAGGACCTGGGGGTTACAGTGGATGAGAAGCTGGAGATGAGTCAACAGTGTGCCCTTGTAGCCAAGAAGGCTAATGGCATATTAGGTTGCATTAAGAGGAGCATTGCCAGTAGATCCAGAGATGTCATTATTCCCCTTTATTCGGCTTTGGTGAGGCCACATCTGGAGTACTGTGTCCAGTTCTGGGCCCCCCACTACAGAAGGGATGTGGACACATTGGAGAGGGTCCAGCAGAGGACAACCAAAATGATTAGGGGGCTGGAGCAATTGCTCTATGAAGAGGCTGAGGGATTTAGGTTTCTTTAGTCTGAAGAGGAGACCATGAGGGGGGATTTTATAGTAGCCTTCAACTTCCTTATAAGGACACAGGAACGCAAGGTAACCTGTTCTCCCAACTCTCGCTTTCAGACGGGGTGGGGAACCTTATTGGGGGGGCAGAAGGCACACACTAGTAGGGTTGCCAGATGGTTTCAGCAAAAAAAAAAAAAAAAAAAAAAAAGGCGCCAGGAAAATTTTTGTTGAGGGAAAGAAGCCAACCAAACAAAAAAACCCCACCAGGAACATTTTTGTTGAGCAAAATCCAGTTGTGACCCCTTTAATTAGTCAGCCAATCTCCCCGCCCCGGCTTATTTCTGCTGGGCACAGAGGAAAAGCAGAAAATACTGGACATTTTGTATGTCCGGTATTTTCTAAATTTATTTACCGGACAAAAAGTGCAACTACCGGGCTGTCTGGCTCAGTGCTAGACACCTGGCAACCCTACACACAAGTGTGAAGAAAAAAAAAATCCCAAACCCCACCATCCGCATTAACACATGCCCCAACTGAGAAGGAGGAAGAGGCTTCCCACATTCCCCTCGCACACCGGAGCTTGTGAGGAGGGGGGGGCGGGGGGCGGGGCGGGGCAGGCTAGCAGAATTTGTCTGCTCCAATCTGGCCACCCAGAGAAATAAAAAAGCAAATTGAAAGAGCCAGACGAATACCTAGAAACCATCTACTTCAAGACAGACCCAAGAAAACCAACAATAGAACACCACTTGTCATCACCTACAACCCCCAACTTAAACCTGTCCAACACATTATCAATAAACTACAGCCTATATTGGAACAGGATACCATACTCAAAGAGGCTCTGGGAGACAGACCCATAGTCTCCTATAGACAACCACCTAACCTCAAGATGATTCTTACCAACCACCACAGGACATACCACACTAATACCAACCCTGGTACCTTCCCTTGCAACAAACCCCCTTGCCAGCTTTGTCCACATATTCATTCTGCTGATACCATTATTGGACCCAACCAAGTGAGTTATAAGATCAAGAACACATATTCCTGCGCATCCAGAAATATAATCTATGCTATCGTGTGCCGAAAGTGTCCGTCTGCTATGTACATTGGACAAACATCTCAGACACTTCGCCAAAGGATTAATGCCCACAAAACAGATATCAGACAAGATCACAAAGAGAAAACAGTTTCTTGCCATTTTAACCAGAAAGGACACTCTCTCAATGACTTAACCACCTGCATTCTGCTACAAAGACCTTTTACATCTGCACTTGAAAGGGAATCCTCTGAACTGTCATTCATGTTAAAATTCGACACTTTCCAACAAGGACTTAGTTCAAATGTTTGTTATCTCACCCATTACCAAGATAGTTTCCCCAATTATCACCTCTAATACCATTAACTCACAAACATCCCACTCTCCCTACCTCTAATATCATCAATTCACAGACACTTACCTTCCTTCCCCCTCCCCCCCACCGCATCCCCCTCCTGTTCTGCAATGTGATTTGTCCTTTTCATATTTGTTCTTTTTTTTAATTGTATCCTTTGGTATATATGGTTGTGACTACTTTCTTCCACTATTTGATCTGAGGAAGTGGGTCTGGCCCACGAAAGCTCATCATCTAATAAACCATCTTGTTAGTCTTTAAAGTGCTACATTGTCCTGCATTTTGCTTCAACTACCCCAGACTAACACGGCTACATTTCTATCACCAATCTGGAGGGGAGCTAGAGCGTTAGTGTGGGAACCTTGAGTCTCGAGGGCCACACTCACGTGAGCTGGGGTATTAGGTTCCTCACCCCTGCTTTAAAAACAAAACCTCTTACTCTTAAAAATCGATCCCCGTATCTCTGGTCGGACCAGCTTCACGCAGGTCCTCGGGGATGGAAAACTGCAGCAAACTGTATGAACAGAAACAAACAGAAGCCCCAATCGCAGCTGGAGGTGGGGCGAGGCTGCCCCAGCAGGGACACAACGGGGCAGCCGCCCTCCACCAGATCAGGAAAACAACCGCGCCATTCCCCGTCCAGCAGGAAGGCGAGTGCCGCTTCAAGGCTCCGCAACGGAGGTGGGCGGCAGAGGGGTGTTTGTGCGCGGCCGCGCGCCTTCAGCGGCAACTCCCCTGGTGCCCCCTTCTCTAGTCCAGCCAGGCCTAAAATGCTCAGTGCTTAGAAGGCGGGTGGGGAACCTAAGGCCTGGGTGCGTGGGGCTCCTCCACCGTCGCCCCCTCCCCACGCCGTGGGGCTGGAGCGCACAAAGCGACTAGGCTGGGCCCTGCAGTGCTCTGGCCGCCAGGGGAACGTTTCTCCGCTCAGCTGGGGGCCAGGCAGGGAGGCTTTTCTGTCGGTTGGTTTGTCTGTCACCTGTTTGCCCCCCAATTCTCAGCCACTCCCCCCCTCTCCCCACACGCCCCCACCCAGGACGCTCTCGGCCTCTGCAGGAGGCACAGCCGGGCACTGGGCGGCACTGCGGGCAGCCAGGGCCAGAGCATCCCCCCCCACAGCGCCCCCCGCCGAACTGCCCCCCCCCCGGGCACAGGGGGGATTCAGCGGGCACCCGGCCCCGCCCCCAGGCAGCGAGCAGCGCGGGGAGCAGGGCTCAGGCCGCCCCGCCCCCCCGCGTGCGGGACACGTTCTGTGCGTGCCCCGCCCGCGGGAACCACCCCTCGAGGGCGCGCGGCTCCCCGGCGGGGGGAGGGGGCACGTGACACTCCCGCGCCCCGGTGGCCCGCAGCCCCCCCTCCCCGAGACACCCACGTGACTGGAGCCCGGGTCAGCTCCCGCGCCCCAAAGGGAGGGCCACAGCCCCGTTCCCCCGGCACCACGTGGGGTGGGGGGTCACAGGGGCGCTGCTCCCCGGGGAGGCTGCAGCGCCGGGGGGGGGCAGAAATCGCCCCCCCACCTCCGCCAGGGGCCGCCCCGCCGATGTCCAGCCTGGGGCCCGGAGAGAAGCAGGCGGGGGGGGGGGGGCTCCACGTCACTGCCAGCTCCCGCCCCGCCCCCCAGGCTCCGCCCCTCAGCGCCCCCCGCAGCGTTTTCCCGCCCGCCTCGTCAGCGCGAGCGTCCCGGGAGTTTCCCGCCCAGCCAGCGCCGCCCGCGCCTGCGCTCTCCCGCGCCCTGTCCCCTCCTGCCCCCCCCCCCGTGCCAAGGCCCCCCCGGCCCCTCCCCCTCCCTCCTGCCCCCCCAGTGCCGAGCACCCCCCCCGGCCCCTCACCCCCTCCTGCCCCCCCAGTGCCAAGGCCCCCCCCAGCCCGCTCCCCCACCTTCCCTCGCGCCCCCTCCTCCCCCGGGCCAGACACCAACAAGGGGCGGGCTGGGGGCGGGGAGCTTCGCACTCGGACCCAGGATTCGCTCGCGCCCCCGCGCGCTCCTCGGACCTTCCTGTCATGGCGGCGCCGGCCGCCCAGTCAGACAACGCCCCCCTGCGGCAGCCCATTGGCCGAACCAGAGGCAGGATCCCCTTTGCTGACAGCCCATTGGGCGACACTATCCTCCGCCAAGGCTGTCTTCCGAAAGCCCATTGGCTGGCACACAGCCAGGAACCACCCCTAAGTCACAGACAATTCCAGGACAGAGCAGCCCATTAAGATCCACCCCGGACAGCCTATTGGTCGAGAGCAGTGGCAGGTCAGTCCCCCTAGTCACACCGCATTCGCAGACAGAGCTGTCCGTTAAGATGCAGCCGGGTCAGCCTATTGGGTGCCTCTGATTCAGAACACGCCCCTTAGTCACAGCCCATTCGCGGACAGAAGAGTCTGTTATAATCCACCCCGGACAACCTATTGGCCGCCAGCAGCCCCAGAACACGCCTTGAGTCACCGCCCATTGGCGCACGGAGCAGTCCGTTAAGAGTCACCTCGGACAGCCTCAGATTGGGCGCCACAGATTCCGAACACGCCCTTTACTCTCAGCCCATTCGCGGACAGAACAGTCTGTTACGATCAGTCCGGGACAGTCTCTCGGCCAGCCTTAGTGTAGGGAGAACAGAGTCAAGTATGAAACAGGATTCCCCAAGTGGAAGTGACTCCCCAGAATTTGTTCCCCACAACTAAAAGTCTAAGGAGGAGAAGTTTGTTAAGTAGAAGAAGCATAGAAGTGTTTAGATTTATTCTTGTGAAAGTGTTTAGATTTAGTGTTATCAAGCTTGAGAAGTGTTTAGATTTATAATTATTATTATTATTTGTTAGGATTGTTTAATTATAAATCTAAACATTTTTGCCCCTCTAGAATATAATTGGTTAGGAATGTAATATTAGGTCATGTAACTTCAAACTGTTAAAAATATACTACTATGTAGCCAGAAACAGCTCCCCTCGCTGTGCGCCAGGGCACGCTCAAACTTACTGTTACACAATTGACAACCGTTCTCTTCAAAGCATTGTGAAGCACTTAACCCTAATCGCAAAGTGAAGCATTGTAACTATAACAGTAACTAACTCAGCGCTCAGAGAGAGAATGTTTTAAGAAATGCCACCCAGAAACGTTTGTAACTTTTTGTAACTACAACTCTTGTATTATTATGCAAAATACTGTATGGGAAACATTAATTAGGGAATGTACATAAGAGAGAGAGTGCTTGGACGATGAATGAATGGTTGTGAGAGGTGCCAGCCTGAGAATGCAGCAACAAAGGGCTGAAGAAGGCGTCAGGTGCCAGTGCAATTGGCTCCCCGTAGCCGTTTCTAACACACACATGAGCCGCTCTGATTTGGCTTCTAACACTTTTAGCTGCTCGGTTCTGCAAGCGCGGAGAGGAAGCCGCGTCCGATAGATGGAGGTTCTCCGCGACACATTTGGCAGCCTGGACCCCCTGCCTCTGGTCCAAAGAGTCTCAACCAACCCCCGACCCCATGACCCTTGTTCTCAGTGATTCCGCCAGCTGCTTGGTGCCTTTAGTACCCGGCCCCGCTTGCAAAGTCCCCCCCCCAGCAGCATGACCCGAGAGCGAAACAAGAGACCCCCCCCCCAGCAGCAAAACCCGAGAGCAGCGCGAAAGAACCCCCCCGGCATTGCGACCCGAGGGCGGCGCCAGAGACCCCCCCAGCAGCAAGTCCCGAGGGCGGCGCCAGAGACCCTCCCCAGCAGCGTGACCCGAGAGCGAAGCCAGAGACCTCCCCCAGCAGAGTGACCCGAAAACGGTGCCAGAGACCCCCCCCCAGCAGCAAGACCCGAGAGCGGCACCACAGACCCGCCCCCAGCAGTGCGACCCAAGAGTGGCGCCAGAGACCCTCCCCCCAGCAGCATCACCAGAGAACGGCGACAGAGATCTCCCCCCCCCCAGCAGCACAACCTGAGATGGGAGCCAGAGGCCCCCCCCAGCAGCATCACCCGAGAGTGGCGCCAGAGACCCCCCCCAGCAGCATGAGATGAAAGTGGCGACAGAGACCCCACCCCCAAGGAGCGCGACCCGAGACCGGCGCCGGAGACCCCCCCAGAAGCATTACCCGAGAGTGGAGACAGAAACCCCACCCCCAGCACCGCTACCGGAGAGCGGCGCCAGAGACCTCCCCGAACAGCATCACCCGAGAGCGGCCCCAGACACCCACCCAGCAGCAAAACCCGAGAGAGGTGCCAGAGACCCCCCGCAGCAGCATCACCTGATAGCGGGGCCAGTGACACCCCCCGTCTGCAGCATGACCGGAGGGAGGCTCCAGAGACCACCCCCAGTAGTGCGACCCGAGAGCGGCGCCAGAGACCTCCCCCCAGCAGCGCGACCCGAGAGTGGAGACAGAGACCCCACCCCCAGCACCACTACCGAGAGCGGCACCAGAGACCCCCCCAACAGCGCGACCCGAAAGCGGTAACAGAGACCCCCCCCCAGCAGCACGACCGGAGAGCGAAGCCAGAGACCCCCCCAGCAGCATGATCCCAAGGAGGCGCCAGAGACCCCCCCCAGTAGCGCGACTCGAGAGCAGCACCAGAGATTCCCCGCAGCAGCATAACCCGAGAGAGGCGCCAGACTCCCTCCCAGCAGCACGACCTGAGAGTGGCCCCAAAGACCCCTCCCCCCCAGCAGCGAGACCCGAGAGCAGCGCTAGAGACACCCCCAAGCTGCACGACCCGAGAGCGGCACCAGAATCCCTCCCTGCAGCGAGATCCGAGAGCGGCGTGACTGAAGAGACCTCTCACTCACTAAGGTCTGTGGCTGTGGGAATTCTATCCTTTAGCCCTTCCCCCCCGCCCCTCGCCTATGTATAGGGCCCTCTACAAGAACACTGAGTCAGTCAGCCATGACGCACCACCGCTCTCCCTTGCGCGACTAGCGTACCTGCAGAATTCCCGTTGGCTCCTGAGCCCTTAACCCGTGGAGATGCTCACCTGGAATGCCTGCACGTGAGCTATACAAGGACACGGCAGAAGCAGAGCAAGGACAAAGACACAGACAGAAACAGACAGACAGAACGTATTGGCCAATACGAGAGAGCAACAAGAGAGAAACACATGAGAGGCAGACGGAAACCTTACCGCCTTGCGTCTTCCTCCTCGAGCCAAGCGTCTGCTGAGAAGGACGCCGTGTTCCAGAGAAATCAGCACCCCTGACAAACGGAAGCCCTGTTTCTCCCACTACCAAGGAATCACCTCGCGAACCTCCGCTCGGACTCGCTGTCTAAGCAAACCTGACTTCCCTTCCTAGACCCGAGTGCGCCGTAAGCCGAGAGATTTCCAAACCCGACACTTATCTCCCTGTCAGCGATGGCTGCTCCGCTCCCAGCCGGATGGTTCTCGCCTCGCTTCGACCAAGCTCCCGAGCTCGCTGTTCTCGTTTCCGTTCCATCCCCAGACGGGAGGACACCGGGAGGGTTGACTTCTTATCGCTCACTACCGAACACAGCAGAGGGGAAAAAACAAACAAACAACTTAGCTTTTCAGTCCGCAAGGACGCGGCATCGCTTCTCCTCCCACCATCGCACCGCTGCCTCCCACCATCGGCCACCCCCTCCCGCTGCCACTCCAGGAACGCGGAGAGAACGGAGGCCTTGAATATCTATCCACGCTCTGTTGAACTGCCTATGCCCCTTCACCAGTCCCCAAGCCACCAGGCTCCGTGACCCAGCAGGAAGCTCTCTGCCTCAGAAGAAACATACTGCCAGGACGCTTAAAGATTTCAAAGCACGCACCTCTTACTCACACAGAGCCATGGGAAGGCCGAACGCTGAGGACCCTTCACATGTTCCGAGAATCACGTCCAGGCAGCTCAAGTACATCTCGGACGATTTATTCTCCGCCCACGGCCACGCACTGATTCCTCTGCAAGGGTGGCCAAAAAAGCCCAGCGTTAGCTCTCACTCACTAAAGTCTGTGGCTGTGGGAATTCTATCCTTTAGCCCTTTCCCCCCCTCTCGCCTATGTATCGGGTCCTCTACAAGAACACCGAGTCATTCAGCCATGACGCACCACCGCTCTCCCTTGCGCGACTTGCGAACCTGCTGAATTCCCGTTGGCTCCTGAGCCCTTAACCCTTGGAGATGCTCACCTGGAATGCCTGCAAGTGTGCTGTACAAGGACACGGCAGAAGCAGAGCAAGGACAAAGACACAGACAGAAACAGACAGACAGGACGTATTGGCCAATACGAGAGAGCAACAAGAGAGAAACACATGCGAGGCAGCCAGAAACCTTACCACCTTGCGTCTTCCTCCTCGAGCCAAGCGTCTGCTGAGAAGGACACCGTGTTCCAGAGAAACCAGCACCCCTGACAAACGGGAGCCCTGTTTCTCCCACTACCAAGTAAGCACCTCGGGAACCTCCGCTCGGACTCGCTGTCTAAGCAAACGTGACTTCCCTTCCTAGACCCGAGTGGGCCGTAAGCCGAGAGATTTCCAGACCCGACACTTATCTCCCGGTCAGCGATGGCTGCTCCGCTCCCAGCAGGACGGTTCTCGCCTCGCTTCGACCAAGCTCCCAAGCTCGCCGTTCTCTTTTCCGTTCCATCCCCAGACGGGAGGACACCGGGAGGGTTGACTTCTTATCGCTCGCTACCGAACACAGCTGAGGGGAAAAAACAAACAAACAACTTAGCTTTTCAGTCCGCAAGGACGCGGCATCGCTTCTCCTCCCACCATCGGCCACCCCCTCCCGCTGCCACTCCAGGAACTCGGAGAGAACGGAGGCCTTGAATATCTATCCACGCACTGTTGAACCGCCTACTGCCCCTTCACCAGTCCCCAAGCCACCAGGCTCCGTGCCCCAGCAGGAAGCTCTCTGCCTCAGAAGAAACATACTGCCAGGACGCTTGAAGATTTCAAAGCACGCACCTCTTACTCACACAGAGCCATGGGAAGGCCGAACGCTGAGGACCCTTCACGTGTTCTGAGAATCACGTCCAGGTAGCTCAAGTCCATCTCGGACGGTATCTTCTCAGCCCACTGCCCAGCCAGTTTCCCAGCTGTTACCCAGTCTGGAGCCAGCAAAGCCCTCGGGCAGGAGTGACAGCAAAGGGCTAGGACCCAGAAGCCGTGTCCAGGGGTCAGTCTGGAGTGCTGTACAGAGCCCAGGACCATCCACATATCCTGTGTGGTGCAACCTGCTGAGTGGAGACAAAGGCTCAGGGCTGCTCTCATACCCTGATCAGACACTTTACTGAATGTGGTGCAGGGAAAAGGTGGACTGATGGCTCCCATGAATGGGCGTGCAGACTGGAGTGAGGAAGGGCCCCGGGATAAGAATATGGATGGGGGTGCAGGCTGGGGGGAGGAAGGGCCCCGGGATAAGAATATGGATGGGGGTGCAGGCTGGGGGGAGGAAGGGCCCCGGGATAAGCATATGGACGGGGGTGCAGGCTGGGGAGAGGAAGGGCCCCGGGATAAGAGTATGGACGGGGTGCAGGCTGGGGTGAGGAAGCAGGAGGGGAGGGGGCTGCGCGGAGCCTGGAGTGCGGGATGAGGGGGCCATGGGCAGGAGGGGAGAGGGCTGTGCGGAGCCTGGAGTGCGGGATGAGGGGGCCGGGGGCAGGAGGGGAGAGGGCTGTGCGGAGCCTGGAGTGCGGGATGAGGGGGCCATGGGCAGGAGGGGAGAGGGCTGCGCAGAGCCTGGTGTGTGGGATGAGGGGGCCGGGGGCAGGAGGGGAGAGGGCTGCGCGGAGCCTGGAAATAACGAGCTTCTTACTTTGCCTGCTGTCAAAGGGCAAGACTGGGGCCACGTGGCGTGCGGAGCAGGGACAGCAGCTGGGGGCGATGGAATTACACGTGCATTACCTGCAATGACCACCGAGTGGCACTGTGGAGGCGCTTCGGAATTACACGTGCATTACCTGCAATGACCACCGAGTGGCACTGTGGAGGCGCTTCGGAATTACACGTGCATTACCGGCAATGACCACCGAGCGGCACTGTGGAGGCGCTACGGAATTACACGTGCATTACCTGCACTGACCACCGAGCGGCACTGTGGAGGCGCTACGGAATTACACGTGCATTACCGGCAATGACCACCGAGTGGCACTGTGGAGGCGCTACGGAATTACACGTGCATTACCGGCAATGACCACCGAGCGGCACTGTGGAGGCGCTTCGGAATTACACGTGCATTACCGGCAATGACCACCGAGCGGCACTGTGGAGGCGCTACGGAATTACACGTGCATTACCGCCGGTGACTACCGAGTGTCACTGTTGCTCTGCTAAGGGCCGTTATTTCCGAATAAAAAAGATTGTTCTTAGGGTAGAAATGCCCCATTCCGAACTAAGAACACGCTGGGCGGGGCTATGCCGGGGGGCGGGGCTATGATAGGGGCGGGGCGCGCTGCGACGTGCCCCGGGAGGCCGCACTATGAGAACTACAAGTCCCAGGATGCGTCGCTAACACTTGGAGTGACACGAGCGCGGGACCAACCGCGTCGCTCCCTGGTCAATGCCCCGTTGTGATGTCACTTCCGCTGCACCCGCCCAACCGAACAGCGCCGGGCCTGCCCTGGCCCTGCAATGGCCGATGGGAGCTGCGGACAGGGGCACTCAGTTTCCCACAAGCCACTGCGGCTACTTTCCCTACTCCCCCTCATCCCGCCCCTCCCCATTGCTGGGCCCCGCCCCCACTCGGGAGAGGAGACTCCGCGGCAACCCTTCCCCCCCAAACTCCTCCCCACCCCGTGCAGTCTGATCCCCCCAAACTCCTCCCCGCCCCGTGCAGTCTGATCCCCCCTCAAACTCCTCCCCCCCGTGCAGTCTGATCCCCCCAAACTCCTCACCCCCGTGCAGTCTGATCCCCCCCAAACTCCTCCCCCAGTGCAGTCTGATCCCCCCCTAAACTCCTCCTCGCCCCGTGCAGTCTGATCCCCCCCCAACTCCTCCCCGCCCCGTGCAGTCTGATCCCCCCCAACTCCTCCCCGCCCCGTGCAGTCTGATCCCCCCCCCAAACTCCTCCTCCCCCCGTGCAGTCTGATCTCCTACCCCCCACGAAACTCCTCTCCGCCCCCTGCAGTCTGATCCCCTACCCCCCTAACTCCTCTCCGCGCCATGCAGTATGATCCCCCCTCACCAAACTCCTCCCCGCCCCGTGCAGCCCCTAAGTTTGCCCCCCAATTCTCAGCCACTCCCCCCCTCTCCCCACACGCCCCCCACCCAGGACGCTCTCGGCCTCTGCAGGAGGCACAGCCGGGCACTGGGCAGCACTGCGGGCAGCCAGGGCCAGAGCATCCCCCCCCACAGCGCCCCCCGCCGAACTGCCCCCCCCCGGGCACAGGGGGGATTCAGCGGGCACCCGGCCCCGCCCCCAGGCAGCGAGCAGCGCGGGGAGCAGGGCTCAGGCCGCCCCGCCCCCCCGCGTGCGGGACACGTTCTGTGCGTGCCCCGCCCGCGGGAACCACCCCTCGAGGGCGCGCGGCTCCCCGGCGGGGGGAGGGGGCACGTGACACTCCCGCGCCCCGGTGGCCCGCAGCCCCCCCTCCCCGAGACACCCACGTGACTGGAGCCCGGGTCAGCTCCCGCGCCCCAAAGGGAGGGCCACAGCCCCGTTCCCCCGGCACCACGTGGGGGGGGTCACAGGGGCGCTGCTCCCCGGGGAGGCTGCAGCGCCGGGGGGGGGGGCAGAAATCGCCCCCCCACCTCCGCCAGGGGCCGCCCCGCCGATGTCCAGCCTGGGGCCCGGAGAGAAGCAGGCGGGGGGGGGGGGGCTCCACGTCACTGCCAGCTCCCGCCCCGCCCCCCAGGCTCCGCCCCTCAGCGCCCCCCGCAGCGTTTTCCCGCCCGCCTCGTCAGCGCGAGCGTCCCGGGAGTTTCCCGCCCAGCCAGCGCCGCCCGCGCCTGCGCTCTCCCGCGCCCTGTCCCCTCCTGCCCCCCCCAGTGCCAAGGCCCCCCCCGGCCCCTCCCCCTCCCTCCTGCCCCCCCAGTGCCAAGGCCCCCCCCGGCCCCTCACCCCCTCCTGCCCCCCCAGTGCCAAGGCCCCCCCCGGCCCCTCCCCCTCCCTCCTGCCCCCCCAGTGCCAAGGCCCCCCCCGGCCCCTCCCCCTCCCTCCTGCCCCCCCAGTGCCGAGCACCCCCCCGGCCCCTCACCCCCTCCTGCCCCCCCAGTGCCGAGCACCCCCCCCGGCCCCTCACCCCCTCCTGCCCCCCCAGTGCCAAGCGCCCCCCCCGGCCCCTCACACCCAGCCTGCTCCTACACCTCACCCCTGTCCAGACACCCCACCCCCAGCCCGCTCCCCCACCTTCCCTCGCGCCCCCTCCTCCCCCGGGCCAGACACCAACAAGGGGCGGGCTGGGGGCGGGGAGCTTCGCACTCGGACCCAGGATTCGCTCGCGCCCCCGCGCGCTCCTCGGACCTTCCTGTCATGGCGGCGCCGGCCGCCCAGTCAGACAACGCCCCCCTGCGGCAGCCCATTGGCCGAACCAGAGGCAGGATCCCCTTTGCTGACAGCCCATTGGGCGACACTATCCTCCGCCAAGGCTGTCTTCCGAAAGCCCATTGGCTGGCACACAGCCAGGAACCACCCCTAAGTCACAGACAATTCCAGGACAGAGCAGCCCATTAAGATCCACCCCGGACAGCCTATTGGTCGAGAGCAGTGGCAGGTCAGTCCCCCTAGTCACACCGCATTCGCAGACAGAGCTGTCCGTTAAGATGCAGCCGGGTCAGCCTATTGGGTGCCTCTGATTCAGAACACGCCCCTTAGTCACAGCCCATTCGCGGACAGAAGAGTCTGTTATAATCCACCCCGGACAACCTATTGGCCGCCAGCAGCCCCAGAACACGCCTTGAGTCACCGCCCATTGGCGCACGGAGCAGTCCGTTAAGAGTCACCTCGGACAGCCTCAGATTGGGCGCCACAGATTCCGAACACGCCCTTTACTCTCAGCCCATTCGCGGACAGAACAGTCTGTTACGATCAGTCCGGGACAGTCTCTCGGCCAGCCTTAGTGTAGGGAGAACAGAGTCAAGTATGAAACAGGATTCCCCAAGTGGAAGTGACTCCCCAGAATTTGTTCCCCACAACTAAAAGTCTAAGGAGGAGAAGTTTGTTAAGTAGAAGAAGCATAGAAGTGTTTAGATTTATTCTTGTGAAAGTGTTTAGATTTAGTGTTATCAAGCTTGAGAAGTGTTTAGATTTATAATAATTATTATTATTATTATTTGTTAGGATTGTTTAATTATAAATCTAAACATTTTTGCCCCTCTAGAATATAATTGGTTAGGAATGTAATATTAGGTCATGTAACTTCAAACTGTTAAAAATATACTACTATGTAGCCAGAAACAGCTCCCCTCGCTGTGCGCCAGGGCACGCTCAAACTTACTGTTACACAATTGACAACCGTTCTCTTCAAAGCATTGTGAAGCACTTAACCCTAATCGCAAAGTGAAGCATTGTAACTATAACAGTAACTAACTCAGCGCTCAGAGAGAGAATGTTTTAAGAAATGCCACCCAGAAACGTTTGTAACTTTTTGTAACTACAACTCTTGTATTATTATGCAAAATACTGTATGGGAAACATTAATTAGGGAATGTACATAAGAGAGAGAGTGCTTGGACGATGAATGAATGGTTGTGAGAGGTGCCAGCCTGAGAATGCAGCAACAAAGGGCTGAAGAAGGCGTCAGGTGCCAGTGCAATTGGCTCCCCGTAGCCGTTTCTAACACACACATGAGCCGCTCTGATTTGGCTTCTAACACTTTTAGCTGCTCGGTTCTGCAAGCGCGGAGAGGAAGCCGCGTCCGATAGATGGAGGTTCTCCGCGACACATTTGGCAGCCTGGACCCCCTGCCTCTGGTCCAAAGAGTCTCAACCAACCCCCGACCCCATGACCCTTGTTCTCAGTGATTCCGCCAGCTGCTTGGTGCCTTTAGTACCCGGCCCCGCTTGCAAAGTCCCCCCCCCAGCAGCATGACCCGAGAGCGAAACAAGAGACCCCCCCCCCAGCAGCAAAACCCGAGAGCAGCGCGAAAGAACCCCCCCGGCATTGCGACCCGAGGGCGGCGCCAGAGACCCCCCCCAGCAGCAAGTCCCGAGGGCGGCGCCAGAGACCCCCCCCAGCAGCAAGACCCGAGAGCGGCACCACAGACCTCCCCCCAGCAGCGCGACCCGAGAGTGGAGACAGAGACCCCACCCCCAGCACCACTACCGAGAGCGGCACCAGAGACCCCCCCAACAGCGCGACCCGAAAGCGGTAACAGAGACCCCCCCCCAGCAGCACGACCGGAGAGCGAAGCCAGAGACCCCCCCAGCAGCATGATCCCAAGGAGGCGCCAGAGACCCCCCCCAGTAGCGCGACTCGAGAGCAGCACCAGAGATTCCCCGCAGCAGCATAACCCGAGAGAGGCGCCAGACTCCCTCCCAGCAGCACGACCTGAGAGTGGCCCCAAAGACCCCTCCCCCCCAGCAGCGAGACCCGAGAGCAGCGCTAGAGACACCCCCAAGCTGCACGACCCGAGAGCGGCACCAGAATCCCTCCCTGCAGCGAGATCCGAGAGCGGCGTGACTGAAGAGACCTCTCACTCACTAAGGTCTGTGGCTGTGGGAATTCTATCCTTTAGCCCTTCCCCCCCGCCCCTCGCCTATGTATAGGGCCCTCTACAAGAACACTGAGTCAGTCAGCCATGACGCACCACCGCTCTCCCTTGCGCGACTAGCGTACCTGCAGAATTCCCGTTGGCTCCTGAGCCCTTAACCCGTGGAGATGCTCACCTGGAATGCCTGCACGTGAGCTATACAAGGACACGGCAGAAGCAGAGCAAGGACAAAGACACAGACAGAAACAGACAGACAGAACGTATTGGCCAATACGAGAGAGCAACAAGAGAGAAACACATGAGAGGCAGACGGAAACCTTACCGCCTTGCGTCTTCCTCCTCGAGCCAAGCGTCTGCTGAGAAGGACGCCGTGTTCCAGAGAAATCAGCACCCCTGACAAACGGAAGCCCTGTTTCTCCCACTACCAAGGAATCACCTCGCGAACCTCCGCTCGGACTCGCTGTCTAAGCAAACCTGACTTCCCTTCCTAGACCCGAGTGCGCCGTAAGCCGAGAGATTTCCAAACCCGACACTTATCTCCCTGTCAGCGATGGCTGCTCCGCTCCCAGCCGGACGGTTCTCGCCTCGCTTCGACCAAGCTCCCGAGCTCGCTGTTCTCGTTTCCGTTCCATCCCCAGACGGGAGGACACCGGGAGGGTTGACTTCTTATCGCTCACTACCGAACACAGCAGAGGGGAAAAAACAAACAAACAAACTTAGCTTTTCAGTCCGCAAGGACGCGGCATCGCTTCTCCTCCCACCATCGCACCGCTGCCTCCCACCATCGGCCACCCCCTCCCGCTGCCACTCCAGGAACGCGGAGAGAACGGAGGCCTTGAATATCTATCCACGCTCTGTTGAACTGCCTATGCCCCTTCACCAGTCCCCAAGCCACCAGGCTCCGTGACCCAGCAGGAAGCTCTCTGCCTCAGAAGAAACATACTGCCAGGACGCTTAAAGATTTCAAAGCACGCACCTCTTACTCACACAGAGCCATGGGAAGGCCGAACGCTGAGGACCCTTCACATGTTCCGAGAATCACGTCCAGGCAGCTCAAGTACATCTCGGACGATTTATTCTCCGCCCACGGCCACGCACTGATTCCTCTGCAAGGGTGGCCAAAAAAGCCCAGCGTTAGCTCTCACTCACTAAAGTCTCTGGCTGTGGGAATTCTATCCTTTAGCCCTTTCCCCCCCTCTCGCCTATGTATCGGGTCCTCTACAAGAACACCGAGTCATTCAGCCATGACGCACCACCGCTCTCCCTTGCGCGACTTGCGAACCTGCTGAATTCCCGTTGGCTCCTGAGCCCTTAACCCTTGGAGATGCTCACCTGGAATGCCTGCAAGTGTGCTGTACAAGGACACGGCAGAAGCAGAGCAAGGACAAAGACACAGACAGAAACAGACAGACAGGACGTATTGGCCAATACGAGAGAGCAACAAGAGAGAAACACATGCGAGGCAGCCAGAAACCTTACCACCTTGCGTCTTCCTCCTCGAGCCAAGCGTCTGCTGAGAAGGACACCGTGTTCCAGAGAAACCAGCACCCCTGACAAACGGGAGCCCTGTTTCTCCCACTACCAAGTAAGCACCTCGGGAACCTCCGCTCGGACTCGCTGTCTAAGCAAACGTGACTTCCCTTCCTAGACCCGAGTGGGCCGTAAGCCGAGAGATTTCCAGACCCGACACTTATCTCCCGGTCAGCGATGGCTGCTCCGCTCCCAGCAGGACGGTTCTCGCCTCGCTTCGACCAAGCTCCCAAGCTCGCCGTTCTCTTTTCCGTTCCATCCCCAGACGGGAGGACACCGGGAGGGTTGACTTCTTATCGCTCGCTACCGAACACAGCTGAGGGGAAAAAACAAACAAACAACTTAGCTTTTCAGTCCGCAAGGACGCGGCATCGCTTCTCCTCCCACCATCGGCCACCCCCTCCCGCTGCCACTCCAGGAACTCGGAGAGAACGGAGGCCTTGAATATCTATCCACGCACTGTTGAACCGCCTACTGCCCCTTCACCAGTCCCCAAGCCACCAGGCTCCGTGCCCCAGCAGGAAGCTCTCTGCCTCAGAAGAAACATACTGCCAGGACGCTTGAAGATTTCAAAGCACGCACCTCTTACTCACACAGAGCCATGGGAAGGCCGAACGCTGAGGACCCTTCACGTGTTCCGAGAATCACGTCCAGGCAGCTCAAGTCCATCTCGGACGGTATCTTCTCAGCCCACTGCCCAGCCAGTTTCCCAGCTGTTACCCAGTCTGGAGCCAGCAAAGCCCTCGGGCAGGAGTGACAGCAAAGGGCTAGGACCCAGAAGCCGTGTCCAGGGGTCAGTCTGGAGTGCTGTACAAAGCCCAGGACCATCCACATATCCTGTGTGGTGCAACCTGCTGAGTGGAGACAAAGGCTCAGGGCTGCTCTCATACCCTGATCAGACACTTTACTGAATGTGGTGCAGGGAAAAGGTGGACTGATGGCTCCCATGAATGGGCGTGCAGACTGGAGTGAGGAAGGGCCCCGGGATAAGAATATGGATGGGGGTGCAGGCTGGGGGGAGGAAGGGCCCCGGGATAAGAATATGGATGGGGGTGCAGGCTGGGGGGAGGAAGGGCCCCGGGATAAGCATATGGACGGGGGTGCAGGCTGGGGAGAGGAAGGGCCCCGGGATAAGAGTATGGACGGGGTGCAGGCTGGGGTGAGGAAGCAGGAGGGGAGGGGGCTGCGCGGAGCCTGGAGTGCGGGATGAGGGGGCCATGGGCAGGAGGGGAGAGGGCTGTGCGGAGCCTGGAGTGCGGGATGAGGGGGCCGGGGGCAGGAGGGGAGAGGGCTGTGCGGAGCCTGGAGTGCGGGATGAGGGGGCCATGGGCAGGAGGGGAGAGGGCTGCGCAGAGCCTGGTGTGTGGGATGAGGGGGCCGGGGGCAGGAGGGGAGAGGGCTGCGCGGAGCCTGGAAATAACGAGCTTCTTACTTTGCCTGCTGTCAAAGGGCAAGACTGGGGCCACGTGGCGTGCGGAGCAGGGACAGCAGCTGGGGGCGATGGAATTACACGTGCATTACCTGCAATGACCACCGAGTGGCACTGTGGAGGCGCTTCGGAATTACACGTGCATTACCGGCAATGACCACCGAGCGGCACTGTGGAGGCGCTTCGGAATTACACGTGCATTACCTGCACTGACCACCGAGCGGCACTGTGGAGGCGCTACGGAATTACACGTGCATTACCGGCAATGACCACCGAGCGGCACTGTGGAGGCGCTTCGGAATTACACGTGCATTACCGGCAATGACCACCGAGCGGCACTGTGGAGGCGCTACGGAATTACACGTGCATTACCGCCGGTGACTACCGAGTGTCACTGTTGCTCTGCTAAGGGCCGTTATTTCCGAATAAAAAAGATTGTTCTTAGGGTAGAAATGCCCCATTCCGAACTAAGAACACGCTGGGCGGGGCTATGCCGGGGGGCGGGGCTATGATAGGGGCGGGGCGCGCTGCGACGTGCCCCGGGAGGCCGCACTATGAGAACTACAAGTCCCAGGATGCGTCGCTAACACTTGGAGTGACACGAGCGCGGGACCAACCGCGTCGCTCCCTGGTCAATGCCCCGTTGTGATGTCACTTCCGCTGCACCCGCCCAACCGAACAGCGCCGGGCCTGCCCTGGCCCTGCAATGGCCGATGGGAGCTGCGGACAGGGGCACTCAGTTTCCCACAAGCCACTGCGGCTACTTTCCCTACTCCCCCTCATCCCGCCCCTCCCCATTGCTGGGCGGGGCTCCTGCCTCAGAGACGGCAGCGTCCGCAGCTGATGCCCCGCCCCCACTCGGGAGAGGAGACTCCGCGGCAACCCTTCCCCCCCAAACTCCTCCCCACCCCGTGCAGTCTGATCCCCCCAAACTCCTCCCCGCCCCGTGCAGTCTGATCCCCCCTCAAACTCCTCCCCCCCGTGCAGTCTGATCCCCCCAAACTTCCCCTCCGCCCCGTGCACTCTGATCCTCCCCCCCGTGCAGTCTGATCCCCCCAAACTCCTCTCCCCCCGTGCAGTCTGATCCCCCCAAACTCCTCCCCGCCCCGTGCAGTCCGATCCCCCCAAACTCTTCCCCGCCCCGTGCAGTATGATCCCCCCAAACACCTCCCCGCCCCGTGCAGTCCGATCCCCCCCAAACACCTCCCCGCCCCGTGCAGTCCGATCCCCCCCAAACTCCTCCCCGCCCCGTGCAGTCTGATCCCCCTCCAAACTCCTCCCCCCCCGTGCAGTCTGATCCTCCCCCCCGTGCAGTCTGATCCCCCCCCAAACTCCTCCCCGCTCCGTGCAGTCTGATCCTCCCCCCCGTGCAGTCCGATCCCCCCAAACTCTTCCCCGCCCCGTGCAGTCCGATCCCCCCAAACTCTTCCCCGCCCCGTGCAGTCCGATCCCCCCCAAACTCCTCTCCCTCCGTGCAGTCCGATCCCCCCCAAACTCCTCTCCCCCCGTGCAGTCTGATCTCCCCCAAAACTCCTCCCCGCCCCGTGCAGTCCGATCCCCCCCAAACTCTTCCCCGCCCCGTGCAGTCCGATCCCCCCAAACTCCTCCCCGCCCCGTGCAGTCTGATCTCCCCCAAAACTCCTCCCCGCCCCGTTCAGTCTGATCCCCCCCAAACTCCTCCCCGCTCCGTGCAGTCTGATCCCCCCCAAACTCCTCTCCCCCCCGTGCAGTCTGATCCCCCCCACACTCCTCTCCGCCCCGTGCAGTCTGATCGCCCCCCCAAACTCCTGTCCGCCCCGTGCAGTCTGATCCCCCCCAAAGCTCCTCCCTGCCCCGTGCAGTCTGATCCCCCCCAAAACTCCTCCCCGCTCCGTGCAGTCTGATTCTCCCCCCCGTGCAGTCTGATCCCCCCAAACTCCTCCCCGCTCCGTGCAGTCTGATCCCCCCCAAACTCCTCTCCCCCCGTGCAGTCTGATCCCCCCAAACTCCTCTCCCCCCCGTGCAGTCTGATCCCCCCCACACTCCCCTCCGCCCCGTGCAGTCTGATCGCTCCCCAAAACTCCTGTCCGCCCCGTGCAGTCTGATCCCCCTAAACTCCTCCCCGCCCCATGCAGTCTGATCCCCCCAAACTCCTCACCCCCGTGCAGTCTGATCCCCCCCAAACTCCTCCCCCAGTGCAGTCTGATCCCCCCCTAAACTCCTCCTCGCCCCGTGCAGTCTGATCCCCCCCCAACTCCTCCCCGCCCCGTGCAGTCTGATCCCCCCCCAACTCCTCCCCGCCCCGTGCAGTCTGATCCCCCCCCAAACTCCTCCTCCCCCCGTGCAGTCTGATCTCCTACCCCCCACGAAACTCCTCTCCGCCCCCTGCAGTCTGATCCCCTACCCCCCTAACTCCTCTCCGCGCCATGCAGTATGATCCCCCCTCACCAAACTCCTCCCCGCCCCGTGCAGCCCCTAAGTTTGCCCCCCAATTCTCAGCCACTCCCCCCCTCTCCCCACACGCCCCCCACCCAGGACGCTCTCGGCCTCTGCAGGAGGCACAGCCGGGCACTGGGCAGCACTGCGGGCAGCCAGGGCCAGAACATCGCCCCCCGCCGAACTGCCCCCCCCCGGGCACAGGGGGGATTCAGCGGGCACCCGGCCCCGCCCCCAGGCAGCGAGCAGCGCGGGGAGTAGGGCTCAGGCCGCCCCGCCCCCCCGCGTGCGGGACACGTTCTGTGCGTGCCCCGCCCGCGGGAACCACCCCTCGAGGGCGCGCGGCTCCCCGGCGGGGGGAGGGGGCACGTGACACTCCCGCGCCCCGGTGGCCCGCAGCCCCCCCTCCCCGAGACACCCACGTGACTGGAGCCCGGGTCAGCTCCCGCGCCCCAAAGGGAGGGCCACAGCCCCGTTCCCCCGGCACCACGTGGGGGGGGTCACAGGGGCGCTGCTCCCCGGGGAGGCTGCAGCGCCGGGGGGGGGGCAGAAATCGCCCCCCCACCTCCGCCAGGGGCCGCCCCGCCGATGTCCAGCCTGGGGCCCGGAGAGAAGCAGGCGGGGGGGGGGGCTCCACGTCACTGCCAGCTCCCGCCCCGCCCCCCAGGCTCCGCCCCTCAGCGCCCCCCGCAGCGTTTTCCCGCCCGCCTCGTCAGCGCGAGCGTCCCGGGAGTTTCCCGCCCAGCCAGCGCCGCCCGCGCCTGCGCTCTCCCGCGCCCTGTCCCCTCCTGCCCCCCCCAGTGCCAAGGCCCCCCCCGGCCCCTCCCCCTCCCTCCTGCCCCCCCAGTGCCAAGGCCCCCCCCGGCCCCTCACCCCCTCCTGCCCCCCCAGTGCCAAGGCCCCCCCCGGCCCCTCCCCCTCCCTCCTGCCCCCCCAGTGCCAAGCGCCCCCCCCGGCCCCTCACACCCAGCCTGCTCCTACACCTCACCCCTGTCCAGACACCCCACCCCCAGCCCGCTCCCCCACCTTCCCTCGCGCCCCCTCCTCCCCCGGGCCAGACACCAACAAGGGGCGGGCTGGGGGCGGGGAGCTTCGCACTCGGACCCAGGATTCGCTCGCGCCCCCGCGCGCTCCTCGGACCTTCCTGTCATGGCGGCGCCGGCCGCCCAGTCAGACAACGCCCCCCTGCGGCAGCCCATTGGCCGAACCAGAGGCAGGATCCCCTTTGCTGACAGCCCATTGGGCGACACTATCCTCCGCCAAGGCTGTCTTCCGAAAGCCCATTGGCTGGCACACAGCCAGGAACCACCCCTAAGTCACAGACAATTCCAGGACAGAGCAGCCCATTAAGATCCACCCCGGACAGCCTATTGGTCGAGAGCAGTGGCAGGTCAGTCCCCCTAGTCACACCGCATTCGCAGACAGAGCTGTCCGTTAAGATGCAGCCGGGTCAGCCTATTGGGTGCCTCTGATTCAGAACACGCCCCTTAGTCACAGCCCATTCGCGGACAGAAGAGTCTGTTATAATCCACCCCGGACAACCTATTGGCCGCCAGCAGCCCCAGAACACGCCTTGAGTCACCGCCCATTGGCGCACGGAGCAGTCCGTTAAGAGTCACCTCGGACAGCCTCAGATTGGGCGCCACAGATTCCGAACACGCCCTTTACTCTCAGCCCATTCGCGGACAGAACAGTCTGTTACGATCAGTCCGGGACAGTCTCTCGGCCAGCCTTAGTGTAGGGAGAACAGAGTCAAGTATGAAACAGGATTCCCCAAGTGGAAGTGACTCCCCAGAATTTGTTCCCCACAACTAAAAGTCTAAGGAGGAGAAGTTTGTTAAGTAGAAGAAGCATAGAAGTGTTTAGATTTATTCTTGTGAAAGTGTTTAGATTTAGTGTTATCAAGCTTGAGAAGTGTTTAGATTTATAATTATTATTATTATTATTATTTGTTAGGATTGTTTAATTATAAATCTAAACATTTTTGCCCCTCTAGAATATAATTGGTTAGGAATGTAATATTAGGTCATGTAACTTCAAACTGTTAAAAATATACTACTATGTAGCCAGAAACAGCTCCCCTCGCTGTGCGCCAGGGCACGCTCAAACTTACTGTTACACAATTGACAACCGTTCTCTTCAAAGCATTGTGAAGCACTTAACCCTAATCGCAAAGTGAAGCATTGTAACTATAACAGTAACTAACTCAGCGCTCAGAGAGAGAATGTTTTAAGAAATGCCACCCAGAAACGTTTGTAACTTTTTGTAACTACAACTCTTGTATTATTATGCAAAATACTGTATGGGAAACATTAATTAGGGAATGTACATAAGAGAGAGAGTGCTTGGACGATGAATGAATGGTTGTGAGAGGTGCCAGCCTGAGAATGCAGCAACAAAGGGCTGAAGAAGGCGTCAGGTGCCAGTGCAATTGGCTCCCCGTAGCCGTTTCTAACACACACATGAGCCGCTCTGATTTGGCTTCTAACACTTTTAGCTGCTCGGTTCTGCAAGCGCGGAGAGGAAGCCGCGTCCGATAGATGGAGGTTCTCCGCGACACATTTGGCAGCCTGGACCCCCTGCCTCTGGTCCAAAGAGTCTCAACCAACCCCCGACCCCATGACCCTTGTTCTCAGTGATTCCGCCAGCTGCTTGGTGCCTTTAGTACCCGGCCCCGCTTGCAAAGTCCCCCCCCCAGCAGCATGACCCGAGAGCGAAACAAGAGACCCCCCCCCCAGCAGCAAAACCCGAGAGCAGCGCGAAAGAACCCCCCCGGCATTGCGACCCGAGGGCGGCGCCAGAGACCCCCCCCAGCAGCAAGTCCCGAGGGCGGCGCCAGAGACCCTCCCCAGCAGCGTGACCCGAGAGCGAAGCCAGAGACCTCCCCCAGCAGAGTGACCCGAAAACGGTGCCAGAGACCCCCCCCCAGCAGCAAGACCCGAGAGCGGCACCACAGACCCGCCCCCAGCAGTGCGACCCAAGAGTGGCGCCAGAGACCCTCCCCCCAGCAGCATCACCAGAGAACGGCGACAGAGATCTCCCCCCCCCCCAGCAGCACAACCTGAGATGGGAGCCAGAGGCCCCCCCCAGCAGCATCACCCGAGAGTGGCGCCAGAGACCCCCCCCAGCAGCATGAGATGAAAGTGGCGACAGAGACCCCACCCCCAAGGAGCGCGACCCGAGACCGGCGCCGGAGACCCCCCCAGAAGCATTACCCGAGAGTGGAGACAGAAACCCCACCCCCAGCACCGCTACCGGAGAGCGGCGCCAGAGACCTCCCCGAACAGCATCACCCGAGAGCGGCCCCAGACACCCACCCAGCAGCAAAACCCGAGAGAGGTGCCAGAGACCCCCCGCAGCAGCATCACCTGATAGCGGGGCCAGTGACACCCCCCGTCTGCAGCATGACCGGAGGGAGGCTCCAGAGACCACCCCCAGTAGTGCGACCCGAGAGCGGCGCCAGAGACCTCCCCCCAGCAGCGCGACCCGAGAGTGGAGACAGAGACCCCACCCCCAGCACCACTACCGAGAGCGGCACCAGAGACCCCCCCAACAGCGCGACCCGAAAGCGGTAACAGAGACCCCCCCCCAGCAGCACGACCGGAGAGCGAAGCCAGAGACCCCCCCAGCAGCATGATCCCAAGGAGGCGCCAGAGACCCCCCCCAGTAGCGCGACTCGAGAGCGGCACCAGAGATTCCCCGCAGCAGCATAACCCGAGAGAGGCGCCAGACTCCCTCCCAGCAGCACGACCTGAGAGTGGCCCCAAAGACCCCTCCCCCCCAGCAGCGAGACCCGAGAGCAGCGCTAGAGACACCCCCAAGCTGCACGACCCGAGAGCGGCACCAGAATCCCTCCCTGCAGCGAGATCCGAGAGCGGCGTGACTGAAGAGACCTCTCACTCACTAAGGTCTGTGGCTGTGGGAATTCTATCCTTTAGCCCTTCCCCCCCGCCCCTCGCCTATGTATAGGGCCCTCTACAAGAACACTGAGTCAGTCAGCCATGACGCACCACCGCTCTCCCTTGCGCGACTAGCGTACCTGCAGAATTCCCGTTGGCTCCTGAGCCCTTAACCCGTGGAGATGCTCACCTGGAATGCCTGCACGTGAGCTATACAAGGACACGGCAGAAGCAGAGCAAGGACAAAGACACAGACAGAAACAGACAGACAGAACGTATTGGCCAATACGAGAGAGCAACAAGAGAGAAACACATGAGAGGCAGACGGAAACCTTACCGCCTTGCGTCTTCCTCCTCGAGCCAAGCGTCTGCTGAGAAGGACGCCGTGTTCCAGAGAAATCAGCACCCCTGACAAACGGAAGCCCTGTTTCTCCCACTACCAAGGAATCACCTCGCGAACCTCCGCTCGGACTCGCTGTCTAAGCAAACCTGACTTCCCTTCCTAGACCCGAGTGCGCCGTAAGCCGAGAGATTTCCAAACCCGACACTTATCTCCCTGTCAGCGATGGCTGCTCCGCTCCCAGCCGGACGGTTCTCGCCTCGCTTCGACCAAGCTCCCGAGCTCGCTGTTCTCGTTTCCGTTCCATCCCCAGACGGGAGGACACCGGGAGGGTTGACTTCTTATCGCTCACTACCGAACACAGCAGAGGGGAAAAAACAAACAAACAACTTAGCTTTTCAGTCCGCAAGGACGCGGCATCGCTTCTCCTCCCACCATCGCACCGCTGCCTCCCACCATCGGCCACCCCCTCCCGCTGCCACTCCAGGAACGCGGAGAGAACGGAGGCCTTGAATATCTATCCACGCTCTGTTGAACTGCCTATGCCCCTTCACCAGTCCCCAAGCCACCAGGCTCCGTGACCCAGCAGGAAGCTCTCTGCCTCAGAAGAAACATACTGCCAGGACGCTTAAAGATTTCAAAGCACGCACCTCTTACTCACACAGAGCCATGGGAAGGCCGAACGCTGAGGACCCTTCACGTGTTCCGAGAATCACGTCCAGGCAGCTCAAGTACATCTCGGACGATTTATTCTCCGCCCACGGCCACGCACTGATTCCTCTGCAAGGGTGGCCAAAAAAGCCCAGCGTTAGCTCTCACTCACTAAAGTCTGTGGCTGTGGGAATTCTATCCTTTAGCCCTTTCCCCCCCTCTCGCCTATGTATCGGGTCCTCTACAAGAACACCGAGTCATTCAGCCATGACGCACCACCGCTCTCCCTTGCGCGACTTGCGAACCTGCTGAATTCCCGTTGGCTCCTGAGCCCTTAACCCTTGGAGATGCTCACCTGGAATGCCTGCAAGTGTGCTGTACAAGGACACGGCAGAAGCAGAGCAAGGACAAAGACACAGACAGAAACAGACAGACAGGACGTATTGGCCAATACGAGAGAGCAACAAGAGAGAAACACATGCGAGGCAGCCAGAAACCTTACCACCTTGCGTCTTCCTCCTCGAGCCAAGCGTCTGCTGAGAAGGACACCGTGTTCCAGAGAAACCAGCACCCCTGACAAACGGGAGCCCTGTTTCTCCCACTACCAAGTAAGCACCTCGGGAACCTCCGCTCGGACTCGCTGTCTAAGCAAACGTGACTTCCCTTCCTAGACCCGAGTGGGCCGTAAGCCGAGAGATTTCCAGACCCGACACTTATCTCCCGGTCAGCGATGGCTGCTCCGCTCCCAGCAGGACGGTTCTCGCCTCGCTTCGACCAAGCTCCCAAGCTCGCCGTTCTCTTTTCCGTTCCATCCCCAGACGGGAGGACACCGGGAGGGTTGACTTCTTATCGCTCGCTACCGAACACAGCTGAGGGGAAAAAACAAACAAACAACTTAGCTTTTCAGTCCGCAAGGACGCGGCATCGCTTCTCCTCCCACCATCGGCCACCCCCTCCCGCTGCCACTCCAGGAACTCGGAGAGAACGGAGGCCTTGAATATCTATCCACGCACTGTTGAACCGCCTACTGCCCCTTCACCAGTCCCCAAGCCACCAGGCTCCGTGCCCCAGCAGGAAGCTCTCTGCCTCAGAAGAAACATACTGCCAGGACGCTTGAAGATTTCAAAGCACGCACCTCTTACTCACACAGAGCCATGGGAAGGCCGAACGCTGAGGACCCTTCACGTGTTCCGAGAATCACGTCCAGGCAGCTCAAGTCCATCTCGGACGGTATCTTCTCAGCCCACTGCCCAGCCAGTTTCCCAGCTGTTACCCAGTCTGGAGCCAGCAAAGCCCTCGGGCAGGAGTGACAGCAAAGGGCTAGGACCCAGAAGCCGTGTCCAGGGGTCAGTCTGGAGTGCTGTACAGAGCCCAGGACCATCCACATATCCTGTGTGGTGCAACCTGCTGAGTGGAGACAAAGGCTCAGGGCTGCTCTCATACCCTGATCAGACACTTTACTGAATGTGGTGCAGGGAAAAGGTGGACTGATGGCTCCCATGAATGGGCGTGCAGACTGGAGTGAGGAAGGGCCCCGGGATAAGAATATGGATGGGGGTGCAGGCTGGGGGGAGGAAGGGCCCCGGGATAAGCATATGGACGGGGGTGCAGGCTGGGGGGAGGAAGGGCCCCGGGATAAGCATATGGACGGGGGTGCAGGCTGGGGAGAGGAAGGGCCCCGGGATAAGAGTATGGACGGGGTGCAGGCTGGGGTGAGGAAGCAGGAGGGGAGGGGGCTGCGCGGAGCCTGGAGTGCGGGATGAGGGGGCCGGGGGCAGGAGGGGAGAGGGCTGTGCGGAGCCTGGAGTGCGGGATGAGGGGGCCATGGGCAGGAGGGGAGAGGGCTGCGCGGAGCCTGGTGTGTGGGATGAGGGGGCCGGGGGCAGGAGGGGAGAGGGCTGCGCGGAGCCTGGAAATAACGAGCTTCTTACTTTGCCTGCTGTCAAAGGGCAAGACTGGGGCCACGTGGCGTGCGGAGCAGGGACAGCAGCTGGGGGCGATGGAATTACACGTGCATTACCTGCAATGACCACCGAGTGGCACTGTGGAGGCGCTTCGGAATTACACGTGCATTACCTGCAATGACCACCGAGTGGCACTGTGGAGGCGCTTCGGAATTACACGTGCATTACCGGCAATGACCACCGAGCGGCACTGTGGAGGCGCTTCGGAATTACACGTGCATTACCTGCACTGACCACCGAGCGGCATTGTGGAGGCGCTACGGAATTACACGTGCATTACCGGCAATGACCACCGAGCGGCACTGTGGAGGCGCTTCGGAATTACACGTGCATTACCGGCAATGACCACCGAGCGGCACTGTGGAGGCGCTACGGAATTACACGTGCATTACCGGCAATGACCACCGAGCGGCACTGTGGAGGCGCTACGGAATTACACGTGCATTACCGCCGGTGACTACCGAGTGTCACTGTTGCTCTGCTAAGGGCCGTTATTTCCGAATAAAAAAGATTGTTCTTAGGGTAGAAATGCCCCATTCCGAACTAAGAACACGCTGGGCGGGGCTATGCCGGGGGGCGGGGCTATGATAGGGGCGGGGCGCGCTGCGACGTGCCCCGGGAGGCCGCACTATGAGAACTACAAGTCCCAGGATGCGTCGCTAACACTTGGAGTGACACGAGCGCGGGACCAACCGCGTCGCTCCCTGGTCAATGCCCCGTTGTGATGTCACTTCCGCTGCACCCGCCCAACCGAACAGCGCCGGGCCTGCCCTGGCCCTGCAATGGCCGATGGGAGCTGCGGACAGGGGCACTCAGTTTCCCACAAGCCACTGCGGCTACTTTCCCTACTCCCCCTCATCCCGCCCCTCCCCATTGCTGGGCGGGGCTCCTGCCTCAGAGACGGCAGCGTCCGCAGCTGATGCCCCGCCCCCACTCGGGAGAGGAGACTCCGCGGCAACCCTTCCCCCCCAAACTCCTCCCCACCCCGTGCAGTCTGATCCCCCCAAACTCCTCCCCGCCCCATGCAGTCTGATCCCCCCTCAAACTCCTCCCCCCCGTGCAGTCTGATCCCCCCAAACTTCCCCTCCGCCCCGTGCACTCTGATCCTCCCCCCCGTGCAGTCTGATCCCCCCAAACTCCTCCCCGCCCCGTGCAGTCCGATCCCCCCAAACTCTTCCCCGCCCCGTGCAGTATGATCCCCCCAAACACCTCCCCGCCCCGTGCAGTCCGATCCCCCCCAAACACCTCCCCGCCCCGTGCAGTCCGATCCCCCCCAAACTCCTCCCCGCCCCGTGCAGTCTGATCCCCCTCCAAACTCCTCCCCCCCCGTGCAGTCTGACCCTCCCCCCCGTGCAGTCTGATCCCCCCCCAAACTCCTCCCTGCTCCGTGCAGTCTGATCCTCCCCCCCGTGCAGTCCGATCCCCCCAAACTCTTCCCCGCCCCGTGCAGTCCGATCCCCCCAAACTCTTCCCCGCCCCGTGCAGTCCGATCCCCCGCAAACTCCTCTCCCTCCGTGCAGTCCGATCCCCCCCAAACTCCTCTCCCCCCGTGCAGTCTGATCTCCCCCAAAACTCCTCCCCGCCCCGTGCAGTCCGATCCCCCCCAAACTCTTCCCCGCCCCGTGCAGTCCGATCCCCCCAAACTCCTCCCCGCCCCGTGCAGTCTGATCTCCCCCAAAACTCCTCCCCGCCCCGTTCAGTCTGATCCCCCCCAAACTCCTCCCCGCTCCGTGCAGTCTGATCCCCCCCAAACTCCTCTCCCCCCCGTGCAGTCTGATCCCCCCCACACTCCTCTCCGCCCCGTGCAGTCTGATCGCCCCCCCAAACTCCTGTCCGCCCCGTGCAGTCTGATCCCCCCCAAAGCTCCTCCCTGCCCCGTGCAGTCTGATCCCCCCCAAAACTCCTCCCCGCTCCGTGCAGTCTGATCCCCCCAAACTCCTCCCCGCTCCGTGCAGTCTGATCCCCCCCAAACTCCTCTCCCCCCGTGCAGTCTGATCCCCCCAAACTCCTCTCCCCCCCGTGCAGTCTGATCCCCCCCACACTCCCCTCCGCCCCGTGCAGTCTGATCGCTCCCCAAAACTCCTGTCCGCCCCGTGCAGTCTGATCCCCCTAAACTCCTCCCCGCCCCATGCAGTCTGATCCCCCCAAACTCCTCACCCCCGTGCAGTCTGATCCCCCCCAAACTCCTCCCCCAGTGCAGTCTGATCCCCCCCTAAACTCCTCCTCGCCCCGTGCAGTCTGATCCCCCCCCAACTCCTCCCCGCCCCGTGCAGTCTGATCCCCCCCCAACTCCTCCCCGCCCCGTGCAGTCTGATCCCCCCCCAAACTCCTCCTCCCCCCGTGCAGTCTGATCTCCTACCCCCCACGAAACTCCTCTCCGCCCCCTGCAGTCTGATCCCCTACCCCCCTAACTCCTCTCCGCGCCATGCAGTATGATCCCCCCTCACCAAACTCCTCCCCGCCCCGTGCAGCCCCTAAGTTTGCCCCCCAATTCTCAGCCACTCCCCCCCTCTCCCCACACGCCCCCCACCCAGGACGCTCTCGGCCTCTGCAGGAGGCACAGCCGGGCACTGGGCAGCACTGCGGGCAGCCAGGGCCAGAGCATCGCCCCCCGCCGAACTGCCCCCCCCCCCGGGCACAGGGGGGATTCAGCGGGCACCCGGCCCCGCCCCCAGGCAGCGAGCAGCGCGGGGAGCAGGGCTCAGGCCGCCCCGCCCCCCCGCGTGCGGGACACGTTCTGTGCGTGCCCCGCCCGCGGGAACCACCCCTCGAGGGCGCGCGGCTCCCCGGCGGGGGGAGGGGGCACGTGACACTCCCGCGCCCCGGTGGCCCGCAGCCCCCCCTCCCCGAGACACCCACGTGACTGGAGCCCGGGTCAGCTCCCGCGCCCCAAAGGGAGGGCCACAGCCCCGTTCCCCCGGCACCACGTGGGGGGGGTCACAGGGGCGCTGCTCCCCGGGGAGGCTGCAGCGCCGGGGGGGGGCAGAAATCGCCCCCCCACCTCCGCCAGGGGCCGCCCCGCCGATGTCCAGCCTGGGGCCCGGAGAGAAGCAGGCGGGGGGGGGGGCTCCACGTCACTGCCAGCTCCCGCCCCGCCCCCCAGGCTCCGCCCCTCAGCGCCCCCCGCAGCGTTTTCCCCGCCCGCCTCGTCAGCGCGAGCGTCCCGGGAGTTTCCCGCCCAGCCAGCGCCGCCCGCGCCTGCGCTCTCCCGCGCCCTGTCCCCTCCTGCCCCCCCCAGTGCCAAGGCCCCCCCCGGCCCCTCCCCCTCCCTCCTGCCCCCCCAGTGCCAAGGCCCCCCCCGGCCCCTCCCCCTCCCTCCTGCCCCCCCAGTGCCAAGCGCCCCCCCCCGGCCCCTCACACCCAGCCTGCTCCTACACCTCACCCCTGTCCAGACACCCCACCCCCAGCCCGCTCCCCCACCTTCCCTCGCGCCCCCTCCTCCCCCGGGCCAGACACCAACAAGGGGCGGGCTGGGGGCGGGGAGCTTCGCACTCGGACCCAGGATTCGCTCGCGCCCCCGCGCGCTCCTCGGACCTTCCTGTCATGGCGGCGCCGGCCGCCCAGTCAGACAACGCCCCCCTGCGGCAGCCCATTGGCCGAACCAGAGGCAGGATCCCCTTTGCTGACAGCCCATTGGGCGACACTATCCTCCGCCAAGGCTGTCTTCCGAAAGCCCATTGGCTGGCACACAGCCAGGAACCACCCCTAAGTCACAGACAATTCCAGGACAGAGCAGCCCATTAAGATCCACCCCGGACAGCCTATTGGTCGAGAGCAGTGGCAGGTCAGTCCCCCTAGTCACACCGCATTCGCAGACAGAGCTGTCCGTTAAGATGCAGCCGGGTCAGCCTATTGGGTGCCTCTGATTCAGAACACGCCCCTTAGTCACAGCCCATTCGCGGACAGAAGAGTCTGTTATAATCCACCCCGGACAACCTATTGGCCGCCAGCAGCCCCAGAACACGCCTTGAGTCACCGCCCATTGGCGCACGGAGCAGTCCGTTAAGAGTCACCTCGGACAGCCTCAGATTGGGCGCCACAGATTCCGAACACGCCCTTTACTCTCAGCCCATTCGCGGACAGAACAGTCTGTTACGATCAGTCCGGGACAGTCTCTCGGCCAGCCTTAGTGTAGGGAGAACAGAGTCAAGTATGAAACAGGATTCCCCAAGTGGAAGTGACTCCCCAGAATTTGTTCCCCACAACTAAAAGTCTAAGGAGGAGAAGTTTGTTAAGTAGAAGAAGCATAGAAGTGTTTAGATTTATTCTTGTGAAAGTGTTTAGATTTAGTGTTATCAAGCTTGAGAAGTGTTTAGATTTATAATTATTATTATTATTATTATTTGTTAGGATTGTTTAATTATAAATCTAAACATTTTTGCCCCTCTAGAATATAATTGGTTAGGAATGTAATATTAGGTCATGTAACTTCAAACTGTTAAAAATATACTACTATGTAGCCAGAAACAGCTCCCCTCGCTGTGCGCCAGGGCACGCTCAAACTTACTGTTACACAATTGACAACCGTTCTCTTCAAAGCATTGTGAAGCACTTAACCCTAATCGCAAAGTGAAGCATTGTAACTATAACAGTAACTAACTCAGCGCTCAGAGAGAGAATGTTTTAAGAAATGCCACCCAGAAACGTTTGTAACTTTTTGTAACTACAACTCTTGTATTATTATGCAAAATACTGTATGGGAAACATTAATTAGGGAATGTACATAAGAGAGAGAGTGCTTGGACGATGAATGAATGGTTGTGAGAGGTGCCAGCCTGAGAATGCAGCAACAAAGGGCTGAAGAAGGCGTCAGGTGCCAGTGCAATTGGCTCCCCGTAGCCGTTTCTAACACACACATGAGCCGCTCTGATTTGGCTTCTAACACTTTTAGCTGCTCGGTTCTGCAAGCGCGGAGAGGAAGCCGCGTCCGATAGATGGAGGTTCTCCGCGACACATTTGGCAGCCTGGACCCCCTGCCTCTGGTCCAAAGAGTCTCAACCAACCCCCGACCCCATGACCCTTGTTCTCAGTGATTCCGCCAGCTGCTTGGTGCCTTTAGTACCCGGCCCCGCTTGCAAAGTCCCCCCCCCAGCAGCATGACCCGAGAGCGAAACAAGAGACCCCCCCCCCAGCAGCAAAACCCGAGAGCAGCGCGAAAGAACCCCCCCGGCATTGCGACCCGAGGGCGGCGCCAGAGACCCCCCCCAGCAGCAAGTCCCGAGGGCGGCGCCAGAGACCCTCCCCAGCAGCGTGACCCGAGAGCGAAGCCAGAGACCTCCCCCAGCAGAGTGACCCGAAAACGGTGCCAGAGACCCCCCCCCAGCAGCAAGACCCGAGAGCGGCACCACAGACCCGCCCCCAGCAGTGCGACCCAAGAGTGGCGCCAGAGACCCTCCCCCCAGCAGCATCACCAGAGAACGGCGACAGAGATCTCCCCCCCCCCCCAGCAGCACAACCTGAGATGGGAGCCAGAGGCCCCCCCCAGCAGCATCACCCGAGAGTGGCGCCAGAGACCCCCCCCAGCAGCATGAGATGAAAGTGGCGACAGAGACCCCACCCCCAAGGAGCGCGACCCGAGACCGGCGCCGGAGACCCCCCCAGAAGCATTACCCGAGAGTGGAGACAGAAACCCCACCCCCAGCACCGCTACCGGAGAGCGGCGCCAGAGACCTCCCCGAACAGCATCACCCGAGAGCGGCCCCAGACACCCACCCAGCAGCAAAACCCGAGAGAGGTGCCAGAGACCCCCCGCAGCAGCATCACCTGATAGCGGGGCCAGTGACACCCCCCGTCTGCAGCATGACCGGAGGGAGGCTCCAGAGACCACCCCCAGTAGTGCGACCCGAGAGCGGCGCCAGAGACCTCCCCCCAGCAGCGCGACCCGAAAGCGGTAACAGAGACCCCCCCCCAGCAGCACGACCGGAGAGCGAAGCCAGAGACCCCCCCAGCAGCATGATCCCAAGGAGGCGCCAGAGACCCCCCCCAGTAGCGCGACTCGAGAGCGGCACCAGAGATTCCCCGCAGCAGCATAACCCGAGAGAGGCGCCAGACTCCCTCCCAGCAGCACGACCTGAGAGTGGCCCCAAAGACCCCTCCCCCCCAGCAGCGAGACCCGAGAGCAGCGCTAGAGACACCCCCAAGCTGCACGACCCGAGAGCGGCACCAGAATCCCTCCCTGCAGCGAGATCCGAGAGCGGCGTGACTGAAGAGACCTCTCACTCACTAAGGTCTGTGGCTGTGGGAATTCTATCCTTTAGCCCTTCCCCCCCGCCCCTCGCCTATGTATAGGGCCCTCTACAAGAACACTGAGTCAGTCAGCCATGACGCACCACCGCTCTCCCTTGCGCGACTAGCGTACCTGCAGAATTCCCGTTGGCTCCTGAGCCCTTAACCCGTGGAGATGCTCACCTGGAATGCCTGCACGTGAGCTATACAAGGACACGGCAGAAGCAGAGCAAGGACAAAGACACAGACAGAAACAGACAGACAGAACGTATTGGCCAATACGAGAGAGCAACAAGAGAGAAACACATGAGAGGCAGACGGAAACCTTACCGCCTTGCGTCTTCCTCCTCGAGCCAAGCGTCTGCTGAGAAGGACACCGTGTTCCAGAGAAATCAGCACCCCTGACAAACGGAAGCCCTGTTTCTCCCACTACCAAGGAATCACCTCGCGAACCTCCGCTCGGACTCGCTGTCTAAGCAAACCTGACTTCCCTTCCTAGACCCGAGTGCGCCGTAAGCCGAGAGATTTCCAAACCCGACACTTATCTCCCTGTCAGCGATGGCTGCTCCGCTCCCAGCCGGACGGTTCTCGCCTCGCTTCGACCAAGCTCCCGAGCTCGCTGTTCTCGTTTCCGTTCCATCCCCAGACGGGAGGACACCGGGAGGGTTGACTTCTTATCGCTCACTACCGAACACAGCAGAGGGGAAAAAACAAACAAACAACTTAGCTTTTCAGTCCGCAAGGACGCGGCATCGCTTCTCCTCCCACCATCGCACCGCTGCCTCCCACCATCGGCCACCCCCTCCCGCTGCCACTCCAGGAACGCGGAGAGAACGGAGGCCTTGAATATCTATCCACGCTCTGTTGAACTGCCTATGCCCCTTCACCAGTCCCCAAGCCACCAGGCTCCGTGACCCAGCAGGAAGCTCTCTGCCTCAGAAGAAACATACTGCCAGGACGCTTAAAGATTTCAAAGCACGCACCTCTTACTCACACAGAGCCATGGGAAGGCCGAACGCTGAGGACCCTTCACGTGTTCCGAGAATCACGTCCAGGCAGCTCAAGTACATCTCGGACGATTTATTCTCCGCCCACGGCCACGCACTGATTCCTCTGCAAGGGTGGCCAAAAAAGCCCAGCGTTAGCTCTCACTCACTAAAGTCTGTGGCTGTGGGAATTCTATCCTTTAGCCCTTTCCCCCCCTCTCGCCTATGTATCGGGTCCTCTACAAGAACACCGAGTCATTCAGCCATGACGCACCACCGCTCTCCCTTGCGCGACTTGCGAACCTGCTGAATTCCCGTTGGCTCCTGAGCCCTTAACCCTTGGAGATGCTCACCTGGAATGCCTGCAAGTGTGCTGTACAAGGACACGGCAGAAGCAGAGCAAGGACAAAGACACAGACAGAAACAGACAGACAGGACGTATTGGCCAATACGAGAGAGCAACAAGAGAGAAACACATGCGAGGCAGCCAGAAACCTTACCACCTTGCGTCTTCCTCCTCGAGCCAAGCGTCTGCTGAGAAGGACACCGTGTTCCAGAGAAACCAGCACCCCTGACAAACGGGAGCCCTGTTTCTCCCACTACCAAGTAAGCACCTCGGGAACCTCCGCTCGGACTCGCTGTCTAAGCAAACGTGACTTCCCTTCCTAGACCCGAGTGGGCCGTAAGCCGAGAGATTTCCAGACCCGACACTTATCTCCCGGTCAGCGATGGCTGCTCCGCTCCCAGCAGGACGGTTCTCGCCTCGCTTCGACCAAGCTCCCAAGCTCGCCGTTCTCTTTTCCGTTCCATCCCCAGACGGGAGGACACCGGGAGGGTTGACTTCTTATCGCTCGCTACCGAACACAGCTGAGGGGAAAAAACAAACAAACAACTTAGCTTTTCAGTCCGCAAGGACGCGGCATCGCTTCTCCTCCCACCATCGGCCACCCCCTCCCGCTGCCACTCCAGGAACTCGGAGAGAACGGAGGCCTTGAATATCTATCCACGCACTGTTGAACCGCCTACTGCCCCTTCACCAGTCCCCAAGCCACCAGGCTCCGTGCCCCAGCAGGAAGCTCTCTGCCTCAGAAGAAACATACTGCCAGGACGCTTGAAGATTTCAAAGCACGCACCTCTTACTCACACAGAGCCATGGGAAGGCCGAACGCTGAGGACCCTTCACGTGTTCCGAGAATCACGTCCAGGCAGCTCAAGTCCATCTCGGACGGTATCTTCTCAGCCCACTGCCCAGCCAGTTTCCCAGCTGTTACCCAGTCTGGAGCCAGCAAAGCCCTCGGGCAGGAGTGACAGCAAAGGGCTAGGACCCAGAAGCCGTGTCCAGGGGTCAGTCTGGAGTGCTGTACAGAGCCCAGGACCATCCACATATCCTGTGTGGTGCAACCTGCTGAGTGGAGACAAAGGCTCAGGGCTGCTCTCATACCCTGATCAGACACTTTACTGAATGTGGTGCAGGGAAAAGGTGGACTGATGGCTCCCATGAATGGGCGTGCAGACTGGAGTGAGGAAGGGCCCCGGGATAAGAATATGGATGGGGGTGCAGGCTGGGGGGAGGAAGGGCCCCGGGATAAGAATATGGATGGGGGTGCAGGCTGGGGGGAGGAAGGGCCCCGGGATAAGCATATGGACGGGGGTGCAGGCTGGGGAGAGGAAGGGCCCCGGGATAAGAGTATGGACGGGGTGCAGGCTGGGGTGAGGAAGCAGGAGGGGAGGGGGCTGCGCGGAGCCTGGAGTGCGGGATGAGGGGGCCATGGGCAGGAGGGGAGAGGGCTGTGCGGAGCCTGGAGTGCGGGATGAGGGGGCCGGGGGCAGGAGGGGAGAGGGCTGTGCGGAGCCTGGAGTGCGGGATGAGGGGGCCATGGGCAGGAGGGGAGAGGGCTGCGCAGAGCCTGGTGTGTGGGATGAGGGGGCCGGGGGCAGGAGGGGAGAGGGCTGCGCGGAGCCTGGAAATAACGAGCTTCTTACTTTGCCTGCTGTCAAAGGGCAAGACAGGGGCCACGTGGCGTGCGGAGCAGGGACAGCAGCTGGGGGCGATGGAATTACACGTGCATTACCTGCAATGACCACCGAGTGGCACTGTGGAGGCGCTTCGGAATTACACGTGCATTACCTGCAATGACCACCGAGTGGCACTGTGGAGGCGCTTCGGAATTACACGTGCATTACCGGCAATGACCACCGAGCGGCACTGTGGAGGCGCTTCGGAATTACACGTGCATTACCTGCACTGACCACCGAGCGGCACTGTGGAGGCGCTACGGAATTACACGTGCATTACCGGCAATGACCACCGAGCGGCACTGTGGAGGCGCTTCGGAATTACACGTGCATTACCGGCAATGACCACCGAGCGGCACTGTGGAGGCGCTTCGGAATTACACGTGCATTACCGGCAATGACCACCGAGCGGCACTGTGGAGGCGCTACGGAATTACACGTGCATTACCGGCAATGACCACCGAGCGGCACTGTGGAGGCGCTACGGAATTACACGTGCATTACCGCCGGTGACTACCGAGTGTCACTGTTGCTCTGCTAAGGGCCGTTATTTCCGAATAAAAAAGATTGTTCTTAGGGTAGAAATGCCCCATTCCGAACTAAGAACACGCTGGGCGGGGCTATGCCGGGGGGCGGGGCTATGATAGGGGCGGGGCGCGCTGCGACGTGCCCCGGGAGGCCGCACTATGAGAACTACAAGTCCCAGGATGCGTCGCTAACACTTGGAGTGACACGAGCGCGGGACCAACCGCGTCGCTCCCTGGTCAATGCCCCGTTGTGATGTCACTTCCGCTGCACCCGCCCAACCGAACAGCGCCGGGCCTGCCCTGGCCCTGCAATGGCCGATGGGAGCTGCGGACAGGGGCACTCAGTTTCCCACAAGCCACTGCGGCTACTTTCCCTACTCCCCCTCATCCCGCCCCTCCCCATTGCTGGGCGGGGCTCCTGCCTCAGAGACGGCAGCGTCCGCAGCTGATGCCCCGCCCCCACTCGGGAGAGGAGACTCCGCGGCAACCCTTCCCCCCCAAACTCCTCCCCACCCCGTGCAGTCTGATCCCCCCAAACTCCTCCCCGCCCCGTGCAGTCTGATCCCCCCTCAAACTCCTCCCCCCCGTGCAGTCTGATCCCCCCAAACTTCCCCTCCGCCCCGTGCACTCTGATCCTCCCCCCCGTGCAGTCTGATCCCCCCAAACTCCTCTCCCCCCGTGCAGTCTGATCCCCCCAAACTCCTCCCCGCCCCGTGCAGTCCGATCCCCCCAAACTCTTCCCCGCCCCGTGCAGTATGATCCCCCCAAACACCTCCCCGCCCCGTGCAGTCCGATCCCCCCCAAACACCTCCCCGCCCCGTGCAGTCCGATCCCCCCCAAACTCCTCCCCGCCCCGTGCAGTCTGATCCCCCTCCAAACTCCTCCCCCCCCGTGCAGTCTGATCCTCCCCCCCGTGCAGTCTGATCCCCCCCCAAACTCCTCCCCGCTCCGTGCAGTCTGATCCTCCCCCCCGTGCAGTCCGATCCCCCCAAACTCTTCCCCGCCCCGTGCAGTCCGATCCCCCCAAACTCTTCCCCGCCCCGTGCAGTCCGATCCCCCGCAAACTCCTCTCCCCCCGTGCAGTCTGATCTCCCCCAAAACTCCTCCCCGCCCCGTGCAGTCCGATCCCCCCCAAACTCTTCCCCGCCCCGTGCAGTCCGATCCCCCCAAACTCCTCCCCGCCCCGTGCAGTCTGATCTCCCCCAAAACTCCTCCCCGCCCCGTTCAGTCTGATCCCCCCCAAACTCCTCCCCGCTCCGTGCAGTCTGATCCCCCCCAAACTCCTCTCCCCCCCGTGCAGTCTGATCCCCCCCACACTCCTCTCCGCCCCGTGCAGTCTGATCGCCCCCCCAAACTCCTGTCCGCCCCGTGCAGTCTGATCCCCCCCAAAGCTCCTCCCTGCCCCGTGCAGTCTGATCCCCCCCAAAACTCCTCCCCGCTCCGTGCAGTCTGATTCTCCCCCCCGTGCAGTCTGATCCCCCCAAACTCCTCCCCGCTCCGTGCAGTCTGATCCCCCCCAAACTCCTCTCCCCCCGTGCAGTCTGATCCCCCCAAACTCCTCTCCCCCCCGTGCAGTCTGATCCCCCCCACACTCCCCTCCGCCCCGTGCAGTCTGATCGCTCCCCAAAACTCCTGTCCGCCCCGTGCAGTCTGATCCCCCTAAACTCCTCCCCGCCCCATGCAGTCTGATCCCCCCAAACTCCTCACCCCCGTGCAGTCTGATCCCCCCCAAACTCCTCCCCCAGTGCAGTCTGATCCCCCCCTAAACTCCTCCTCGCCCCGTGCAGTCTGATCCCCCCCCAACTCCTCCCCGCCCCGTGCAGTCTGATCCCCCCCCAACTCCTCCCCGCCCCGTGCAGTCTGATCCCCCCCCAAACTCCTCCTCCCCCCGTGCAGTCTGATCTCCTACCCCCCACGAAACTCCTCTCCGCCCCCTGCAGTCTGATCCCCTACCCCCCTAACTCCTCTCCGCGCCATGCAGTATGATCCCCCCTCACCAAACTCCTCCCCGCCCCGTGCAGCCCCTAAGTTTGCCCCCCAATTCTCAGCCACTCCCCCCCTCTCCCCACACGCCCCCCACCCAGGACGCTCTCGGCCTCTGCAGGAGGCACAGCCGGGCACTGGGCAGCACTGCGGGCAGCCAGGGCCAGAGCATCGCCCCCCGCCGAACTGCCCCCCCCCCGGGCACAGGGGGGATTCAGCGGGCACCCGGCCCCGCCCCCAGGCAGCGAGCAGCGCGGGGAGCAGGGCTCAGGCCGCCCCGCCCCCCCGCGTGCGGGACACGTTCTGTGCGTGCCCCGCCCGCGGGAACCACCCCTCGAGGGCGCGCGGCTCCCCGGCGGGGGGAGGGGGCACGTGACACTCCCGCGCCCCGGTGGCCCGCAGCCCCCCCTCCCCGAGACACCCACGTGACTGGAGCCCGGGTCAGCTCCCGCGCCCCAAAGGGAGGGCCACAGCCCCGTTCCCCCGGCACCACGTGGGGGGGGTCACAGGGGCGCTGCTCCCCGGGGAGGCTGCAGCGCCGGGGGGGGGGCAGAAATCGCCCCCCCACCTCCGCCAGGGGCCGCCCCGCCGATGTCCAGCCTGGGGCCCGGAGAGAAGCAGGCGGGGGGGGGGGGGCTCCACGTCACTGCCAGCTCCCGCCCCGCCCCCCAGGCTCCGCCCCTCAGCGCCCCCCGCAGCGTTTTCCCGCCCGCCTCGTCAGCGCGAGCGTCCCGGGAGTTTCCCGCCCAGCCAGCGCCGCCCGCGCCTGCGCTCTCCCGCGCCCTGTCCCCTCCTGCCCCCCCCAGTGCCAAGGCCCCCCCCCGGCCCCTCCCCCTCCCTCCTGCCCCCCCAGTGCCAAGGCCCCCCCCGGCCCCTCCCCCTCCCTCCTGCCCCCCCAGTGCCAAGCGCCCCCCCCCGGCCCCTCACACCCAGCCTGCTCCTACACCTCACCCCTGTCCAGACACCCCACCCCCAGCCCGCTCCCCCACCTTCCCTCGCGCCCCCTCCTCCCCCGGGCCAGACACCAACAAGGGGCGGGCTGGGGGCGGGGAGCTTCGCACTCGGACCCAGGATTCGCTCGCGCCCCCGCGCGCTCCTCGGACCTTCCTGTCATGGCGGCGCCGGCCGCCCAGTCAGACAACGCCCCCCTGCGGCAGCCCATTGGCCGAACCAGAGGCAGGATCCCCTTTGCTGACAGCCCATTGGGCGACACTATCCTCCGCCAAGGCTGTCTTCCGAAAGCCCATTGGCTGGCACACAGCCAGGAACCACCCCTAAGTCACAGACAATTCCAGGACAGAGCAGCCCATTAAGATCCACCCCGGACAGCCTATTGGTCGAGAGCAGTGGCAGGTCAGTCCCCCTAGTCACACCGCATTCGCAGACAGAGCTGTCCGTTAAGATGCAGCCGGGTCAGCCTATTGGGTGCCTCTGATTCAGAACACGCCCCTTAGTCACAGCCCATTCGCGGACAGAAGAGTCTGTTATAATCCACCCCGGACAACCTATTGGCCGCCAGCAGCCCCAGAACACGCCTTGAGTCACCGCCCATTGGCGCACGGAGCAGTCCGTTAAGAGTCACCTCGGACAGCCTCAGATTGGGCGCCACAGATTCCGAACACGCCCTTTACTCTCAGCCCATTCGCGGACAGAACAGTCTGTTACGATCAGTCTGGGACAGTCTCTCGGCCAGCCTTAGTGTAGGGAGAACAGAGTCAAGTATGAAACAGGATTCCCCAAGTGGAAGTGACTCCCCAGAATTTGTTCCCCACAACTAAAAGTCTAAGGAGGAGAAGTTTGTTAAGTAGAAGAAGCATAGAAGTGTTTAGATTTATTCTTGTGAAAGTGTTTAGATTTAGTGTTATCAAGCTTGAGAAGTGTTTAGATTTATAATTATTATTATTATTATTATTTGTTAGGATTGTTTAATTATAAATCTAAACATTTTTGCCCCTCTAGAATATAATTGGTTAGGAATGTAATATTAGGTCATGTAACTTCAAACTGTTAAAAATATACTACTATGTAGCCAGAAACAGCTCCCCTCGCTGTGCGCCAGGGCACGCTCAAACTTACTGTTACACAATTGACAACCGTTCTCTTCAAAGCATTGTGAAGCACTTAACCCTAATCGCAAAGTGAAGCATTGTAACTATAACAGTAACTAACTCAGCGCTCAGAGAGAGAATGTTTTAAGAAATGCCACCCAGAAACGTTTGTAACTTTTTGTAACTACAACTCTTGTATTATTATGCAAAATACTGTATGGGAAACATTAATTAGGGAATGTACATAAGAGAGAGAGTGCTTGGACGATGAATGAATGGTTGTGAGAGGTGCCAGCCTGAGAATGCAGCAACAAAGGGCTGAAGAAGGCGTCAGGTGCCAGTGCAATTGGCTCCCCGTAGCCGTTTCTAACACACACATGAGCCGCTCTGATTTGGCTTCTAACACTTTTAGCTGCTCGGTTCTGCAAGCGCGGAGAGGAAGCCGCGTCCGATAGATGGAGGTTCTCCGCGACACATTTGGCAGCCTGGACCCCCTGCCTCTGGTCCAAAGAGTCTCAACCAACCCCCGACCCCATGACCCTTGTTCTCAGTGATTCCGCCAGCTGCTTGGTGCCTTTAGTACCCGGCCCCGCTTGCAAAGTCCCCCCCCCAGCAGCATGACCCGAGAGCGAAACAAGAGACCCCCCCCCCAGCAGCAAAACCCGAGAGCAGCGCGAAAGAACCCCCCCGGCATTGCGACCCGAGGGCGGCGCCAGAGACCCCCCCCAGCAGCAAGTCCCGAGGGCGGCGCCAGAGACCCTCCCCAGCAGCGTGACCCGAGAGCGAAGCCAGAGACCTCCCCCAGCAGAGTGACCCGAAAACGGTGCCAGAGACCCCCCCCCAGCAGCAAGACCCGAGAGCGGCACCACAGACCCGCCCCCAGCAGTGCGACCCAAGAGTGGCGCCAGAGACCCTCCCCCCAGCAGCATCACCAGAGAACGGCGACAGAGATCTCCCCCCCCCCCAGCAGCACAACCTGAGATGGGAGCCAGAGGCCCCCCCCAGCAGCATCACCCGAGAGTGGCGCCAGAGACCCCCCCCAGCAGCATGAGATGAAAGTGGCGACAGAGACCCCACCCCCAAGGAGCGCGACCCGAGACCGGCGCCGGAGACCCCCCCAGAAGCATTACCCGAGAGTGGAGACAGAAACCCCACCCCCAGCACCGCTACCGGAGAGCGGCGCCAGAGACCTCCCCGAACAGCATCACCCGAGAGCGGCCCCAGACACCCACCCAGCAGCAAAACCCGAGAGAGGTGCCAGAGACCCCCCGCAGCAGCATCACCTGATAGCGGGGCCAGTGACACCCCCCGTCTGCAGCATGACCGGAGGGAGGCTCCAGAGACCACCCCCAGTAGTGCGACCCGAGAGCGGCGCCAGAGACCTCCCCCCAGCAGCGCGACCCGAAAGCGGTAACAGAGACCCCCCCCCAGCAGCACGACCGGAGAGCGAAGCCAGAGACCCCCCCAGCAGCATGATCCCAAGGAGGCGCCAGAGACCCCCCCCAGTAGCGCGACTCGAGAGCGGCACCAGAGATTCCCCGCAGCAGCATAACCCGAGAGAGGCGCCAGACTCCCTCCCAGCAGCACGACCTGAGAGTGGCCCCAAAGACCCCTCCCCCCCAGCAGCGAGACCCGAGAGCAGCGCTAGAGACACCCCCAAGCTGCACGACCCGAGAGCGGCACCAGAATCCCTCCCTGCAGCGAGATCCGAGAGCGGCGTGACTGAAGAGACCTCTCACTCACTAAGGTCTGTGGCTGTGGGAATTCTATCCTTTAGCCCTTCCCCCCCGCCCCTCGCCTATGTATAGGGCCCTCTACAAGAACACTGAGTCAGTCAGCCATGACGCACCACCGCTCTCCCTTGCGCGACTAGCGTACCTGCAGAATTCCCGTTGGCTCCTGAGCCCTTAACCCGTGGAGATGCTCACCTGGAATGCCTGCACGTGAGCTATACAAGGACACGGCAGAAGCAGAGCAAGGACAAAGACACAGACAGAAACAGACAGACAGAACGTATTGGCCAATACGAGAGAGCAACAAGAGAGAAACACATGAGAGGCAGACGGAAACCTTACCGCCTTGCGTCTTCCTCCTCGAGCCAAGCGTCTGCTGAGAAGGACGCCGTGTTCCAGAGAAATCAGCACCCCTGACAAACGGAAGCCCTGTTTCTCCCACTACCAAGGAATCACCTCGCGAACCTCCGCTCGGACTCGCTGTCTAAGCAAACCTGACTTCCCTTCCTAGACCCGAGTGCGCCGTAAGCCGAGAGATTTCCAAACCCGACACTTATCTCCCTGTCAGCGATGGCTGCTCCGCTCCCAGCCGGACGGTTCTCGCCTCGCTTCGACCAAGCTCCCGAGCTCGCTGTTCTCGTTTCCGTTCCATCCCCAGACGGGAGGACACCGGGAGGGTTGACTTCTTATCGCTCACTACCGAACACAGCAGAGGGGAAAAAACAAACAAACAACTTAGCTTTTCAGTCCGCAAGGACGCGGCATCGCTTCTCCTCCCACCATCGCACCGCTGCCTCCCACCATCGGCCACCCCCTCCCGCTGCCACTCCAGGAACGCGGAGAGAACGGAGGCCTTGAATATCTATCCACGCTCTGTTGAACTGCCTATGCCCCTTCACCAGTCCCCAAGCCACCAGGCTCCGTGACCCAGCAGGAAGCTCTCTGCCTCAGAAGAAACATACTGCCAGGACGCTTAAAGATTTCAAAGCACGCACCTCTTACTCACACAGAGCCATGGGAAGGCCGAACGCTGAGGACCCTTCACATGTTCCGAGAATCACGTCCAGGCAGCTCAAGTACATCTCGGACGATTTATTCTCCGCCCACGGCCACGCACTGATTCCTCTGCAAGGGTGGCCAAAAAAGCCCAGCGTTAGCTCTCACTCACTAAAGTCTGTGGCTGTGGGAATTCTATCCTTTAGCCCTTTCCCCCCCTCTCGCCTATGTATCGGGTCCTCTACAAGAACACCGAGTCATTCAGCCATGACGCACCACCGCTCTCCCTTGCGCGACTTGCGAACCTGCTGAATTCCCGTTGGCTCCTGAGCCCTTAACCCTTGGAGATGCTCACCTGGAATGCCTGCAAGTGTGCTGTACAAGGACACGGCAGAAGCAGAGCAAGGACAAAGACACAGACAGAAACAGACAGACAGGACGTATTGGCCAATACGAGAGAGCAACAAGAGAGAAACACATGCGAGGCAGCCAGAAACCTTACCACCTTGCGTCTTCCTCCTCGAGCCAAGCGTCTGCTGAGAAGGACACCGTGTTCCAGAGAAACCAGCACCCCTGACAAACGGGAGCCCTGTTTCTCCCACTACCAAGTAAGCACCTCGGGAACCTCCGCTCGGACTCGCTGTCTAAGCAAACGTGACTTCCCTTCCTAGACCCGAGTGGGCCGTAAGCCGAGAGATTTCCAGACCCGACACTTATCTCCCGGTCAGCGATGGCTGCTCCGCTCCCAGCAGGACGGTTCTCGCCTCGCTTCGACCAAGCTCCCAAGCTCGCCGTTCTCTTTTCCGTTCCATCCCCAGACGGGAGGACACCGGGAGGGTTGACTTCTTATCGCTCGCTACCGAACACAGCTGAGGGGAAAAAACAAACAAACAACTTAGCTTTTCAGTCCGCAAGGACGCGGCATCGCTTCTCCTCCCACCATCGGCCACCCCCTCCCGCTGCCACTCCAGGAACTCGGAGAGAACGGAGGCCTTGAATATCTATCCACGCACTGTTGAACCGCCTACTGCCCCTTCACCAGTCCCCAAGCCACCAGGCTCCGTGCCCCAGCAGGAAGCTCTCTGCCTCAGAAGAAACATACTGCCAGGACGCTTGAAGATTTCAAAGCACGCACCTCTTACTCACACAGAGCCATGGGAAGGCCGAACGCTGAGGACCCTTCACGTGTTCCGAGAATCACGTCCAGGCAGCTCAAGTCCATCTCGGACGGTATCTTCTCAGCCCACTGCCCAGCCAGTTTCCCAGCTGTTACCCAGTCTGGAGCCAGCAAAGCCCTCGGGCAGGAGTGACAGCAAAGGGCTAGGACCCAGAAGCCGTGTCCAGGGGTCAGTCTGGAGTGCTGTACAAAGCCCAGGACCATCCACATATCCTGTGTGGTGCAACCTGCTGAGTGGAGACAAAGGCTCAGGGCTGCTCTCATACCCTGATCAGACACTTTACTGAATGTGGTGCAGGGAAAAGGTGGACTGATGGCTCCCATGAATGGGCGTGCAGACTGGAGTGAGGAAGGGCCCCGGGATAAGAATATGGATGGGGGTGCAGGCTGGGGGGAGGAAGGGCCCCGGGATAAGAATATGGATGGGGGTGCAGGCTGGGGAGAGGAAGGGCCCCGGGATAAGAGTATGGACGGGGTGCAGGCTGGGGTGAGGAAGCAGGAGGGGAGGGGGCTGCGCGGAGCCTGGAGTGCGGGATGAGGGGGCCATGGGCAGGAGGGGAGAGGGCTGTGCGGAGCCTGGAGTGCGGGATGAGGGGGCCGGGGGCAGGAGGGGAGAGGGCTGTGCGGAGCCTGGAGTGCGGGATGAGGGGGCCATGGGCAGGAGGGGAGAGGGCTGCGCAGAGCCTGGTGTGTGGGATGAGGGGGCCGCGGGCAGGAGGGGAGAGGGCTGCGCGGAGCCTGGAAATAACGAGCTTCTTACTTTGCCTGCTGTCAAAGGGCAAGACTGGGGCCACGTGGCGTGCGGAGCAGGGACAGCAGCTGGGGGCGATGGAATTACACGTGCATTACCTGCAATGACCACCGAGTGGCACTGTGGAGGCGCTTCGGAATTACACGTGCATTACCGGCAATGACCACCGAGTGGCACTGTGGAGGCGCTTCGGAATTACACGTGCATTACCTGCAATGACCACCGAGTGGCACTGTGGAGGCGCTTCGGAATTACACGTGCATTACCGGCAATGACCACCGAGCGGCACTGTGGAGGCGCTACGGAATTACACGTGCATTACCGCCGGTGACTACCGAGTGTCACTGTTGCTCTGCTAAGGGCCGTTATTTCCGAATAAAAAAGATTGTTCTTAGGGTAGAAATGCCCCATTCCGAACTAAGAACACGCTGGGCGGGGCTATGCCGGGGGGCGGGGCTATGATAGGGGCGGGGCGCGCTGCGACGTGCCCCGGGAGGCCGCACTATGAGAACTACAAGTCCCAGGATGCGTCGCTAACACTTGGAGTGACACGAGCGCGGGACCAACCGCGTCGCTCCCTGGTCAATGCCCCGTTGTGATGTCACTTCCGCTGCACCCGCCCAACCGAACAGCGCCGGGCCTGCCCTGGCCCTGCAATGGCCGATGGGAGCTGCGGACAGGGGCACTCAGTTTCCCACAAGCCACTGCGGCTACTTTCCCTACTCCCCCTCATCCCGCCCCTCCCCATTGCTGGGCGGGGCTCCTGCCTCAGAGACGGCAGCGTCCGCAGCTGATGCCCCGCCCCCACTCGGGAGAGGAGACTCCGCGGCAACCCTTCCCCCCCAAACTCCTCCCCGCCCCGTGCAGTCTGATCCCCCCAAACTCCTCCCCGCCCCGTGCAGTCTGATCCCCCCTCAAACTCCTCCCCCCCGTGCAGTCTGATCCCCCCAAACTTCCCCTCCGCCCCGTGCACTCTGATCCTCCCCCCCGTGCAGTCTGATCCCCCCAAACTCCTCTCCCCCCGTGCAGTCTGATCCCCCCAAACTCCTCCCCGCCCCGTGCAGTCCGATCCCCCCAAACTCTTCCCCGCCCCGTGCAGTATGATCCCCCCAAACACCTCCCCGCCCCGTGCAGTCCGATCCCCCCCAAACACCTCCCCGCCCCGTGCAGTCCGATCCCCCCCAAACTCCTCCCCGCCCCGTGCAGTCTGCTCCCCCCTCAAACTCCTCCCCGCTCCGTGCAGTCTGATCCTCCCCCCCGTGCAGTCCGATCCCCCCAAACTCTTCCCCGCCCCGTGCAGTCCGATCCCCCCAAACTCCTCTCCCTCCGTGCAGTCCGATCCCCCCCAAACTCCTCTCCCCCCGTGCAGTCTGATCTCCCCCAAAACTCCTCCCCGCCCCGTGCAGTCCGATCCCCCCCAAACTCTTCCCCGCCCCGTGCAGTCCGATCCCCCCAAACTCCTCCCCGCCCCGTGCAGTCTGATCTCCCCCAAAACTCCTCCCCGCCCCGTTCAGTCTGATCCCCCCCAAACTCCTCCCCGCTCCGTGCAGTCTGATCCCCCCCAAACTCCTCTCCCCCCCGTGCAGTCTGATCCCCCCCACACTCCTCTCCGCCCCGTGCAGTCTGATCGCCCCCCCAAACTCCTGTCCGCCCCGTGCAGTCTGATCCCCCCCAAAGCTCCTCCCTGCCCCGTGCAGTCTGATCCCCCCCAAAACTCCTCCCCGCTCCGTGCAGTCTGATTCTCCCCCCCGTGCAGTCTGATCCCCCCAAACTCCTCCCCGCTCCGTGCAGTCTGATCCCCCCCAAACTCCTCTCCCCCCGTGCAGTCTGATCCCCCCCACACTCCCCTCCGCCCCGTGCAGTCTGATCGCTCCCCAAAACTCCTGTCCGCCCCGTGCAGTCTGATCCCCCTAAACTCCTCCTCGCCCCGTGCAGTCTGATCCCCCCCAACTCCTCCCCGCCCCGTGCAGTCTGATCCCCCCCCAACTCCTCCCCGCCCCGTGCAGTCTGATCCCCCCCCAAACTCCTCCTCCCCCCGTGCAGTCTGATCTCCTACCCCCCACGAAACTCCTCTCCGCCCCCTGCAGTCTGATCCCCTACCCCCCTAACTCCTCTCCGCGCCATGCAGCCCCTAAGTTTGCCCCCCAATTCTCAGCCACTCCCCCCCTCTCCCCACACGCCCCCCACCCAGGACGCTCTCGGCCTCTGCAGGAGGCACAGCCGGGCACTGGGCAGCACTGCGGGCAGCCAGGGCCAGAGCATCGCCCCCCGCCGAACTGCCCCCCCCCGGGCACAGGGGGGATTCAGCGGGCACCCGGCCCCGCCCCCAGGCAGCGAGCAGCGCGGGGAGCAGGGCTCAGGCCGCCCCGCCCCCCCGCGTGCGGGACACGTTCTGTGCGTGCCCCGCCCGCGGGAACCACCCCTCGAGGGCGCGCGGCTCCCCGGCGGGGGGAGGGGGCACGTGACACTCCCGCGCCCCGGTGGCCCGCAGCCCCCCCTCCCCGAGACACCCACGTGACTGGAGCCCGGGTCAGCTCCCGCGCCCCAAAGGGAGGGCCACAGCCCCGTTCCCCCGGCACCACGTGGGGGGGGTCACAGGGGCGCTGCTCCCCGGGGAGGCTGCAGCGCCGGGGGGGGGGGCAGAAATCGCCCCCCCACCTCCGCCAGGGGCCGCCCCGCCGATGTCCAGCCTGGGGCCCGGAGAGAAGCAGGCGGGGGGGGGGGGGCTCCACGTCACTGCCAGCTCCCGCCCCGCCCCCCAGGCTCCGCCCCTCAGCGCCCCCCGCAGCGTTTTCCCGCCCGCCTCGTCAGCGCGAGCGTCCCGGGAGTTTCCCGCCCAGCCAGCGCCGCCCGCGCCTGCGCTCTCCCGCGCCCTGTCCCCTCCTGCCCCCCCCAGTGCCAAGGCCCCCCCCGGCCCCTCCCCCTCCCTCCTGCCCCCCCAGTGCCAAGGCCCCCCCCGGCCCCTCACCCCCTCCTGCCCCCCCAGTGCCGAGCACCCCCCCCGGCCCCTCCCCCTCCCTCCTGCCCCCCCAGTGCCAAGCGCCCCCCCCGGCCCCTCACACCCAGCCTGCTCCTACACCTCACCCCTGTCCAGACACCCCACCCCCAGCCCGCTCCCCCACCTTCCCTCGCGCCCCCTCCTCCCCCGGGCCAGACACCAACAAGGGGCGGGCTGGGGGCGGGGAGCTTCGCACTCGGACCCAGGATTCGCTCGCGCCCCCGCGCGCTCCTCGGACCTTCCTGTCATGGCGGCGCCGGCCGCCCAGTCAGACAACGCCCCCCTGCGGCAGCCCATTGGCCGAACCAGAGGCAGGATCCCCTTTGCTGACAGCCCATTGGGCGACACTATCCTCCGCCAAGGCTGTCTTCCGAAAGCCCATTGGCTGGCACACAGCCAGGAACCACCCCTAAGTCACAGACAATTCCAGGACAGAGCAGCCCATTAAGATCCACCCCGGACAGCCTATTGGTCGAGAGCAGTGGCAGGTCAGTCCCCCTAGTCACACCGCATTCGCAGACAGAGCTGTCCGTTAAGATGCAGCCGGGTCAGCCTATTGGGTGCCTCTGATTCAGAACACGCCCCTTAGTCACAGCCCATTCGCGGACAGAAGAGTCTGTTATAATCCACCCCGGACAACCTATTGGCCGCCAGCAGCCCCAGAACACGCCTTGAGTCACCGCCCATTGGCGCACGGAGCAGTCCGTTAAGAGTCACCTCGGACAGCCTCAGATTGGGCGCCACAGATTCCGAACACGCCCTTTACTCTCAGCCCATTCGCGGACAGAACAGTCTGTTACGATCAGTCCGGGACAGTCTCTCGGCCAGCCTTAGTGTAGGGAGAACAGAGTCAAGTATGAAACAGGATTCCCCAAGTGGAAGTGACGCCCCAGAATTTGTTCCCCACAACTAAAAGTCTAAGGAGGAGAAGTTTGTTAAGTAGAAGAAGCATAGAAGTGTTTAGATTTATTCTTGTGAAAGTGTTTAGATTTAGTGTTATCAAGCTTGAGAAGTGTTTAGATTTATAATTATTATTATTATTATTATTTGTTAGGATTGTTTAATTATAAATCTAAACATTTTTGCCCCTCTAGAATATAATTGGTTAGGAATGTAATATTAGGTCATGTAACTTCAAACTGTTAAAAATATACTACTATGTAGCCAGAAACAGCTCCCCTCGCTGTGCGCCAGGGCACGCTCAAACTTACTGTTACACAATTGACAACCGTTCTCTTCAAAGCATTGTGAAGCACTTAACCCTAATCGCAAAGTGAAGCATTGTAACTATAACAGTAACTAACTCAGCGCTCAGAGAGAGAATGTTTTAAGAAATGCCACCCAGAAACGTTTGTAACTTTTTGTAACTACAACTCTTGTATTATTATGCAAAATACTGTATGGGAAACATTAATTAGGGAATGTACATAAGAGAGAGAGTGCTTGGACGATGAATGAATGGTTGTGAGAGGTGCCAGCCTGAGAATGCAGCAACAAAGGGCTGAAGAAGGCGTCAGGTGCCAGTGCAATTGGCTCCCCGTAGCCGTTTCTAACACACACATGAGCCGCTCTGATTTGGCTTCTAACACTTTTAGCTGCTCGGTTCTGCAAGCGCGGAGAGGAAGCCGCGTCCGATAGATGGAGGTTCTCCGCGACACATTTGGCAGCCTGGACCCCCTGCCTCTGGTCCAAAGAGTCTCAACCAACCCCCGACCCCATGACCCTTGTTCTCAGTGATTCCGCCAGCTGCTTGGTGCCTTTAGTACCCGGCCCCGCTTGCAAAGTCCCCCCCCCAGCAGCATGACCCGAGAGCGAAACAAGAGACCCCCCCCCCCAGCAGCAAAACCCGAGAGCAGCGCGAAAGAACCCCCCCGGCATTGCGACCCGAGGGCGGCGCCAGAGACCCCCCCCAGCAGCAAGTCCCGAGGGCGGCGCCAGAGACCCTCCCCAGCAGCGTGACCCGAGAGCGAAGCCAGAGACCTCCCCCACCAGAGTGACCCGAAAACGGTGCCAGAGACCCCCCCCCAGCAGCAAGACCCGAGAGCGGCACCACAGACCCGCCCCCAGCAGTGCGACCCAAGAGTGGCGCCAGAGACCCTCCCCCCAGCAGCATCACCAGAGAACGGCGACAGAGATCTCCCCCCCCCCCAGCAGCACAACCTGAGATGGGAGCCAGAGGCCCCCCCCAGCAGCATCACCCGAGAGTGGCGCCAGAGACCCCCCCCAGCAGCATGAGATGAAAGTGGCGACAGAGACCCCACCCCCAAGGAGCACGACCCGAGACCGGCGCCGGAGACCCCCCCAGAAGCATTACCCGAGAGTGGAGACAGAAACCCCACCCCCAGCACCGCTACCGGAGAGCGGCGCCAGAGACCTCCCCGAACAGCATCACCCGAGAGCGGCCCCAGACACCCACCCAGCAGCAAAACCCGAGAGAGGTGCCAGAGACCCCCCGCAGCAGCATCACCTGATAGCGGGGCCAGTGACACCCCCCGTCTGCAGCATGACCGGAGGGAGGCTCCAGAGACCTCCCCCCAGCAGCGCGACCCGAGAGTGGAGACAGAGACCCCACCCCCAGCACCACTACCGAGAGCGGCACCAGAGACCCCCCCAACAGCGCGACCCGAAAGCGGTAACAGAGACCCCCCCCCAGCAGCACGACCGGAGAGCGAAGCCAGAGACCCCCCCAGCAGCATGATCCCAAGGAGGCGCCAGAGACCCCCCCCCAGTAGCGCGACTCGAGAGCAGCACCAGAGATTCCCCGCAGCAGCATAACCCGAGAGAGGCGCCAGACTCCCTCCCAGCAGCACGACCTGAGAGTGGCCCCAAAGACCCCTCCCCCCCAGCAGCGAGACCCGAGAGCAGCGCTAGAGACACCCCCAAGCTGCACGACCCGAGAGCGGCACCAGAATCCCTCCCTGCAGCGAGATCCGAGAGCGGCGTGACTGAAGAGACCTCTCACTCACTAAGGTCTGTGGCTGTGGGAATTCTATCCTTTAGCCCTTCCCCCCCGCCCCTCGCCTATGTATAGGGCCCTCTACAAGAACACTGAGTCAGTCAGCCATGACGCACCACCGCTCTCCCTTGCGCGACTAGCGTACCTGCAGAATTCCCGTTGGCTCCTGAGCCCTTAACCCGTGGAGATGCTCACCTGGAATGCCTGCACGTGAGCTATACAAGGACACGGCAGAAGCAGAGCAAGGACAAAGACACAGACAGAAACAGACAGACAGAACGTATTGGCCAATACGAGAGAGCAACAAGAGAGAAACACATGAGAGGCAGACGGAAACCTTACCGCCTTGCGTCTTCCTCCTCGAGCCAAGCGTCTGCTGAGAAGGACACCGTGTTCCAGAGAAATCAGCACCCCTGACAAACGGAAGCCCTGTTTCTCCCACTACCAAGGAATCACCTCGCGAACCTCCGCTCGGACTCGCTGTCTAAGCAAACCTGACTTCCCTTCCTAGACCCGAGTGCGCCGTAAGCCGAGAGATTTCCAAACCCGACACTTATCTCCCTGTCAGCGATGGCTGCTCCGCTCCCAGCCGGACGGTTCTCGCCTCGCTTCGACCAAGCTCCCGAGCTCGCTGTTCTCGTTTCCGTTCCATCCCCAGACGGGAGGACACCGGGAGGGTTGACTTCTTATCGCTCACTACCGAACACAGCAGAGGGGAAAAAACAAACAAACAACTTAGCTTTTCAGTCCGCAAGGACGCGGCATCGCTTCTCCTCCCACCATCGGCCACCCCCTCCCGCTGCCACTCCAGGAACTCGGAGAGAACGGAGGCCTTGAATATCTATCCACGCACTGTTGAACCGCCTACTGCCCCTTCACCAGTCCCCAAGCCACCAGGCTCCGTGCCCCAGCAGGAAGCTCTCTGCCTCAGAAGAAACATACTGCCAGGACGCTTGAAGATTTCAAAGCACGCACCTCTTACTCACACAGAGCCATGGGAAAGCCGAACGCTGAGGACCCTTCACGTGTTCCGAGAATCACGTCCAGGCAGCTCAAGTCCATCTCGGACGGTATCTTCTCAGCCCACTGCCCAGCCAGTTTCCCAGCTGTTACCCAGTCTGGAGCCAGCAAAGCCCTCGGGCAGGAGTGACAGCAAAGGGCTAGGACCCAGAAGCCGTGTCCAGGGGTCAGTCTGGAGTGCTGTACAAAGCCCAGGACCATCCACATATCCTGTGTGGTGCAACCTGCTGAGTGGAGACAAAGGCTCAGGGCTGCTCTCATACCCTGATCAGACACTTTACTGAATGTGGTGCAGGGAAAAGGTGGACTGATGGCTCCCATGAATGGGCGTGCAGACTGGAGTGAGGAAGGGCCCCGGGATAAGAATATGGATGGGGGTGCAGGCTGGGGGGAGGAAGGGCCCCGGGATAAGCATATGGACGGGGGTGCAGGCTGGGGAGAGGAAGGGCCCCGGGATAAGAGTATGGACGGGGTGCAGGCTGGGGTGAGGAAGCAGGAGGGGAGGGGGCTGCGCGGAGCCTGGTGTGTGGGATGAGGGGGCCGGGGGCAGGAGGGGAGAGGGCTGCGCGGAGCCTGGAAATAACGAGCTTCTTACTTTGCCTGCTGTCAAAGGGCAAGACTGGGGCCACGTGGCGTGCAGAGCAGGGACAGCAGCTGGGGGCGATGGAATCACACGTGCATTACCTGCAATGACCACCGAGCGGCACTGTGGAGGCGCTACGGAATTACACGTGCATTACCCGCAATGACCACCGAGCGGCACTGTGGAGGCGCTTCGGAATTACACGTGCATTACCGGCAATGACCACCGAGCGGCACTGTGGAGGCGCTTCGGAATTACACGTGCATTACCTGCAATGACCACCGAGTGGCACTGTGGAGGCGCTTCGGAATTACACGTGCATTACCCGCAATGACCACCGAGCGGCACTGTGGAGGCGCTTCGGAATTACACGTGCATTACCGGCAATGACCACCGAGCGGCACTGTGGAGGCGCTTCGGAATTACACGTGCATTACCGGCAATGACCACCGAGCGGCACTGTGGAGGCGCTACGGAATTACACGTGCATTACCGGCAATGACCACCGAGCGGCACTGTGGAGGCGCTACGGAATTACACGTGCATTACCCGCAATGACCACCGAGCGGCACTGTGGAGGCGCTACGGAATTACACGTGCATTACCGCCGGTGACTACCGAGTGTCACTGTTGCTCTGCTAAGGGCCGTTATTTCCGAATAAAAAAGATTGTTCTTAGGGTAGAAATGCCCCATTCCGAACTAAGAACACGCTGGGCGGGGCTATGCCGGGGGGCGGGGCTATGATAGGGGCGGGGCGCGCTGCGACGTGCCCCGGGAGGCCGCACTATGAGAACTACAAGTCCCAGGATGCGTCGCTAACACTTGGAGTGACACGAGCGCGGGACCAACCGCGTCGCTCCCTGGTCAATGCCCCGTTGTGATGTCACTTCCGCTGCACCCGCCCAACCGAACAGCGCCGGGCCTGCCCTGGCCCTGCAATGGCCGATGGGAGCTGCGGACAGGGGCACTCAGTTTCCCACAAGCCACTGCGGCTACTTTCCCTACTCCCCCTCATCCCGCCCCTCCCCATTGCTGGGCGGGGCTCCTGCCTCAGAGACGGCAGCGTCCGCAGCTGATGCCCCGCCCCCACTCGGGAGAGGAGACTCCGCGGCAACCCTTCCCCCCCAAACTCCTCCCCACCCCGTGCAGTCTGATCCCCCCAAACTCCTCCCCGCCCCGTGCAGTCTGATCCCCCCTCAAACTCCTCCCCCCCGTGCAGTCTGATCCCCCCAAACTTCCCCTCCGCCCCGTGCACTCTGATCCTCCCCCCCGTGCAGTCTGATCCCCCCAAACTCCTCTCCCCCCGTGCAGTCCGATCCCCCCAAACTCCTCCCCGCCCCGTGCAGTCCGATCCCCCCAAACGCTTCCCCGCCCCGTGCAGTATGATCCCCCCAAACACCTCCCCGCCCCGTGCAGTCCGATCCCCCCCAAACACCTCCCCGCCCCGTGCAGTCCGATCCCCCCCAAACTCCTCCCCCCCCGTGCAGTCTGATCCTCCCCCCCGTGCAGTCTGATCCCCCCCCAAACTCCTCCCCGCTCCGTGCAGTCTGATCCTCCCCCCCGTGCAGTCCGATCCCCCCAAACTCTTCCCCGCCCCGTGCAGTCCGATCCCCCCAAACTCTTCCCCGCCCCGTGCAGTCCGATCCCCCCCAAACTCCTCTCCCTCCGTGCAGTCCGATCCCCCCCAAACTCCTCCCCGCCCCGTGCAGTCCGATCCCCCCCAAACTCTTCCCCGCCCCGTGCAGTCCGATCCCCCCAAACTCCTCCCCGCCCCGTGCAGTCTGATCTCCCCCAAAACTCCTCCCCGCCCCGTTCAGTCTGATCCCCCCCAAACTCCTCCCCGCTCCGTGCAGTCTGATCCCCCCCAAACTCCTCTCCCCCCCGTGCAGTCTGATCCCCCCCACACTCCTCTCCGCCCCGTGCAGTCTTATCGCCCCCCCAAACTCCTGTCCGCCCCGTGCAGTCTGATCCCCCCCAAAGCTCCTCCCTGCCCCGTGCAGTCTGATCCCCCCCCAAACTCCTCCCCGCTCCGTGCAGTCTGATTCTCCCCCCCGTGCAGTCTGATCCCCCCAAACTCCTCCCCGCTCCGTGCAGTCTGATCCCCCCCAAACTCCTCTCCCCCCGTGCAGTCTGATCCCCCCAAACTCCTCTCCCCCCCGTGCAGTCTGATCCCCCCCACACTCCCCTCCGCCCCGTGCAGTCTGATCGCTCCCCAAAACTCCTGTCCGCCCCGTGCAGTCTGATCCCCCTAAACTCCTCCCCGCCCCATGCAGTCTGATCCCCCCAAACTCCTCACCCCCGTGCAGTCTGATCCCCCCCAAACTCCTCCCCCAGTGCAGTCTGATCCCCCCCTAAACTCCTCCTCGCCCCGTGCAGTCTGATCCCCCCCCAACTCCTCCTCGCCCCGTGCAGTCTGATCCCCCCCCAAACTCCTCCTCCCCCCGTGCAGTCTGATCTCCTACCCCCCACGAAACTCCTCTCCGCCCCCTGCAGTCTGATCCCCTACCCCCCTAACTCCTCTCCGCGCCATGCAGTCTGATCCCCCTCCATACTCCTCCCCCCCGTGCAGTCTTATCCTCCCCCCCGTGCAATCTGATCCCCCCAAACTCCTCCTCGCCCCGTGCAGTCTGATCCCCCCCAAACTCCTCCCCGCCCCGTGCAGTCTGATCCCCCCCAAACTCCTCCCCGCCCCGTGCAGTCTGATCCCCCCAAACTCTCCCTCACCCCGTGCAGTCTGATCCCCACCAAACTCCTCTCCCCCCGTGCAGTCTGATCCCCCCCCAACTCCTCCCCGCGCCGTGCAGTCTGATCCCCCCCCAACTCCTCCCCGCCCCGTGCAGTCTGATCCCCCCCCAAACTCCTCCTCGCCCCGTGCAGTCTGATCCCCCCCAAACTCCTCCCCCCGTGCAGTCTGATCTCCTACCCCCCACGAAACTCCTCTCCGCCCCCTGCAGTCTGATCCCCTACCCCCCTAACTCCTCTCCGCGCCATGCAGTCTGATCCCCCCTCACCAAACTCCTCCCCGCCCCGTGCAGTCTGCTTCCCCCCAAACTCCTCTCCGCCCCGTGCAGTATGATTCCCCCTCACCAAACTCCTCTCCGCCCCATGCAGTATGATCCCCCCTCACCAAACTCCTCCCCGCCCCGTGCAGTCTGCTTCCCCCCAAACTCCTCTCCGCTCCATGCAGTCTGATCCCCCACCACCCCCAAACTCCTCTCCGCCCCGTGCAGTCTGCTCCCCCCAACACCAAATTTCCCAGCCGGCTTGTGCAGGGACTGGCAGCGGGACAGGCTGATGCTGCTGTTGCCTTCGAAAGTGCAGCGGGGAGCGTGAGGCGGGTGGGTGGGTGGGGAGGGGGGCGGCTGCCTCTGCTGCGTCCCGTTCACAAGCCCAGAGGGGCCGCGCGAGGATTTTCCGGAGACCCCGAGGAGTTTTCTGCCGCTCACTTCTGTGTCCCAGCTGAGTTCCTGCCAGTCAGTGGCCCCGCCCCTGCCATTAATGACGGAGCCTGGGACCCGTCTGTGTGCCACACAAACCCACGTGTCACTCGCCCGGGAGCCGATAGAACGTGCCCCGCGTTCCGTCATTTGCATGCACCGCGCCAGGGCAATGACGTCACTAGCAGTGCGCTGCTGTTCGTAGCCGGCAGTGGCAGCTTCGCACCGAGCCGGGCCACGAGGCAGCGGGCGCAGCGCTGGGGGCGGAGCTACAGGGGAGCGGCCCGGCCGGGCGGGGTGCACACTGGGGCGCCCAAGGGCTGAGATCCGGGCGGGGCAGCGTCACGCTCTGACCTCCCTGCCGCCTCCCGCCGCCGCTCCCTTGGGGCCGGGTGGCGCGGACCGGAAGCCGCTGCACTGCCCGGATTTCCTGGGGAACACGCTCCCTGTGACGTCAGGACCTGCCACAGAGGCAGGGCGCCACCCCGGCCAAGCAAGGAGCAGAGCTAGGGTTGCCAGATGGTTTCACCAAAAATACCAGGCACGCCTGACATGACATCACAATCTGCATTCCATCTGATTTAGAAAATACCAGACATTTATCAGAGGAGTCGCCGCGTTAGTCTGAATCTGCAAAAGCAGCGAGGAGCCCTGTGGCACAGAACTCCTTGCCGCTTTCGCGGACATTGAGAAAATATAAATTTGTTTCCCGAAGAAAAAGCTGAAAGCCTGGACCGTCCAGTTCAAAACCGGACACCTGGCAACCATAAGCAGAGCGGTGCCTTGTCGGAGCGGTTCCAGCCTCCGCTCTGCTGTCCTTCCTCTGCCCCACGTACCACGGGAGCTGGTGGCCTACGCTGGCTGCACCGCCGCAGGAAACCTCCAACCCCAGTCGCTGTCCCAGCCAGGCACCCCGTGTCTGAACCCGTCCCGCCTGGCCCCGTGTCTCCTGCCTACCACCCGCTGACCTGGCACCAGCTGAGCGCTCGTACCTGGGCACCTTCCGGTCACGGTTCCCAGTCGGTTGCTGTCAGGCTGTGGACCGAGCAAACGTCACTTCCGGTCCGTGGGACTGAACGCACGTGGCGCCGGCATGATGCGAGGCCGCTCCTTGTTGCCCCACGTCGGATACAAAAGGAGCAGCTACCGCGCGGCAGTTAGAGCCTCGTGCTGAAACGCGCTGCAGCAGTGCTACTCTTCCCTGCCCCTCTCATCCCAGTTGCATGCTCCAGATGGGAGGGGAGGGGTGTCGCTTTCCAGGAGCTACTGCTGCCAGGGCGCCGTCTGACTGGCACACGTCAGACGCACACGCCCGTGCCACAGCCACTCACCCTGCCAAATGCTCACACGCAGGGATGCGTGTACACACTCACAAACGCGAATTAACAGATTAACACGCCTGGGCGCCCACTCATGCCCTCGCTCAGATGCCCACACACGCATCTGCTCAATCTGCCCGCACGCAGGCACGTGCGCACACACGCAAATGGACACTTGCGGACGCACACACTTGCACTCATACTTACGTGCGCACGCATGCACGCCGACTAACAGTCGCCTAGAAGGACTCACCAATAATATTAAACTCAAAAGCCAAAGATTAGATCAATTAGGAGACAACTATTCCCACGAGGCCCTAATCCATGTCTGGGGCTCCTCGGTGCTGCTGGAGACCAAGTCTTTATTTCAATCCCAGTTTTGCCAACTCTCCGCATGCGTGACGCTAGGTCAATTGGCAGCCTACTCACTTAGTTTTCCGTATGATCCTAGACACGTTAAGTATCGCCAGCCAGGAGATTCGGGGGGCGGCGGGGGGAGGGGGGGATTAATGACATTTTTAAAAATACAAAAATCGGTGTTCAGTTTCTGTTGTAGATAAACCTATGTACTTCATATGACTTGACACTGTGCCTCTCCATATAACCTTGTAACTTTGTATTAATCCATATGACCTTGTCACTTTGTATTAGAACCTGAATCCATATAACCTTGTAACTTAGTTTTCTACATAGGGTTCTAATACAGAGTATATAGTTAAAGAGGTAAAAATGTCATTTGCTAGGAGTAGAATAAGATCTTTCCCCCACTCTCTCCCCCCACTCTGTAATCAATTGCCCAGTTGAATGAACGAGGTGTGAATGAGTAACACTTGGGAGCCAAGCACCTCCAGAGAGCTACACCAGTTGAAAAGGGGGTGGAAGCCAGACCCAACGTGTCAAGAGGGCTCAAGAAAGAAGAGCAGACATATTGAAGGCCTTGGGGATTAGAAGCAAGCACCTTCTTTGGAAAACACCCTCTCTTAACAGACAGCACCCAGAAAGGGACCAAAGGACACAGACCCAGATTTTGAATCTGGGATATATTTGCATAAGAGGGAAGCTGCTATAAAAGTGAGTTGTCTTGCAGAGGACTCCGGGTCTCATCTTGTCACCATCGGAGCATCGATCCGGATCAGCAGAAGCCCGGCTCCACCCCTCCCCCATCTAACTCACCTGGCCAGTGAAGTTAAGGGGAGCAACAAGTTGGTAACAACAGCAAGACGGAGTGTGCTTGTGCACGTGTGTGTGTGTGTGTGATCAATAAATGTGGCGTGTTGCCTTATCCCTCTGAAAAAGATCCCGAGTACTTCTTTTAAGTACAACACTGTGACTTTTGTACTTCGTATTTTCAAGTTCTTCCACCACGAGCCAGAGGGCCTTTTCTCAGGGACCCGTACCACGCTCGCAAACGTCTGTGCGGCCCTCCCTCGATACTTACCTTGAGCCAATTGCTATTTGCTCTTCTTCCATAGATCGCTGTCTGGTTTCCATCTGCCGGCAGGGTCTCGGGGGGGGTGGCTCCTTTCGGTCTCTGCCACCACATGGCCAGCCTCTCATCTCCTCCAAGTCTACAGGGACCGAAAAAGAGACAGAGAACGGTTAGGAGCTAGGCCACCCTAGATGTGTGGAAAGGACAGACACGTGCGTCACCTGGCTGCTGCTCACTGGAGCCCAGTGTTGCCTCTAACATTTCCCCTCCAGGAGCGGAGTGAGTTTTGTCTCGTGCGCCAAGATCGAGGTCACGTGCCCTTCTTCGGAGGCCTGCCACCCAGGCGAAGACATGTCTCGTCTGTGTTTTTAAAACGTTCTGGAAGAAAGAGTACTAACACAAGGGAGAATTAACAAGGTCATTTAAACTGTAAATATTTGTTTGATATGAAGTCAAATAAAAGGAAAATTAATACTGCAACATTTTCAGTGGCCAACCTCCTCTCCTCTCCCCTCCCCTCCCCTCCCCTGCCCTGCCCCCTCCAGCTGGCCTAGATGATCTCTCCGGGTCCCTTATGGTAAAGCCCGCCCCAGGACCCTGTGCTGAGGTGACAAGTTCTTCACAAGATACTGGGTATGTAAACTTTTTACGGAAAAGCGTCCGTGGCCAATCTAGTCGCGCTTTTCTGCAAAAAAGCCCCAATCGCCATTTTCGCCATCGGGGCTTTTTTGCGGAAAAGAACTCTCTGCTGTCTACACTGGCCGTTTTGCGCAGAAGTCTTTCGGAAAAAGACTTTTGCCCGAACGGGAGCAGCATAGTATTCCCGCAGCAGCACTGACAATCTTACATGAGATCGTCAGTGCTTTTGCGGAAATTCAAGCGGCCAGTGTAGACAGCTGGCAAGTTTTTCCGCAAAAGCAGATGATTAGCACACTTTCCTAGTTGAAAATCCAAGGAGAAGAAAGGGGAGAATTGCAAATCAAGACTCTCTTAAGGTGTCTGAAAGCTACTTTGGTCTGGGCCGGTACTCAGTGGTACCAAGGCAGACTTTTCTGTGGCTCGGTTGTCTAATGCCACACTAGAACAAGTCTACCACACCGAACGAAAGAGCAGACAATTACATGAAAGGGAAAAAAGGTGGCTTGGCAGAGAATTTGCTTCCGGACAAAAACAAGAGACTGCGGTGGTTAAAGAAGAACGGGAGGCATACCTGTGCATAAACCAATTCACCAGAAACCTTCTGAACAACCAGTTCAGTCACATGTCCTTACAGGGACAAGCACCTTAATGACGGTAGCCCTGACATTTTATTTTGCAGACGATTCTACTTGTGGAAGGGCTGCTGGAGTGAAACTTGAGGCCCAAGCAGGAGGAAAGTTTGATTTTCTAGTACCAAATAGAAAAACAATAATAGAACAAAAAGGCTAAAAGATGCCTAAGGGCGGAGATAGGGTCCAGAATGACTTAGACAAATTGGAGGATTGGGCCACAAGAAATCTGATGAGGTTCAACAAGGACAAGTGTAGAGTCCTGCACTTGGGATGGAAGAATCCCAAGCATAGTTACAAGCTGGGGACCAACCAGTTAAGTAGTAGTTCTGCAGACAGGACCTGGGGGTTACAGTGGATGAGAAGCTGGAGATGAGTCAACAGTGTGCCCTTGTAGCCAAGAAGGCTAATGGCATATTAGGTTGCATTAAGAGGAGCATTGCCAGTAGATCCAGAGATGTCATTATTCCCCTTTATTCGGCTTTGGTGAGGCCACATCTGGAGTACTGTGTCCAGTTCTGGGCCCCCCACTACAGAAGGGATGTGGACACATTGGAGAGGGTCCAGCAGAGGACAACCAAAATGATTAGGGGGCTGGAGCAATTGCTCTATGAAGAGGCTGAGGGATTTAGGTTTCTTTAGTCTGAAGAGGAGACCATGAGGGGGGATTTTATAGTAGCCTTCAACTTCCTTATAAGGACACAGGAACGCAAGGTAACCTGTTCTCCCAACTCTCGCTTTCAGACGGGGTGGGGAACCTTATTGGGGGGGCAGAAGGCACACACTAGTAGGGTTGCCAGATGGTTTCAGCAAAAAAAAAAAAAAAAAAAAAAAAAGGCGCCAGGAAAATTTTTGTTGAGGGAAAGAAGCCAACCAAACAAAAAAACCCCACCAGGAACATTTTTGTTGAGCAAAATCCAGTTGTGACCCCTTTAATTAGTCAGCCAATCTCCCCGCCCCGGCTTATTTCTGCTGGGCACAGAGGAAAAGCAGAAAATACTGGACATTTTGTATGTCCGGTATTTTCTAAATTTATTTACCGGACAAAAAGTGCAACTACCGGGCTGTCTGGCTCAGTGCTAGACACCTGGCAACCCTACACACAAGTGTGAAGAAAAAAAAATCCCAAACCCCACCATCCGCATTAACACATGCCCCAACTGAGAAGGAGGAAGAGGCTTCCCACATTCCCCTCGCACACCGGAGCTTGTGAGGAGGGGGGGGCGGGGGGCGGGGCGGGGCAGGCTAGCAGAATTTGTCTGCTCCAATCTGGCCACCCAGAGAAATAAAAAAGCAAATTGAAAGAGCCAGACGAATACCTAGAAACCATCTACTTCAAGACAGACCCAAGAAAACCAACAATAGAACACCACTTGTCATCACCTACAACCCCCAACTTAAACCTGTCCAACACATTATCAATAAACTACAGCCTATATTGGAACAGGATACCATACTCAAAGAGGCTCTGGGAGACAGACCCATAGTCTCCTATAGACAACCACCTAACCTCAAGATGATTCTTACCAACCACCACAGGACATACCACACTAATACCAACCCTGGTACCTTCCCTTGCAACAAACCCCCTTGCCAGCTTTGTCCACATATTCATTCTGCTGATACCATTATTGGACCCAACCAAGTGAGTTATAAGATCAAGAACACATATTCCTGCGCATCCAGAAATATAATCTATGCTATCGTGTGCCGAAAGTGTCCGTCTGCTATGTACATTGGACAAACATCTCAGACACTTCGCCAAAGGATTAATGCCCACAAAACAGATATCAGACAAGATCACAAAGAGAAAACAGTTTCTTGCCATTTTAACCAGAAAGGACACTCTCTCAATGACTTAACCACCTGCATTCTGCTACAAAGACCTTTTACATCTGCACTTGAAAGGGAATCCTCTGAACTGTCATTCATGTTAAAATTCGACACTTTCCAACAAGGACTTAGTTCAAATGTTTGTTATCTCACCCATTACCAAGATAGTTTCCCCAATTATCACCTCTAATACCATTAACTCACAAACATCCCACTCTCCCTACCTCTAATATCATCAATTCACAGACACTTACCTTCCTTCCCCCTCCCCCCCACCGCATCCCCCTCCTGTTCTGCAATGTGATTTGTCCTTTTCATATTTGTTCTTTTTTTTAATTGTATCCTTTGGTATATATGGTTGTGACTACTTTCTTCCACTATTTGATCTGAGGAAGTGGGTCTGGCCCACGAAAGCTCATCATCTAATAAACCATCTTGTTAGTCTTTAAAGTGCTACATTGTCCTGCATTTTGCTTCAACTACCCCAGACTAACACGGCTACATTTCTATCACCAATCTGGAGGGGAGCTAGAGCGTTAGTGTGGGAACCTTGAGTCTCGAGGGCCACACTCACGTGAGCTGGGGTATTAGGTTCCTCACCCCTGCTTTAAAAACAAAACCTCTTACTCTTAAAAATCGATCCCCGTATCTCTGGTCGGACCAGCTTCACGCAGGTCCTCGGGGATGGAAAACTGCAGCAAACTGTATGAACAGAAACAAACAGAAGCCCCAATCGCAGCTGGAGGTGGGGCGAGGCTGCCCCAGCAGGGACACAACGGGGCAGCCGCCCTCCACCAGATCAGGAAAACAACCGCGCCATTCCCCGTCCAGCAGGCAGGCGAGTGCCGCTGCAAGGCTCCGCAAGGGAGGTGGGCGGCAGAGGGGTGTTTGTGCGCGGCCGCGCGCCTTCAGCGGCAACTCCCCTGGTGCCCCCTTCTCTAGTCCAGCCAGGCCTAAAATGCTCAGTGCTTAGAAGGCGGGTGGGGAACCTAAGGCCTGGGTGCGTGGGGCTCCTCCACCGTCGCCCCCTCCCCACGCCGTGGGGCTGGAGCGCACAAAGCGACTAGGCTGGGCCCTGCAGTGCTCTGGCGCCAGGGGGACGTTTCTCCGCTCAGCTGGGGGCCAGGCAGGGAGGCTTTTCTGTCGGTTGGTTTGTCTGTCACCTGTTTGCCCCCCAATTCTCAGCCACTCCCCCCCTCTCCCCACACGCCCCCACCCAGGACGCTCTCGGCCTCTGCAGAAGGCACAGCCGGGCACTGGGCAGCACTGCGGGCAGCCAGGGCCAGAGCATCCCCCCCCACAGCGCCCCCCGCCGAACTGCCCCCCCCCGGGCACAGGGGGGATTCAGCGGGCACCCGGCCCCGCCCCCAGGCAGCGAGCAGCGCGGGGAGCAGGGCTCAGGCCGCCCCGCCCCCCCGCGTGCGGGACACGTTCTGTGCGTGCCCCGCCCGCGGGAACCACCCCTCGAGGGCGCGCGGCTCCCCGGCGGGGGGAGGGGGCACGTGACACTCCCGCGCCCCGGTGGCCCGCAGCCCCCCCTCCCCGAGACACCCACGTGACTGGAGCCCGGGTCAGCTCCCGCGCCCCAAAGGGGGGGCCACAGCCCCGTTCCCCCGGCACCACGTGGGGGGGGGTCACAGGGGCGCTGCTCCCCGGGGAGGCTGCAGCGCCGGGGGGGGGGGCAGAAATCGCCCCCCCACCTCCGCCAGGGGCCGCCCCGCCGATGTCCAGCCTGGGGCCCGGAGAGAAGCAGGCGGGGGGGGGGGGGCGGGGCTCCACGTCACTGCCAGCTCCCGCCCCGCCCCCCAGGCTCCGCCCCTCAGCGCCCCCCGCAGCGTTTTCCCGCCCGCCTCGTCAGCGCGAGCGTCCCGGGAGTTTCCCGCCCAGCCAGCGCCGCCCGCGCCTGCGCTCTCCCGCGCCCTGTCCCCTCCTGCCCCCCCCCCGTGCCAAGGCCCCCCCGGCCCCTCCCCCTCCCTCCTGCCCCCCCAGTGCCGAGCACCCCCCCCGGCCCCTCACCCCCTCCTGCCCCCCCAGTGCCAAGGCCCCCCCCAGCCCGCTCCCCCACCTTCCCTCGCGCCCCCTCCTCCCCCGGGCCAGACACCAACAAGGGGCGGGCTGGGGGCGGGGAGCTTCGCACTCGGACCCAGGATTCGCTCGCGCCCCCGCGCGCTCCTCGGACCTTCCTGTCATGGCGGCGCCGGCCGCCCAGTCAGACAACGCCCCCCTGCGGCAGCCCATTGGCCGAACCAGAGGCAGGATCCCCTTTGCTGACAGCCCATTGGGCGACACTATCCTCCGCCAAGGCTGTCTTCCGAAAGCCCATTGGCTGGCACACAGCCAGGAACCACCCCTAAGTCACAGACAATTCCAGGACAGAGCAGCCCATTAAGATCCACCCCGGACAGCCTATTGGTCGAGAGCAGTGGCAGGTCATTCCCCCTAGTCACACCGCATTCGCAGACAGAGCTGTCCGTTAAGATGCAGCCGGGTCAGCCTATTGGGTGCCTCTGATTCAGAACACGCCCCTTAGTCACAGCCCATTCGCGGACAGAAGAGTCTGTTATAATCCACCCCGGACAACCTATTGGCCGCCAGCAGCCCCAGAACACGCCTTGAGTCACCGCCCATTGGCGCACGGAGCAGTCCGTTAAGAGTCACCTCGGACAGCCTCAGATTGGGCGCCACAGATTCCGAACACGCCCTTTACTCTCAGCCCATTCGCGGACAGAACAGTCTGTTACGATCAGTCCGGGACAGTCTCTCGGCCAGCCTTAGTGTAGGGAGAACAGAGTCAAGTATGAAACAGGATTCCCCAAGTGGAAGTGACGCCCCAGAATTTGTTCCCCACAACTAAAAGTCTAAGGAGGAGAAGTTTGTTAAGTAGAAGAAGCATAGAAGTGTTTAGATTTATTCTTGTGAAAGTGTTTAGATTTAGTGTTATCAAGCTTGAGAAGTGTTTAGATTTATAATTATTATTATTATTATTATTTGTTAGGATTGTTTAATTATAAATCTAAACATTTTTGCCCCTCTAGAATATAATTGGTTAGGAATGTAATATTAGGTCATGTAACTTCAAACTGTTAAAAATATACTACTATGTAGCCAGAAACAGCTCCCCTCGCTGTGCGCCAGGGCACGCTCAAACTTACTGTTACACAATTGACAACCGTTCTCTTCAAAGCATTGTGAAGCACTTAACCCTAATCGCAAAGTGAAGCATTGTAACTATAACAGTAACTAACTCAGCGCTCAGAGAGAGAATGGTTTAAGAAATGCCACCCAGAAACGTTTGTAACTTTTTGTAACTACAACTCTTGTATTATTATGCAAAATACTGTATGGGAAACATTAATTAGGGAATGTACATAAGAGAGAGAGTGCTTGGACGATGAATGAATGGTTGTGAGAGGTGCCAGCCTGAGAATGCAGCAACAAAGGGCTGAAGAAGGCGTCAGGTGCCAGTGCAATTGGCTCCCCGTAGCCGTTTCTAACACACACATGAGCCGCTCTGATTTGGCTTCTAACACTTTTAGCTGCTCGGTTCTGCAAGCGCGGAGAGGAAGCCGCGTCCGATAGATGGAGGTTCTCCGCGACACATTTGGCAGCCTGGACCCCCTGCCTCTGGTCCAAAGAGTCTCAACCAACCCCCGACCCCATGACCCTTGTTCTCAGTGATTCCGCCAGCTGCTTGGTGCCTTTAGTACCCGGCCCCGCTTGCAAAGTCCCCCCCCCAGCAGCATGACCCGAGAGCGAAACAAGAGACCCCCCCCCCAGCAGCAAAACCCGAGAGCAGCGCGAAAGAACCCCCCCGGCATTGCGACCCGAGGGCGGCGCCAGAGACCCCCCCCCAGCAGCAAGTCCCGAGGGCGGCGCCAGAGACCCTCCCCAGCAGCGTGACCCGAGAGCGAAGCCAGAGACCTCCCCCACCAGAGTGACCCGAAAACGGTGCCAGAGACCCCCCCCCAGCAGCAAGACCCGAGAGCGGCACCACAGACCCGCCCCCAGCAGTGCGACCCAAGAGTGGCGCCAGAGACCCTCCCCCCAGCAGCATCACCAGAGAACGGCGACAGAGATCTCCCCCCCCCCCAGCAGCACAACCTGAGATGGGAGCCAGAGGCCCCCCCCAGCAGCATCACCCGAGAGTGGCGCCAGAGACCCCCCCCAGCAGCATGAGATGAAAGTGGCGACAGAGACCCCACCCCCAAGGAGCACGACCCGAGACCGGCGCCGGAGACCCCCCCAGAAGCATTACCCGAGAGTGGAGACAGAAACCCCACCCCCAGCACCGCTACCGGAGAGCGGCGCCAGAGACCTCCCCGAACAGCATCACCCGAGAGCGGCCCCAGACACCCACCCAGCAGCAAAACCCGAGAGAGGTGCCAGAGACCCCCCGCAGCAGCATCACCTGATAGCGGGGCCAGTGACACCCCCCGTCTGCAGCATGACCGGAGGGAGGCTCCAGAGACCTCCCCCCAGCAGCGCGACCCGAGAGTGGAGACAGAGACCCCACCCCCAGCACCACTACCGAGAGCGGCACCAGAGACCCCCCCAACAGCGCGACCCGAAAGCGGTAACAGAGACCCCCCCCCAGCAGCACGACCGGAGAGCGAAGCCAGAGACCCCCCCAGCAGCATGATCCCAAGGAGGCGCCAGAGACCCCCCCCAGTAGCGCGACTCGAGAGCAGCACCAGAGATTCCCCGCAGCAGCATAACCCGAGAGAGGCGCCAGACTCCCTCCCAGCAGCACGACCTGAGAGTGGCCCCAAAGACCCCTCCCCCCCAGCAGCGAGACCCGAGAGCAGCGCTAGAGACACCCCCAAGCTGCACGACCCGAGAGCGGCACCAGAATCCCTCCCTGCAGCGAGATCCGAGAGCGGCGTGACTGAAGAGACCTCTCACTCACTAAGGTCTGTGGCTGTGGGAATTCTATCCTTTAGCCCTTCCCCCCCGCCCCTCGCCTATGTATAGGGCCCTCTACAAGAACACTGAGTCAGTCAGCCATGACGCACCACCGCTCTCCCTTGCGCGACTAGCGTACCTGCAGAATTCCCGTTGGCTCCTGAGCCCTTAACCCGTGGAGATGCTCACCTGGAATGCCTGCACGTGAGCTATACAAGGACACGGCAGAAGCAGAGCAAGGACAAAGACACAGACAGAAACAGACAGACAGAACGTATTGGCCAATACGAGAGAGCAACAAGAGAGAAACACATGAGAGGCAGACGGAAACCTTACCGCCTTGCGTCTTCCTCCTCGAGCCAAGCGTCTGCTGAGAAGGACACCGTGTTCCAGAGAAATCAGCACCCCTGACAAACGGAAGCCCTGTTTCTCCCACTACCAAGGAATCACCTCGCGAACCTCCGCTCGGACTCGCTGTCTAAGCAAACCTGACTTCCCTTCCTAGACCCGAGTGCGCCGTAAGCCGAGAGATTTCCAAACCCGACACTTATCTCCCTGTCAGCGATGGCTGCTCCGCTCCCAGCCGGACGGTTCTCGCCTCGCTTCGACCAAGCTCCCGAGCTCGCTGTTCTCGTTTCCGTTCCATCCCCAGACGGGAGGACACCGGGAGGGTTGACTTCTTATCGCTCACTACCGAACACAGCAGAGGGGAAAAAACAAACAAACAACTTAGCTTTTCAGTCCGCAAGGACGCGGCATCGCTTCTCCTCCCACCATCGGCCACCCCCTCCCGCTGCCACTCCAGGAACTCGGAGAGAACGGAGGCCTTGAATATCTATCCACGCACTGTTGAACCGCCTACTGCCCCTTCACCAGTCCCCAAGCCACCAGGCTCCGTGCCCCAGCAGGAAGCTCTCTGCCTCAGAAGAAACATACTGCCAGGACGCTTGAAGATTTCAAAGCACGCACCTCTTACTCACACAGAGCCATGGGAAGGCCGAACGCTGAGGACCCTTCACGTGTTCCGAGAATCACGTCCAGGCAGCTCAAGTCCATCTCGGACGGTATCTTGTCAGCCCACTGCCCAGCCAGTTTCCCAGCTGTTACCCAGTCTGGAGCCAGCAAAGCCCTCGGGCAGGAGTGACAGCAAAGGGCTAGGACCCAGAAGCCGTGTCCAGGGGTCAGTCTGGAGTGCTGTACAAAGCCCAGGACCATCCACATATCCTGTGTGGTGCAACCTGCTGAGTGGAGACAAAGGCTCAGGGCTGCTCTCATACCCTGATCAGACACTTTACTGAATGTGGTGCAGGGAAAAGGTGGACTGATGGCTCCCATGAATGGGCGTGCAGACTGGAGTGAGGAAGGGCCCCGGGATAAGAATATGGATGGGGGTGCAGGCTGGGGGGAGGAAGGGCCCCGGGATAAGCATATGGACGGGGGTGCAGGCTGGGGAGAGGAAGGGCCCCGGGATAAGAGTATGGACGGGGTGCAGGCTGGGGTGAGGAAGCAGGAGGGGAGGGGGCTGCGCGGAGCCTGGTGTGTGGGATGAGGGGGCCGGGGGCAGGAGGGGAGAGGGCTGCGCGGAGCCTGGAAATAACGAGCTTCTTACTTTGCCTGCTGTCAAAGGGCAAGACTGGGGCCACGTGGCGTGCAGAGCAGGGACAGCAGCTGGGGGCGATGGAATCACACGTGCATTACCTGCAATGACCACCGAGTGGCACTGTGGAGGCGCTACGGAATTACACGTGCATTACCCGCAATGACCACCGAGCGGCACTGTGGAGGCGCTTCGGAATTACACGTGCATTACCCGCAATGACCACCGAGCGGCACTGTGGAGGCGCTACGGAATTACACGTGCATTACCCGCAATGACCACCGAGCGGCACTGTGGAGGCGCTTCGGAATTACACGTGCATTACCTGCAATGACCACCGAGCGGCACTGTGGAGGCGCTTCGGAATTACACGTGCATTACCTGCAATGACCACCGAGCGGCACTGTGGAGGCGCTACGGAATTACACGTGCATTACCTGCAATGACCACCGAGCGGCACTGTGGAGGCGCTTCGGAATTACACGTGCATTACCCGCAATGACCACCGAGCGGCACTGTGGAGGCGCTACGGAATTACACGTGCATTACCGGCAATGACCACCGAGCGGCACTGTGGAGGCGCTTCGGAATTACACGTGCATTACCTGCACTGACCACCGAGCGGCACTGTGGAGGCGCTACGGAATTACACGTGCATTACCGGCAATGACCACCGAGCGGCACTGTGGAGGCGCTTCGGAATTACACGTGCATTACCGGCAATGACCACCGAGCGGCACTGTGGAGGCGCTACGGAATTACACGTGCATTACCGCCGGTGACTACCGAGTGTCACTGTTGCTCTGCTAAGGGCCGTTATTTCCGAATAAAAAAGATTGTTCTTAGGGTAGAAATGCCCCATTCCGAACTAAGAACACGCTGGGCGGGGCTATGCCGGGGGGCGGGGCTATGATAGGGGCGGGGCGCGCTGCGACGTGCCCCGGGAGGCCGCACTATGAGAACTACAAGTCCCAGGATGCGTCGCTAACACTTGGAGTGACACGAGCGCGGGACCAACCGCGTCGCTCCCTGGTCAATGCCCCGTTGTGATGTCACTTCCGCTGCACCCGCCCAACCGAACAGCGCCGGGCCTGCCCTGGCCCTGCAATGGCCGATGGGAGCTGCGGACAGGGGCACTCAGTTTCCCACAAGCCACTGCGGCTACTTTCCCTACTCCCCCTCATCCCGCCCCTCCCCATTGCTGGGCGGGGCTCCTGCCTCAGAGACGGCAGCGTCCGCAGCTGATGCCCCGCCCCCACTCGGGAGAGGAGACTCCGCGGCAACCCTTCCCCCCCAAACTCCTCCCCACCCCGTGCAGTCTGATCCCCTCAAACTCCTCCCCCCCGTGCAGTCTGATCCCCCCAAACTTCCCCTCCGCCCCGTGCACTCTGATCCTCCCCCCCGTGCAGTCTGATCCCCCCAAACTCCTCTCCCCCCGTGCAGTCCGATCCCCCCAAACTCCTCCCCGCCCCGTGCAGTCCGATCCCCCCAAACTCTTCCCCGCCCCGTGCAGTATGATCCCCCCAAACACCTCCCCGCCCCGTGCAGTCCGATCCCCCCCAAACACCTCCCCGCCCCGTGCAGTCCGATCCCCCCCAAACTCCTCCCCCCCCGTGCAGTCTGATCCTCCCCCCCGTGCAGTCTGATCCCCCCCCAAACTCCTCCCCGCTCCGTGCAGTCTGATCCTCCCCCCCGTGCAGTCCGATCCCCCCAAACTCTTCCCCGCCCCGTGCAGTCCGATCCCCCCAAACTCTTCCCCGCCCCGTGCAGTCCGATCCCCCCCAAACTCCTCTCCCTCCGTGCAGTCCGATCCCCCCCAAACTCCTCCCCGCCCCGTGCAGTCCGATCCCCCCCAAACTCTTCCCCGCCCCGTGCAGTCCGATCCCCCCAAACTCCTCCCCGCCCCGTGCAGTCTGATCTCCCCCAAAACTCCTCCCCGCCCCGTTCAGTCTGATCCCCCCCAAACTCCTCCCCGCTCCGTGCAGTCTTATCCCCCCCAAACTCCTCTCCCCCCCGTGCAGTCTGATCCCCCCCACACTCCTGTCCGCCCCGTGCAGTCTGATCCCCCCCAAAGCTCCTCCCTGCCCCGTGCAGTCTGATCCCCCCCCAAACTCCTCCCCGCTCCGTGCAGTCTGATTCTCCCCCCCGTGCAGTCTGATCCCCCCAAACTCCTCCCCGCTCCGTGCAGTCTGATCCCCCCCAAACTCCTCTCCCCCCGTGCAGTCTGATCCCCCCAAACTCCTCTCCCCCCCGTGCAGTCTGATCCCCCCCACACTCCCCTCCGCCCCGTGCAGTCTGATCGCTCCCCAAAACTCCTGTCCGCCCCGTGCAGTCTGATCCCCCTAAACTCCTCCCCGCCCCATGCAGTCTGATCCCCCCAAACTCCTCACCCCCGTGCAGTCTGATCCCCCCCAAACTCCTCCCCCAGTGCAGTCTGATCCCCCCCTAAACTCCTCCTCGCCCCGTGCAGTCTGATCCCCCCCCAACTCCTCCTCGCCCCGTGCAGTCTGATCCCCCCCCAAACTCCTCCTCCCCCCGTGCAGTCTGATCTCCTACCCCCCACGAAACTCCTCTCCGCCCCCTGCAGTCTGATCCCCTACCCCCCTAACTCCTCTCCGCGCCATGCAGTCTGATCCCCCTCCATACTCCTCCCCCCCGTGCAGTCTTATCCTCCCCCCCGTGCAATCTGATCCCCCCAAACTCCTCCTCGCCCCGTGCAGTCTGATCCCCCCCAAACTCCTCCCCGCCCCGTGCAGTCTGATCCCCCCCAAACTCCTCCCCGCCCCGTGCAGTCTGATCCCCCCAAACTCTCCCTCACCCCGTGCAGTCTGATCCCCACCAAACTCCTCTCCCCCCGTGCAGTCTGATCCCCCCCCAAACTCCTCCCCGCCCCGTGCAGTCTGATCCCCCCCCAACTCCTCCCCGCGCCGTGCAGTCTGATCCCCCCCCAACTCCTCCCCGCCCCGTGCAGTCTGATCCCCCCCCAAACTCCTCCTCGCCCCGTGCAGTCTGATCCCCCCCAAACTCCTCCCCCCGTGCAGTCTGATCTCCTACCCCCCACGAAACTCCTCTCCGCCCCCTGCAGTCTGATCCCCTACCCCCCTAACTCCTCTCCGCGCCATGCAGTCTGATCCCCCCTCACCAAACTCCTCCCCGCCCCGTGCAGTCTGCTTCCCCCCAAACTCCTCTCCGCCCCATGCAGTATGATTCCCCCTCACCAAACTCCTCTCCGCCCCATGCAGTATGATCCCCCCTCACCAAACTCCTCCCCGCCCCGTGCAGTCTGCTTCCCCCCAAACTCCTCTCCGCTCCATGCAGTCTGATCCCCCACCACCCCCAAACTCCTCTCCGCCCCGTGCAGTCTGCTCCCCCCAACACCAAATTTCCCAGCCGGCTTGTGCAGGGACTGGCAGCGGGACAGGCTGATGCTGCTGTTGCCTTCGAAAGTGCAGCGGGGAGCGTGAGGCGGGTGGGTGGGTGGGGAGGGGGGCGGCTGCCTCTGCTGCGTCCCGTTCACAAGCCCAGAGGGGCTGCGCGAGGATTTTCCGGAGACCCCGAGGAGTTTTCTGCCGCTCACTTCTGTGTCCCAGCTGAGTTCCTGCCAGTCAGTGGCCCCGCCCCTGCCATTAATGACGGAGCCTGGGACCCGTCTGTGTGCCACACAAACCCACGTGTCACTCGCCCGGGAGCCGATAGAACGTGCCCCGCGTTCCGTCATTTGCATGCACCGCGCCAGGGCAATGACGTCACTAGCAGTGCGCTGCTGTTCGTAGCCGGCAGTGGCAGCTTCGCACCGAGCCGGGCCACGAGGCAGCGGGCGCAGCGCTGGGGGCGGAGCTACAGGGGAGCGGCCCGGCCGGGCGGGGTGCACACTGGGGCGCCCAAGGGCTGAGATCCGGGCGGGGCAGCGTCACGCTCTGACCTCGCTGCCGCCTCCCGCCGCCGCTCCCTTGGGGCCGGGTGGCGCAGACCGGAAGCCGCTGCACTGCCCGGATTTCCTGGGGAACACGCTCCCTGTGACGTCAGGACCTGCCACAGAGGCAGGGCGCCACCCCGGCCAAGCAAGGAGCAGAGCTAGGGTTGCCAGATGGTTTCACCAAAAATACCAGGCACGCCTGACATGACATCACAATCTGCATTCCATCTGATTTAGAAAATACCAGACATTTATCAGAGGAGTAGCCGCGTTAGTCTGAATCTGCAAAAGCAGCGAGGAGCCCTGTGGCACAGAACTCCTTGCCGCTTTCGCGGACATTGAGAAAATATAAATTTGTTTCCCGAAGAAAAAGCTGAAAGCCTGGACCGTCCAGTTCAAAACCGGACACCTGGCAACCATAAGCAGAGCGGTGCCTTGTCGGAGCGGTTCCAGCCTCCGCTCTGCTGTCCTTCCTCTGCCCCACGTACCACGGGAGCTGGTGGCCTACGCTGGCTGCACCGCCGCAGGAAACCTCCAACCCCAGTCGCTGTCCCAGCCAGGCACCCCGTGTCTGAACCCGTCCCGCCTGGCCCCGTGTCTCCTGCCTACCACCCGCTGACCTGGCACCAGCTGAGCGCTCGTACCTGGGCACCTTCCGGTCACGGTTCCCAGTCGGTTGCTGTCAGGCTGTGGACCGAGCAAACGTCACTTCCGGTCCGTGGGACTGAACGCACGTGGCGCCGGCATGATGCGAGGCCGCTCCTTGTTGCCCCACGTCGGATACAAAAGGAGCAGCTACCGCGCGGCAGTTAGAGCCTCGTGCTGAAACGCGCTGCAGCAGTGCTACTCTTCCCTGCCCCTCTCATCCCAGTTGCATGCTCCAGATGGGAGGGGAGGGGTGTCGCTTTCCAGGAGCTACTGCTGCCAGGGCGCCGTCTGACTGGCACACGTCAGACGCACACGCCCGTGCCACAGCCACTCACCCTGCCAAATGCTCACACGCAGGGATGCGTGTACACACTCACAAACGCGAATTAACAGATTAACACGCCTGGGCGCCCACTCATGCCCTCGCTCAGATGCCCACACACGCATCTGCTCAATCTGCCCGCACGCAGGCACGTGCGCACACACGCAAATGGACACTTGCGGACGCACACACTTGCACTCATACTTACGTGCGCACGCATGCACGCCGACTAACAGTCGCCTAGAAGGACTCACCAATAATATTAAACTCAAAAGCCAAAGATTAGATCAATTAGGAGACAACTATTCCCACGAGGCCCTAATCCATGTCTGGGGCTCCTCGGTGCTGCTGGAGACCAAGTCTTTATTTCAATCCCAGTTTTGCCAACTCTCCGCATGCGTGACGCTAGGTCAATTGGCAGCCTACTCACTTAGTTTTCCGTATGATCCTAGACACGTTAAGTATCGCCAGCCAGGAGATTCGGGGGGCGGCGGGGGGAGGGGGGGATTAATGACATTTTTAAAAATACAAAAATCGGTGTTCAGTTTCTGTTGTAGATAAACCTATGTACTTCATATGACTTGACACTGTGCCTCTCCATATAACCTTGTAACTTTGTATTAATCCATATGACCTTGTCACTTTGTATTAGAACCTGAATCCATATAACCTTGTAACTTAGTTTTCTACATAGGGTTCTAATACAGAGTATATAGTTAAAGAGGTAAAAATGTCATTTGCTAGGAGTAGAATAAGATCTTTCCCCCACTCTCTCCCCCCACTCTGTAATCAATTGCCCAGTTGAATGAACGAGGTGTGAATGAGTAACACTTGGGAGCCAAGCACCTCCAGAGAGCTACACCAGTTGAAAAGGGGGTGGAAGCCAGACCCAACGTGTCAAGAGGGCTCAAGAAAGAAGAGCAGACATATTGAAGGCCTTGGGGATTAGAAGCAAGCACCTTCTTTGGAAAACACCCTCTCTTAACAGACAGCACCCAGAAAGGGACCAAAGGACACAGACCCAGATTTTGAATCTGGGATATATTTGCATAAGAGGGAAGCTGCTATAAAAGTGAGTTGTCTTGCAGAGGACTCCGGGTCTCATCTTGTCACCATCGGAGCATCGATCCGGATCAGCAGAAGCCCGGCTCCACCCCTCCCCCATCTAACTCACCTGGCCAGTGAAGTTAAGGGGAGCAACAAGTTGGTAACAACAGCAAGACGGAGTGTGCTTGTGCACGTGTGTGTGTGTGTGTGATCAATAAATGTGGCGTGTTGCCTTATCCCTCTGAAAAAGATCCCGAGTACTTCTTTTAAGTACAACACTGTGACTTTTGTACTTCGTATTTTCAAGTTCTTCCACCACGAGCCAGAGGGCCTTTTCTCAGGGACCCGTACCACGCTCGCAAACGTCTGTGCGGCCCTCCCTCGATACTTACCTTGAGCCAATTGCTATTTGCTCTTCTTCCATAGATCGCTGTCTGGTTTCCATCTGCCGGCAGGGTCTCGGGGGGGGTGGCTCCTTTCGGTCTCTGCCACCACATGGCCAGCCTCTCATCTCCTCCAAGTCTACAGGGACCGAAAAAGAGACAGAGAACAGTTAGGAGCTAGGCCACCCTAGATGTGTGGAAAGGACAGACACGTGCGTCACCTGGCTGCTGCTCACTGGAGCCCAGTGTTGCCTCTAACATTTCCCCTCCAGGAGCGGAGTGAGTTTTGTCTCGTGCGCCAAGATCGAGGTCACGTGCCCTTCTTCGGAGGCCTGCCACCCAGGCGAAGACATGTCTCGTCTGTGTTTTTAAAACGTTCTGGAAGAAAGAGTACTAACACAAGGGAGAATTAACAAGGTCATTTAAACTGTAAATATTTGTTTGATATGAAGTCAAATAAAAGGAAAATTAATACAGCAACATTTTCAGTGGCCAACCTCCTCTCCTCTCCCCTCCCCTCCCCTCCCCTGCCCTGCCCCCTCCAGCTGGCCTAGATGATCTCTCCGGGTCCCTTATGGTAAAGCCCGCCCCAGGACCCTGTGCTGAGGTGACAAGTTCTTCACAAGATACTGGGTATGTAAACTTTTTACGGAAAAGCGTCCGTGGCCAATCTAGTCGCGCTTTTCTGCAAAAAAGCCCCAATCGCCATTTTCGCCATCGGGGCTTTTTTGCGGAAAAGAACTCTCTGCTGTCTACACTGGCCGTTTTGCGCAGAAGTCTTTCGGAAAAAGACTTTTGCCCGAACGGGAGCAGCATAGTATTCCCGCAGCAGCACTGACAATCTTACATGAGATCGTCAGTGCTTTTGCGGAAATTCAAGCGGCCAGTGTAGACAGCTGGCAAGTTTTTCCGCAAAAGCAGATGATTAGCACACTTTCCTAGTTGAAAATCCAAGGAGAAGAAAGGGGAGAATTGCAAATCAAGACTCTCTTAAGGTGTCTGAAAGCTACTTTGGTCTGGGCCGGTACTCAGTGGTACCAAGGCAGACTTTTCTGTGGCTCGGTTGTCTAATGCCACACTAGAACAAGTCTACCACACCGAACGAAAGAGCAGACAATTACATGAAAGGGAAAAAAGGTGGCTTGGCAGAGAATTTGCTTCCGGACAAAAACAAGAGACTGCGGTGGTTAAAGAAGAACGGGAGGCATACCTGTGCATAAACCAATTCACCAGAAACCTTCTGAACAACCAGTTCAGTCACATGTCCTTACAGGGACAAGCACCTTAATGACGGTAGCCCTGACATTTTATTTTGCAGACGATTCTACTTGTGGAAGGGCTGCTGGAGTGAAACTTGAGGCCCAAGCAGGAGGAAAGTTTGATTTTCTAGTACCAAATAGAAAAACAATAATAGAACAAAAAGGCTAAAAGATGCCTAAGGGCGGAGATAGGGTCCAGAATGACTTAGACAAATTGGAGGATTGGGCCACAAGAAATCTGATGAGGTTCAACAAGGACAAGTGTAGAGTCCTGCACTTGGGATGGAAGAATCCCAAGCATAGTTACAAGCTGGGGACCAACCAGTTAAGTAGTAGTTCTGCAGACAGGACCTGGGGGTTACAGTGGATGAGAAGCTGGAGATGAGTCAACAGTGTGCCCTTGTAGCCAAGAAGGCTAATGGCATATTAGGTTGCATTAAGAGGAGCATTGCCAGTAGATCCAGAGATGTCATTATTCCCCTTTATTCGGCTTTGGTGAGGCCACATCTGGAGTACTGTGTCCAGTTCTGGGCCCCCCACTACAGAAGGGTTGTGGACACATTGGAGAGGGTCCAGCAGAGGACAACCAAAATGATTAGGGGGCTGGAGCAATTGCTCTATGAAGAGGCTGAGGGATTTAGGTTTCTTTAGTCTGAAGAGGAGACCATGAGGGGGGATTTTATAGTAGCCTTCAACTTCCTTATAAGGACACAGGAACGCAAGGTAACCTGTTCTCCCAACTCTCGCTTTCAGACGGGGTGGGGAACCTTATTGGGGGGGCGGAAGGCACACACTAGTAGGGTTGCCAGATGGTTTCAGCAAAAAAAAAAAAAAAAAAAAAGGCGCCAGGAAAATTTTTGTTGAGGGAAAGAAGCCAACCAAACAAAAAAACCCCACCAGGAACATTTTTGTTGAGCAAAATCCAGTTGTGACCCCTTTAATTAGTCAGCCAATCTCCCCGCCCCGGCTTATTTCTGCTGGGCACAGAGGAAAAGCAGAAAATACTGGACATTTTGTATGTCCGGTATTTTCTAAATTTATTTACCGGACAAAAAGTGCAACTACCGGGCTGTCTGGCTCAGTGCTAGACACCTGGCAACCCTACACACAAGTGTGAAGAAAAAAAAAATCCCAAACCCCACCATCCGCATTAACACATGCCCCAACTGAGAAGGAGGAAGAGGCTTCCCACATTCCCCTCGCACACCGGAGCTTGTGAGGAGGGGGGGGCGGGGGGCGGGGCGGGGCAGGCTAGCAGAATTTGTCTGCTCCAATCTGGCCACCCAGAGAAATAAAAAAGCAAATTGAAAGAGCCAGACGAATACCTAGAAACCATCTACTTCAAGACAGACCCAAGAAAACCAACAATAGAACACCACTTGTCATCACCTACAACCCCCAACTTAAACCTGTCCAACACATTATCAATAAACTACAGCCTATATTGGAACAGGATACCATACTCAAAGAGGCTCTGGGAGACAGACCCATAGTCTCCTATAGACAACCACCTAACCTCAAGATGATTCTTACCAACCACCACAGGACATACCACACTAATACCAACCCTGGTACCTTCCCTTGCAACAAACCCCGTTGCCAGCTTTGTCCACATATTCATTCTGCTGATTCCATTATTGGACCCAACCAAGTGAGTTATAAGATCAAGAACACATATTCCTGCGCATCCAGAAATATAATCTATGCTATCGTGTGCCGAAAGTGTCCGTCTGCTATGTACATTGGACAAACATCTCAGACACTTCGCCAAAGGATTAATGCCCACAAAACAGATATCAGACAAGATCACAAAGAGAAAACAGTTTCTTGCCATTTTAACCAGAAAGGACACTCTCTCAATGACTTAACCACCTGCATTCTGCTACAAAGACCTTTTACATCTGCACTTGAAAGGGAATCCTCTGAACTGTCATTCATGTTAAAATTCGACACTTTCCAACAAGGACTTATAACAAACATTTGAACTCTCACCCATTACCAAGATAGTTTCCCCAATTGTCACCTCTAATACCATTAACTCACAAACATCCCACTCTCCCTACCTCTAATATCATCAATTCACAGACACTTACCTTCCTTCCCCCTCCCCCCCCACCGCATCCCCCTCCTGTTCTGCAATGTGATTTGTCCTTTTCATATTTGTTCTTTTTTTTAATTGTATCCTTTGGTATATATGGTTGTGACTACTTTCTTCCACTATTTGATCTGAGGAAGTGGGTCTGGCCCACGAAAGCTCATCATCTAATAAACCATCTTGTTAGTCTTTAAAGTGCTACATTGTCCTGCATTTTGCTTCAACTACCCCAGACTAACACGGCTACATTTCTATCACCAATCTGGAGGGGAGCTAGAGCGTTAGTGTGGGAACCTTGAGTCTCGAGGGCCACACTCACGTGAGCTGGGGTATTAGGTTCCTCACCCCTGCTTTAAAAACAAAACCTCTTACTCTTAAAAATCGATCCCCGTATCTCTGGTCGGACCAGCTTCATGCAGGTCCTCGGGGATGGAAAACTGCAGCAAACTGTATGAACAGAAACAAACAGAAGCCCCAATCGCAGCTGGAGGTGGGGCGAGGCTGCCCCAGCAGGGACACAACGGGGCAGCCGCCCTCCACCAGATCAGGAAAACAACCGCGCCATTCCCCGGCCAGCAGGCAGGCGAGTGCCGCTGCAAGGCTCCGCAACGGAGGTGGGCGGCAGAGGGGTGTTTGTGCGCGGCCGCGCGCCTTCAGCGGCAACTCCCCTGGTGCCCCCTTCTCTAGTCCAGCCAGGCCTAAAATGCTCAGTGCTTAGAAGGCGGGTGGGGAACCTAAGGCCTGGGTGCGTGGGGCTCCTCCACCGTCGCCCCCTCCCCACGCCGTGGGGCTGGAGCGCACAAAGCGACTAGGCTGGGCCCTGCAGTGCTCTGGCGCCAGGGGGACGTTTCTCCGCTCAGCTGGGGGCCAGGCAGGGAGGCTTTTCTGTCGGTTGGTTTGTCTGTCACCTGTTTGCCCCCCAATTCTCAGCCACTCCCCCCCTCTCCCCACACGCCCCCCACCCAGGACGCTCTCGGCCTCTGCAGGAGGCACAGCCGGGCACTGGGCGGCACTGCGGGCAGCCAGGGCCAGAGCATCCCCCCCCACAGCGCCCCCCGCCGAACTGCCCCCCCCAGGGCACAGGGGGGATTCAGCGGGCACCCGGCCCCGCCCCCAGGCAGCGAGCAGCGCGGGGAGCAGGGCTCAGGCCGCCCGGCCCCCCCCGCGTGCGGGACACGTTCTGTGCGTGCCCCGCCCGCGGGAACCACCCCTCGAGGGCGCGCGGCTCCCCGGCGGGGGGAGGGGGCACGTGACACTCCCGCGCCCCGGTGGCCCGCAGCCCCCCCTCCCCGAGACACCCACGTGACTGGAGCCCGGGTCAGCTCCCGCGCCCCAAAGGGGGGGCCACAGCCCCGTTCCCCCGGCACCACGTGGGGGGGGGGGTCACAGGGGCGCTGCTCCACGGGGAGGCTGCAGCGCCGGGGGGGGGGGGGCAGAAATCGCCCCCCCACCTCCGCCAGGGGCCGCCCCGCCGATGTCCAGCCTGGGGCCCGGAGAGAAGCAGGCGGGGGGGGGGGGGGGGGCTCCACGTCTCTGCCAGCTCCCGCCCCGCCCCCCAGGCTCCGCCCCTCAGCGCCCCCCGCAGCGTTTTCCCGCCCGCCTCGTCAGCGCGAGCGTCCCGGGAGTTTCCCGCCCAGCCAGCGCCGCCCGCGCCTGCGCTCTCCCGCGCCCTGTCCCCTCCTGCCCCCCCCCAGTGCCAAGGCCCCTCCCCCTCCCTCCTGCCCCCCCAGTGCCGAGCACCCCCCCCGGCCCCTCACCCCCTCCTGCCCCCCCAGTGCCGAGCACCCCCCCGGCCCCTCACCCCCTCCTGCCCCCCCAGTGCCGAGCACCCCCCCCGGCCCCTCACCCCCTCCTCCCCCCCCAGTGCCAAGCGCCCCCCCGGCCCCTCACACCCAGCCTGCTCCTACACCTCACCCCTGTCCAGACACCCCACCCCCAGCCCGCTCCCCCACCTTCCCTCGCGCCCCCTCCTCCCCCGGGCCAGACACCAACAAGGGGCGGGCTGGGGGCGGGGAGCTTCGCACTCGGACCCAGGATTCGCTCGCGCCCCCGCGCGCTCCTCGGACCTTCCTGTCATGGCGGCGCCGGCCGCCCAGTCAGACAACGCCCCCCTGCGGCAGCCCATTGGCCGAACCAGAGGCAGGATCCCCTTTGCTGACAGCCCATTGGGCGACACTATCCTCCGCCAAGGCTGTCTTCCGAAAGCCCATTGGCTGGCACACAGCCAGGAACCACCCCTAAGTCACAGACAATTCCAGGACAGAGCAGCCCATTAAGATCCACCCCGGACAGCCTATTGGTCGAGAGCAGTGGCAGGTCATTCCCCCTAGTCACACCGCATTCGCAGACAGAGCTGTCCGTTAAGATGCAGCCGGGTCAGCCTATTGGGTGCCTCTGATTCAGAACACGCCCCTTAGTCACAGCCCATTCGCGGACAGAAGAGTCTGTTATAATCCACCCCGGACAACCTATTGGCCGCCAGCAGCCCCAGAACACGCCTTGAGTCACCGCCCATTGGCGCACGGAGCAGTCCGTTAAGAGTCACCTCGGACAGCCTCAGATTGGCCGCCACAGATTCCGAACACGCCCTTTACTCTCAGCCCATTCGCGGACAGAACAGTCTGTTACGATCAGTCTGGGACAGTCTCTCGGCCAGCCTTAGTGTAGGGAGAACAGAGTCAAGTATGAAACAGGATTCCCCAAGTGGAAGTGACTCCCCAGAATTTGTTCCCCACAACTAAAAGTCTAAGGAGGAGAAGTTTGTTAAGTAGAAGAAGCATAGAAGTGTTTAGATTTATTCTTGTGTAAGTGTTTAGATTTAGTGTTATCAAGCTTGAGAAGTGTTTAGATTTATAATAATAATTATTATTATTATTTGTTAGGATTGTTTAATTATAAATCTAAACATTTTTGCCCCTCTAGAATATAATTGGTTAGGAATGTAATATTAGGTCATGTAACTTCAAACTGTTAAAAATATACTACTATGTAGCCAGAAACAGCTCCCCTCGCTGTGCGCCAGGGCACGCTCAAACTTACTGTTACACAATTGACAACCGTTCTCTTCAAAGCATTGTGAAGCACTTAACCCTAATCGCAAAGTGAAGCATTGTAACTATAACAGTAACTAACTCAGCGCTCAGAGAGAGAATGGTTTAAGAAATGCCACCCAGAAACTTTTGTAACTTTTTGTAACTACAACTCTTGTATTATTATGCAAAATACTGTATGGGAAACATTAATTAGGGAATGTACATAAGAGAGAGAGTGCTTGGACGATGAATGAATGGTTGTGAGAGGTGCCAGCCTGAGAATGCAGCAACAAAGGGCTGAAGAAGGCGTCAGGTGCCAGTGCAATTGGCTCCCCGTAGCCGTTTCTAACACACACATGAGCCGCTCTGATTTGGCTTCTAACACTTTTAGCTGCTCGGTTCTGCAAGCGCGGAGAGGAAGCCGCGTCCGATAGATGGAGGTTCTCCGCGACACATTTGGCAGCCTGGACCCCCTGCCTCTGGTCCAAAGAGTCTCAACCAACCCCCGACCCCATGACCCTTGTTCTCAGTGATTCCGCCAGCTGCTTGGTGCCTTTAGTACCCGGCCCCGCTTGCAAAGTCCCCCCCCAGCAGCATGACCCGAGAGCGAAACAAGAGACTCCCCCCCCAGCAGCAAAACCCGAGAGCAGCGTGAAAGAACCCCCCCGGCATTGCGACCCGAGGGCGGCGCCAGAGACCCCCCCCAGCAGCAAGTCCCGAGGGCGGCGCCAGAGACCCTCCCCAGCAGCGTGACCCGAGAGCGAAGCCAGAGACCTTTCCCAGCAGAGTGACCCGAAAACGGTGCCAGAGACCCCCCCCCCAGCAGCAAGACCCGAGAGCGGCACCACAGACCCGCCCCCAGCAGTGCGACCCAAGAGTGGCGCCAGAGACCCTCCCCCCAGCAGCATCACCAGAGAACGGCGACAGAGATCTCCCCCCCCCCAGCAGCACGACCTGAGATGGGAGCCAGAGGCCCCCCCCAGCAGCATCACCCGAGAGTGGCGCCAGAGACCCCCCCCAGCAGCATGAGATGAAAGTGGTGACAGAGACCCCACCCCCAAGGAGCGCGACCCGAGACCGGCGCCGGAGACCCCCCCAGAAGCATTACCCGAGAGTGGAGACAGAAACCCCACCCCCAGCACCGCTACCGGAGAGCGGCGCCAGAGACCTCCCCGAACAGCATCACCCGAGAGCGGCCCCAGACACCCACCCAGCAGCAAAACCCGAGAGAGGTGCCAGAGACCCCCCGCAGCAGCATCACCTGATAGCGGGGCCAGTGACACCCCCCGTCTGCAGCATGACCGGAGGGAGGCTCCAGAGACCACCCCCAGTAGTGCGACCCGAGAGCGGCGCCAGAGACCTCCCCCCAGCAGCGCGACCCGAGAGTGGAGACAGAGACCCCACCCCCAGCACCACTACCGAGAGCGGCACCAGAGACCCCCCCTAACAGCGCGACCCGAAAGCGGTAACAGAGACCCCCCCCCCAGCAGCACGACCGGAGAGCGAAGCCAGAGACCCCCCCAGCAGCATGATCCCAAGGAGGCGCCAGAAACCCCCCCAGTAGCGCGACTCGAGAGCGGCACCAGAGATTCCCCGCAGCAGCATAACCCGAGAGAGGCGCCAGACTCCCTCCCAGCACCACGACCTGAGAGTGGCCCCAAAGACCCCTCCCCCCCAGCAGCGAGACCCGAGAGCAGCGCTAGAGACACCCCCAAGCTGCACGACCCGAGAGCGGCACCAGAATCCCTCCCTGCAGCGAGATCCGAGAGCGGCGTGACTGAAGAGACCTCTCACTCACTAAGGTCTGTGGCTGTGGGAATTCTATCCTTTAGCCCTTCCCCCACGCCCCTCGCCTATGTATAGGGCCCTCTACAAGAACACCGAGTCAGTCAGCCATGACGCACCACCGCTCTCCCTTGCGCGACTGGCGTACCTGCAGAATTCCCGTTGGCTCTTGAGCCCTTAACCCGTGGAGATGCTCACCTGGAATGCCTGCAAGTGAGCTATACAAGGACACGGCAGAAGCAGAGCAAGGACAAAGACACAGACAGAAACAGACAGACAGAACGTATTGGCCAATACGAGAGAGCAACAAGAGAGAAACACATGAGAGGCAGACGGAAACCTTACCGCCTTGCGTCTTCCTCCTCGAGCCAAGCGTCTGCTGAGAAGGACACCGTGTTCCAGAGAAATCAGCACCCCTGACAAACGGAAGCCCTGTTTCTCCCACTACCAAGGAATCACCTCGCGAACCTCCGCTCGGACTCGCTGTCTAAGCAAACCTGACTTCCCTTCCTAGACCCGAGTGCGCCGTAAGCCGAGAGATTTCCAAACCCGACACTTATCTCCCTGTCAGCGATGGCTGCTCCGCTCCCAGCCGGACCGTTCTCGCCTCGCTTCGACCAAGCTCCCGAGCTCGCTGTTCTCGTTTCCGTTCCATCCCCAGACGGGAGGACACCGGGAGGGTTGACTTCTTATCGCTCACTACCGAACACAGCAGAGGGGAAAAAACAAACAAACAACTTAGCTTTTCAGTCCGCAAGGACGCGGCATCGCTTCTCCTCCCACCATCGCACCGCTGCCTCCCACCATCGGCCACCCCCTCCCGCTGCCACTCCAGGAACGCGGAGAGAACGGAGGCCTTGAATATCTATCCACGCTCTGTTGAACTGCCTATGCCCCTTCACCAGTCCCCAAGCCACCAGGCTCCGTGACCCAGCAGGAAGCTCTCTGCCTCAGAAGAAACATACTGCCAGGACGCTTAAAGATTTCAAAGCACGCACCTCTTACTCACACAGAGCCATGGGAAGGCCGAACGCTGAGGACCCTTCACGTGTTCCGAGAATCACGTCCAGGCAGCTCAAGTACATCTCCGATGATTTATTCTCCGCCCACGGCCACGCACTGATTCCTCTGCAAGGGTGGCCAAAAAAGCCCAGCGTTAGCTCTCACTCACTAAAGTCTGTGGCTGTGGGAATTCTATCCTTTAGCCCTTTCCCCCCCTCTCGCCTATGTATCGGGTCCTCTACAAGAACACCGAGTCATTCAGCCATGATGCACCACCGCTCTCCCTTGCGCGACTTGCGAACCTGCTGAATTCCCGTTGGCTCCTGAGCCCTTAACCCTTGGAGATGCTCACCTGGAATGCCTGCAAGTGTGCTGTACAAGGACACGGCAGAAGCAGAGCAAGGACAAAGACACAGACAGAAACAGACAGACAGGACGTATTGGCCAATACGAGAGAGCAACAAGAGAGAAACACATGCGAGGCAGCCAGAAACCTTACCACCTTGCGTCTTCCTCCTCGAGCCAAGCGTCTGCTGAGAAGGACACCGTGTTCCAGAGAAACCAGCACCCCTGACAAACGGGAGCCCTGTTTCTCCCACTACCAAGTGAGCACCTCGGGAACCTCCGCTCGGACTCGCTGTCTAAGCAAACGTGACTTCCCTTCCTAGACCCGAGTGGGCCGTAAGCCGAGAGATTTCCTGACCCGACACTTATCTCCCGGTCAGCGATGGCTGCTCCGCTCCCAGCAGGACGGTTCTCGCCTCGCTTCGACCAAGCTCCCAAGCTCGCCGTTCTCTTTTCCGTTCCATCCCCAGACGGGAGGACACCGGGAGGGTTGACTTCTTATCGCTCGCTACCGAACACAGCTGAGGGGAAAAAACAAACAAACAACTTAGCTTTTCAGTCCGCAAGGACGCGGCATCGCTTCTCCTCCCACCATCGGCCACCCCCTCCCGCTGCCACTCCAGGAACTCGGAGAGAACGGAGGCCTTGAATGTCTATCCATGCACTGTTGAACCGCCTACTGCCCCTTCACCAGTCCCCAAGCCACCAGGCTCCGTGCCCCAGCAGGAAGCTCTCTGCCTCAGAAGAAACATACTGCCAGGACGCTTGAAGATTTCAAAGCACGCACCTCTTACTCACACAGAGCCATGGGAAGGCCGAATGCTGAGGACCCTTCACGTGTTCCGAGAATCACGTCCAGGCAGCTCAAGTCCATCTCGGACGGTATCTTGTCAGCCCACTGCCCAGCCAGTTTCCCAGCTGTTACCCAGTCTGGAGCCAGCAAAGCCCTCGGGCAGGAGTGACAGCAAAGGGCTAGGACCCAGAAGCCGTGTCCAGGGGTCAGTCTGGAGTGCTGTACAAAGCCCAGGACCATCCACATATCCTGTGTGGTGCAACCTGCTGAGTGGAGACAAAGGCTCAGGGCTGCTCTCATACCCTGATCAGACACTTTACTGAATGTGGTGCAGGGAAAAGGTGGACTGATGGCTCCCATGAATGGGCGTGCAGACTGGAGTGAGGAAGGGCCCCGGGATAAGAATATGGATGGGGGTGCAGGCTGGGGGGAGGAAGGGCCCCGGGATAAGCATATGGACGGGGGTGCAGGCTGGGGAGAGGAAGGGCCCCGGGATAAGAGTATGGACGGGGTGCAGGCTGGGGTGAGGAAGCAGGAGGGGAGGGGGCTGCGCGGAGCCTGGAGTGCGGGATGAGGGGGCCATGGGCAGGAGGGGAGAGGGCTGTGCGGAGCCTGGAGTGCGGGATGAGGGGGCCATGGGCAGGAGGGGAGAGGGCTGCGCGGAGCCTGGTGTGTGGGATGAGGGGGCCGGGGGCAGGAGGGGAGAGGGCTGCGCGGAGCCTGGAAATAACGAGCTTCTTACTTTGCCTGCTGTCAAAGGGCAAGACTGGGGCCACGTGGCATGCGGAGCAGGGACAGCAGCTGGGGGCGATGGAATTACACGTGCATTACCTGCAATGACCACCGAGCGGCACTGTGGAGGCGCTACGGAATTACACGTGCATTACCCGCAATGACCACCGAGCGGCACTGTGGAGGCGCTTCGGAATTACACGTGCATTACCCGCAATGACCACCGAGCGGCACTGTGGAGGCGCTTCGGAATTACACGTGCATTACCTGCAATGACCACCGAGCGGCACTGTGGAGGCGCTTCGGAATTACACGTGCATTACCTGCAATGACCACCGAGCGGCACTGTGGAGGCGCTTCGGAATTACACGTGCATTACCCGCAATGACCACCGAGCGGCACTGTGGAGGCGCTACGGAATTACACGTGCATTACCGGCAATGACCACCGAGTGGCACTGTGGAGGCGCTTCGGAATTACACGTGCATTACCGGCAATGACCACCGAGCGGCACTGTGGAGGCGCTTCGGAATTACACGTGCATTACCCGCAATGACCACCGAGCGGCACTGTGGAGGCGCTTCGGAATTACACGTGCATTACCTGCAATGACCACCGAGCGGCACTGTGGAGGCGCTTCGGAATTACACGTGCATTACCTGCAATGACCACCGAGCGGCACTGTGGAGGCGCTACGGAATTACACGTGCATTACCTGCAATGACCACCGAGCGGCACTGTGGGGGCGCTTCGGAATTACACGTGCATTACCTGCAATGACCACCGAGCGGCACTGTGGGGGCGCTACGGAATTACACGTGCATTACCTGCAATGACCACCGAGCGGCACTGTGGAGGCGCTTCGGAATTACACGTGCATTACCCGCAATGACCACCGAGCGGCACTGTGGAGGCGCTACGGAATTACACGTGCATTACCGCCGGTGACTACCGAGTGTCACTGTTGCTCTGCTAAGGGCCGTTATTTCCGAATAAAAAAGATTGTTCTTAGGGTAGAAATGCCCCATTCCGAACTAAGAACACGCTGGGCGGGGCTATGCCGGGGGGCGGGGCTATGATAGGGGCGGGGCGCGCTGCGACGTGTCCCGGGAGGCCGCACTATGAGAACTACAAGTCCCAGGATGCGTCGCTAACATTTGGAGTGACACGAGCGCGGGACCAACCGCGTCGCTCCCTGGTCAATGCCCCGTTGTGATGTCACTTCCGCTGCACCCGCCCAACCGAACAGCGCCGGGCCTGCCCTGGCCCTGCAATGGCCGATGGGAGCTGCGGACAGGGGCACTCAGTTTCCCACAAGCCACTGCGGCTACTTTCCCTACTCCCCCTCATCCCGCCCCTCCCCATTGCTGGGCGGGGCTCCTGCCTCAGAGACGGCAGCGTCCGCAGCTGATGCCCCGCCCCCACTCGGGAGAGGAGACTCCGCGGCAACCCTTCCCCCCCAAACTCCTCCCCGCCCCGTGCAGTCTGATCCCCCCAAACTCCTCCCCCCCGTGCAGTCTGATCCCCCCAAACTCCTCTCCCCCCGTGCAGTCTGATCGCCCCCCCAAACTCCTGTCCGCCCCGTGCAGTCTGATCCCCCCAAAGCTCCTCCCTGCCCCGTGCAGTCTGATCCCCCCCAAACTCCTCTCCCCCGTGCAGTCTGATCCCCCCAAACTCCTCCCCGCCCCGTGCAGTCCGATCCCCCCCAAACTCCTCTCCGCCCCGTGTAGTCTGATCCCCTCCCCAAACTCCTCTCCGCCCCGTGCAGTCTGAACCCCTCCGCAAACTCCTCGCCGCCCCGTGGAGTCTGATCCTCCCCCCCGTGCAGTCTGATCCCCCCCAAACTCCTCCCCGCCCCATGCAGTCTGATCCCCCCAAACTCCTCCCCCCCGTGCAGTCTGATCCCCCCCAAATGCCTCCCCGCCCCGTGCAGTCTGATCCCCCCCAAACTCCTCTCCCCCCGTGCAGTCTGCTCCCCCCCACCAAACTCCTCTCCCCCCGTGCAGTCTGCTCCCCCCCACCAAACTCCTCTCCCCCCGTGCAGTCTGCTCCCCCCCCACCAAACTCCTCTCCCCCCGTGCAGTCTGCTCCCCCCCCACCAAACTCCTCTCCGCCCCGTGCAGTCTGCTCCCCCCCACCAAACTCCTCTCCGCCCCGTGCAGTCTGCTCCCCCCCACCAAACTCCTCCCCGCCCCGTGCAGTCTGCTCCCCCCCCACCAAACTCCTCCCCCCCGTGCAGTCTGATCCTCCCCCCCGTGCAATCTGATCCCCCCAAACTCCTCTCCCCCCCGTGCAGTCTGATCCCCCCCCAACTCCTCTCCGCCCCGTGCAGTCTGCTCCCCCCCCACCAAACTCCTCCCCGCCCCGTGCAGTCTGCTCCCCCCCCACCAAACTCCTCTCTGCCCCATGCAGTCTGCTCCCCCCCCACCAAACTCCTCTCCGCCCCATGCAGTTTGCTCCCCCCAACACCAAATTTCCCAGCCGGCTTCTGCGGGGACGGGCAGCAGGACAGGCTGATGCTGCTGTTGCCTTCGAAAGTGCAGCGGGGAGCGTGAGGCGGGTGGGCGGGGGGCGGCTGCCTCTGCTGCGTCCCGTTCACGAGCCCAGAGGGGCTGCGCGAGGATTTTCTGGAGACCCCGAGGAGTTTTCTGCCGCTCACTTCTGTGTCCCAGCTGAGTTCCTGCCAGTCAGTGGCCCCGCCCCCAGATCAGGCCCCGCCCCTGCCATTAATGACGGAGCCTGGGACCCGTCTGTGTGCCACACAAACCCACGTGTCGCTCGCCCGGGAGCCGATAGAACGTGCCCCGCGTTCCATCATTTGCATGCACCGCACCAGGGCAATGACGTCACTAGCAGCGCGCTGCTGTTCGTAGCCGGCAGTGGCAGCTTCGCACCGAGCCGGGCCACGAGGCAGCGGGCGCAGCGCTGGGGACGGAGCTACAGGGGAGCAGCCCGGCCGGGCGGGGTGCACACTGGGGCGCCCAAGGGCTGAGATCTGGGCGGGGCAGCGTCACGCTCTGACCTCGCTGCCGCCTCCCGCCGCCGCTCCCTTGGGGCCGGGTGGCGCAGACCGGAAGCCGCTGCACTGCCCGGATTTCCTGGGGAACACGCTCCCTGTGACGTCAGGACCTGCCACAGAGGCAGGGCGCCACCCCGGCCAAGCAAGGAGCAGAGCTAGGGTTGCCAGATGGTTTCACCAAAAATACCAGACACGCCTGACATGACATCACAATCTGCATTCCATCTGATTTAGAAAATACCAGACATTTATCAGAGGAGTCGCCGCGTTAGTCTGAATCTGCAAAAGCAGCGAGGAGCCCTGTGGCACAGAACTCCTTGCCGCTTTCGCGGACATTGAGAAAATATAAATTTGTTTCCCGAAGAAAAAGCTGAAAGCCTGGACCGTCCAGTTCAAAACCGGACACCTGGCAACCATAAGCAGAGTGGTGCCTTGTCAGAGCGGTTCCAGCCTCCACTCTGCTGTCCTTCCTCTGCCCCACGTACCACGGGAGCTGGTGGCCTACGCTGGCTGCACCGTCGCAGGAAACCTCCAACCCCAGTCGCTGTCCCAGCCAGGCACCCCGTGTCTGAACCCGTCCCGCCTGGCCCCGTGTCTCCTGCCTACCACTCGCTGACCTGGCACCAGCTGAGCGCTCGTACCTGGGCACCTTCCGGTCACGGTTCCCAGTCGGTTGCTGTCAGGCTGTGGACCGAGCAAACGTCACTTCCGGTCCGTGGGACTGAACGCACGTGGCGCAGGCATGATGCGAGGCCGCTCCTTGTTGCCCCACGTCGGATACAAAAGGAGCAGCTACCGCGCGGCAGTTAGAGCCTCGTGCTGAAACGCGCTGCAGCAGTTCTACTCTTCCCTGCCCCTCTCATCCCAGTTGCATGCTCCAGATGGGAGGGGAGGGGTGTCGCTTTCCAGGAGCTACTGCTGCCAGGGCACCGTCTGACTGGCATACGTCAGACGCACACGCCCGTGCCACAGCCACTCACCCTGCCAAATGCTCACCCGCAGGGATGCGTGTACACACTCACAAACGCGAATTAACAGATTAACATGCCTGGGCGCCCACTCATGCCCTCGCTCAGATGCCCACACACGCATCTGCTCAATCTGCCCGCACGCAGGCATGTGCACACACACGCAAATGGACACTTGCGGACGCACACACTTGCACTCATACTTACGTGCGCACGCATGCACACCGACTAACAGTCGCCTAGAAGGACTCACCAATAATATTAAACTCAAAAGCCAAAGATTAGATCAATTAGGAGACAACTATTCCCACGAGGCCCTAATCCATGTCTGGGGCTCCTCGGTGCTGCTGGAGACCAAGTCTTTATTTCAATCCCAGTTTTGCCAACTCTCCGCATGCGTGACGCTAGGTCAATTGGCAGCCTACTCACTTAGTTTTCCGTATGATCCTAGACACGTTAAGTATCGCCAGCCAGGAGATTCGGGGGGCGGCGGGGGGGGGGGGGGGGGGATTAATGACATTTTTAAAAATACAAAAATCGGTGTTCAGTTTCTGTTGTAGATAAACCTATGTACTTCATATGACTTGACACTGTGCCTCTCCATATAACCTTGTAACTTTGTATTAATCCATATGACCTTGTCACTTTGTATTAGAACCTGAATCCATATAACCTTGTAACTTAGTTTTCTACATAGGGTTCTAATACAGAGTATATAGTTAAAGAGGTAAAAATGTCATTTGCTAGGAGTAGAATAAGATCTTTCCCCCACTCTCTCCCCCCACTCTGTAATCAATTGCCCAGTTGAATGAACGAGGTGTGAATGAGTAACACTTGGGAGCCAAGCACCTCCAGAGAGCTACACCAGTTGAAAAGGGGGTGGAAGCCAGACCCAACGTGTCAAGAGGGCTCAAGAAAGAAGAGCAGACATATTGAAGGCCTTGGGGATTAGAAGCAAGCACCTTCTTTGGAAAACACCCTCTCTTAACAGACAGCACCCAGAAAGGGACCAAAGGACACAGACCCAGATTTTGAATCTGGGATATATTTGCATAAGAGGGAAGCTGCTATAAAAGTGAGTTGTCTTGCAGAGGACTCCGGGTCTCATCTTGTCACCATCGGAGCATCGATCCGGATCAGCAGAAGCCCGGCTCCACCCCTCCCCCATCTAACTCACCTGGCCAGTGAAGTTAAGGGGAGCAACAAGTTGGTAACAACAGCAAGACGGAGTGTGCTTGTGCACGTGTGTGTGTGTGTGTGATCAATAAATGTGGCGTGTTGCCTTATCCCTCTGAAAAAGATCCCGAGTACTTCTTTTAAGTACAACACTGTGACTTTTGTACTTCGTATTTTCAAGTTCTTCCACCACGAGCCAGAGGGCCTTTTCTCAGGGACCCGTACCACGCTCGCAAACGTCTGTGCGGCCCTCCCTCGATACTTACCTTGAGCCAATTGCTATTTGCTCTTCTTCCATAGATCGCTGTCTGGTTTCCATCTGCCGGCAGGGTCTCGGGGGGGGTGGCTCCTTTCGGTCTCTGCCACCACATGGCCAGCCTCTCATCTCCTCCAAGTCTACAGGGACCGAAAAAGAGACAGAGAACAGTTAGGAGCTAGGCCACCCTAGATGTGTGGAAAGGACAGACACGTGCGTCACCTGGCTGCTGCTCACTGGAGCCCAGTGTTGCCTCTAACATTTCCCCTCCAGGAGCGGAGTGAGTTTTGTCTCGTGCGCCAAGATCGAGGTCACGTGCCCTTCTTCGGAGGCCTGCCACCCAGGCGAAGACATGTCTCGTCTGTGTTTTTAAAACGTTCTGGAAGAAAGAGTACTAACACAAGGGAGAATTAACAAGGTCATTTAAACTGTAAATATTTGTTTGATATGAAGTCAAATAAAAGGAAAATTAATACTGCAACATTTTCAGTGGCCAACCTCCTCTCCTCTCCCCTCCCCTCCCCTCCCCTGCCCTGCCCCCTCCAGCTGGCCTAGATGATCTCTCCGGGTCCCTTATGGTAAAGCCCGCCCCAGGACCCTGTGCTGAGGTGACAAGTTCTTCACAAGATACTGGGTATGTAAACTTTTTACGGAAAAGCGTCCGTGGCCAATCTAGTCGCGCTTTTCTGCAAAAAAGCCCCAATCGCCATTTTCGCCATCGGGGCTTTTTTGCGGAAAAGAACTCTCTGCTGTCTACACTGGCCGTTTTGCGCAGAAGTCTTTCGGAAAAAGACTTTTGCCCGAACGGGAGCAGCATAGTATTCCCGCAGCAGCACTGACAATCTTACATGAGATCGTCAGTGCTTTTGCGGAAATTCAAGCGGCCAGTGTAGACAGCTGGCAAGTTTTTCCGCAAAAGCAGATGATTAGCACACTTTCCTAGTTGAAAATCCAAGGAGAAGAAAGGGGAGAATTGCAAATCAAGACTCTCTTAAGGTGTCTGAAAGCTACTTTGGTCTGGGCCGGTACTCAGTGGTACCAAGGCAGACTTTTCTGTGGCTCGGTTGTCTAATGCCACACTAGAACAAGTCTACCACACCGAACGAAAGAGCAGACAATTACATGAAAGGGAAAAAAGGTGGCTTGGCAGAGAATTTGCTTCCGGACAAAAACAAGAGACTGCGGTGGTTAAAGAAGAACGGGAGGCATACCTGTGCATAAACCAATTCACCAGAAACCTTCTGAACAACCAGTTCAGTCACATGTCCTTACAGGGACAAGCACCTTAATGACGGTAGCCCTGACATTTTATTTTGCAGACGATTCTACTTGTGGAAGGGCTGCTGGAGTGAAACTTGAGGCCCAAGCAGGAGGAAAGTTTGATTTTCTAGTACCAAATAGAAAAACAATAATAGAACAAAAAGGCTAAAAGATGCCTAAGGGCGGAGATAGGGTCCAGAATGACTTAGACAAATTGGAGGATTGGGCCACAAGAAATCTGATGAGGTTCAACAAGGACAAGTGTAGAGTCCTGCACTTGGGATGGAAGAATCCCAAGCATAGTTACAAGCTGGGGACCAACCGGTTAAGTAGTAGTTCTGCAGACAGGACCTGGGGGTTACAGTGGATGAGAAGCTGGAGATGAGTCAACAGTGTGCCCTTGTAGCCAAGAAGGCTAATGGCATATTAGGTTGCATTAAGAGGAGCATTGCCAGTAGATCCAGAGATGTCATTATTCCCCTTTATTCGGCTTTGGTGAGGCCACATCTGGAGTACTGTGTCCAGTTCTGGGCCCCCCACTACAGAAGGGTTGTGGACACATTGGAGAGGGTCCAGCAGAGGACAACCAAAATGATTAGGGGGCTGGAGCAATTGCTCTATGAAGAGGCTGAGGGATTTAGGTTTCTTTAGTCTGAAGAGGAGACCATGAGGGGGGATTTTATAGTAGCCTTCAACTTCCTTATAAGGACACAGGAACGCAAGGTAACCTGTTCTCCCAACTCTCGCTTTCAGACGGGGTGGGGAACCTTATTGGGGGGGCGGAAGGCACACACTAGTAGGGTTGCCAGATGGTTTCAGCAAAAAAAAAAAAAAAAAAAAAAGGCGCCAGGAAAATTTTTGTTGAGGGAAAGAAGCCAACCAAACAAAAAAACCCCACCAGGAACATTTTTGTTGAGCAAAATCCAGTTGTGACCCCTTTAATTAGTCAGCCAATCTCCCCGCCCCGGCTTATTTCTGCTGGGCACAGAGGAAAAGCAGAAAATACTGGACATTTTGTATGTCCGGTATTTTCTAAATTTATTTACCGGACAAAAAGTGCAACTACCGGGCTGTCTGGCTCAGTGCTAGACACCTGGCAACCCTACACACAAGTGTGAAGAAAAAAAAAAATCCCAAACCCCACCATCCGCATTAACACATGCCCCAACTGAGAAGGAGGAAGAGGCTTCCCACATTCCCCTCGCACACCGGAGCTTGTGAGGAGGGGGGGGGCGGGGGGCGGGGCGGGGCAGGCTAGCAGAATTTGTCTGCTCCAATCTGGCCACCCAGAGAAATAAAAAAGCAAATTGAAAGAGCCAGACGAATACCTAGAAACCATCTACTTCAAGACAGACCCAAGAAAACCAACAATAGAACACCACTTGTCATCACCTACAACCCCCAACTTAAACCTGTCCAACACATTATCAATAAACTACAGCCTATATTGGAACAGGATACCATACTCAAAGAGGCTCTGGGAGACAGACCCATAGTCTCCTATAGACAACCACCTAACCTCAAGATGATTCTTACCAACCACCACAGGACATACCACACTAATACCAACCCTGGTACCTTCCCTTGCAACAAACCCCGTTGCCAGCTTTGTCCACATATTCATTCTGCTGATTCCATTATTGGACCCAACCAAGTGAGTTATAAGATCAAGAACACATATTCCTGCGCATCCAGAAATATAATCTATGCTATCGTGTGCCGAAAGTGTCCGTCTGCTATGTACATTGGACAAACATCTCAGACACTTCGCCAAAGGATTAATGCCCACAAAACAGATATCAGACAAGATCACAAAGAGAAAACAGTTTCTTGCCATTTTAACCAGAAAGGACACTCTCTCAATGACTTAACCACCTGCATTCTGCTACAAAGACCTTTTACATCTGCACTTGAAAGGGAATCCTCTGAACTGTCATTCATGTTAAAATTCGACACTTTCCAACAAGGACTTATAACAAACATTTGAACTCTCACCCATTACCAAGATAGTTTCCCCAATTGTCACCTCTAATACCATTAACTCACAAACATCCCACTCTCCCTACCTCTAATATCATCAATTCACAGACACTTACCTTCCTTCCCCCTCCCCCCCCACCGCATCCCCCTCCTGTTCTGCAATGTGATTTGTCCTTTTCATATTTGTTCTTTTTTTTAATTGTATCCTTTGGTATATATGGTTGTGACTACTTTCTTCCACTATTTGATCTGAGGAAGTGGGTCTGGCCCACGAAAGCTCATCATCTAATAAACCATCTTGTTAGTCTTTAAAGTGCTACATTGTCCTGCATTTTGCTTCAACTACCCCAGACTAACACGGCTACATTTCTATCACCAATCTGGAGGGGAGCTAGAGCGTTAGTGTGGGAACCTTGAGTCTCGAGGGCCACACTCACGTGAGCTGGGGTATTAGGTTCCTCACCCCTGCTTTAAAAACAAAACCTCTTACTCTTAAAAATCGATCCCCGTATCTCTGGTCGGACCAGCTTCATGCAGGTCCTCGGGGATGGAAAACTGCAGCAAACTGTATGAACAGAAACAAACAGAAGCCCCAATCGCAGCTGGAGGTGGGGCGAGGCTGCCCCAGCAGGGACACAACGGGGCAGCCGCCCTCCACCAGATCAGGAAAACAACCGCGCCATTCCCCGTCCAGCAGGCAGGCGAGTGCCGCTGCAAGGCTCCGCAACGGAGGTGGGCGGCAGAGGGGTGTTTGTGCGCGGCCGCGCGCCTTCAGCGGCAACTCCCCTGGTGCCCCCTTCTCTAGTCCAGCCAGGCCTAAAATGCTCAGTGCTTAGAAGGCGGGTGGGGAACCTAAGGCCTGGGTGCGTGGGGCTCCTCCACCGTCGCCCCCTCCCCACGCCGTGGGGCTGGAGCGCACAAAGCGACTAGGCTGGGCCCTGCAGTGCTCTGGCGCCAGGGGGACGTTTCTCCGCTCAGCTGGGGGCCAGGCAGGGAGGCTTTTCTGTCGGTTGGTTTGTCTGTCACCTGTTTGCCCCCCAATTCTCAGCCACTCCCCCCCTCTCTCCACACGCCCCCACCCAGGACGCTCTCGGCCTCTGCAGGAGGCACAGCCGGGCACTGGGCAGCACTGCGGGCAGCCAGGGCCAGAGCATCCCCCCCCACAGCGGCCCCCGCCGAACTGCCCCCCCCCAGGGCACAGGGGGGATTCAGCGGGCACCCGGCCCCGCCCCCAGGCAGCGAGCAGCGCGGGGAGCAGGGCTCAGGCCGCCCGGCCCCTCCGCGTGCGGGACACGTTCTGTGCGTGCCCCGCCCGCGGGAACCACCCCTCGAGGGCGCGCGGCTCCCCGGCGGGGGGAGGGGGCACGTGACACTCCCGCGCCCCGGTGGCCCGCAGCCCCCCCTCCCCGAGACACCCACGTGACTGGAGCCCGGGTCAGCTCCCGCGCCCCAAAGGGGGGGCCACAGCCCCGTTCCCCCGGCACCACGTGGGGGGGGGGTCACAGGGGCGCTGCTCCACGGGGAGGCTGCAGCGCCGGGGGGGGGGGCAGAAATCGCCCCCCCACCTCCGCCAGGGGCCGCCCCGCCGATGTCCAGCCTGGGGCCCGGAGAGAAGCAGGCGGGGGGGGGGGGGGCTCCACGTCTCTGCCAGCTCCCGCCCCGCCCCCCAGGCTCCGCCCCTCAGCGCCCCCCGCAGCGTTTTCCCGCCCGCCTCGTCAGCGCGAGCGTCCCGGGAGTTTCCCGCCCAGCCAGCGCCGCCCGCGCCTGCGCTCTCCCGCGCCCTGTCCCCTCCTGCCCCTCCCCCTCCCTCCTGCCCCCCCAGTGCCGAGCACCCCCCCCGGCCCCTCACCCCCTCCTGCCCCCCCAGTGCCGAGCACCCCCCCGGCCCCTCACCCCCTCCTGCCCCCCCAGTGCCGAGCACCCCCCCCGGCCCCTCACCCCCTCCTCCCCCCCCAGTGCCAAGCGCCCCCCCGGCCCCTCACACCCAGCCTGCTCCTACACCTCACCCCTGTCCAGACACCCCACCCCCAGCCCGCTCCCCCACCTTCCCTCGCGCCCCCTCCTCCCCCGGGCCAGACACCAACAAGGGGCGGGCTGGGGGCGGGGAGCTTCGCACTCGGACCCAGGATTCGCTCGCGCCCCCGCGCGCTCCTCGGACCTTCCTGTCATGGCGGCGCCGGCCGCCCAGTCAGACAACGCCCCCCTGCGACAGCCCATTGGCCGAACCAGAGGCAGGATCCCCTTTGCTGACAGCCCATTGGGCGACACTATCCTCCGCCAAGGCTGTCTTCCGAAAGCCCATTGGCTGGCACACAGCCAGGAACCACCCCTAAGTCACAGACAATTCCAGGACAGAGCAGCCCATTAAGATCCACCCCGGACAGCCTATTGGTCGAGAGCAGTGGCAGGTCATTCCCCCTAGTCACACCGCATTCGCAGACAGAGCTGTCCGTTAAGATGCAGCCGGGTCAGCCTATTGGGTGCCTCTGATTCAGAACACGCCCCTTAGTCACAGCCCATTCGCGGACAGAAGAGTCTGTTATAATCCACCCCGGACAACCTATTGGCCGCCAGCAGCCCCAGAACACGCCTTGAGTCACCGCCCATTGGCGCACGGAGCAGTCCGTTAAGAGTCACCTCGGACAGCCTCAGATTGGCCGCCACAGATTCCGAACACGCCCTTTACTCTCAGCCCATTCGCGGACAGAACAGTCTGTTACGATCAGTCTGGGACAGTCTCTCGGCCAGCCTTAGTGTAGGGATAACATAGTCAAGTATGAAACAGGATTCCCCAAGTGGAAGTGACTCCCCAGAATTTGTTCCCCACAACTAAAAGTCTAAGGAGGAGAAGTTTGTTAAGTAGAAGAAGCATAGAAGTGTTTAGATTTATTCTTGTGAAAGTGTTTAGATTTAGTGTTATCAAGCTTGAGAAGTGTTTAGATTTATAATAATTATTATTATTATTATTTGTTAGGATTGTTTAATTATAAATCTAAACATTTTTGCCCCTCTAGAATATAATTGGTTAGGAATGTAATATTAGGTCATGTAACTTCAAACTGTTAAAAATATACTACTATGTAGCCAGAAACAGCTCCCCTCGCTGTGCGCCAGGGCACGCTCAAACTTACTGTTACACAATTGACAACCGTTCTCTTCAAAGCATTGTGAAGCACTTAACCCTAATCGCAAAGTGAAGCATTGTAACTATAACAGTAACTAACTCAGCGCTCAGAGAGAGAATGGTTTAAGAAATGCCACCCAGAAACTTTTGTAACTTTTTGTAACTACAACTCTTGTATTATTATGCAAAATACTGTATGGGAAACATTAATTAGGGAATGTACATAAGAGAGAGAGTGCTTGGACGATGAATGAATGGTTGTGAGAGGTGCCAGCCTGAGAATGCAGCAACAAAGGGCTGAAGAAGGCGTCAGGTGCCAGTGCAATTGGCTCCCCGTAGCCGTTTCTAACACACACATGAGCCGCTCTGATTTGGCTTCTAACACTTTTAGCTGCTCGGTTCTGCAAGCGCGGAGAGGAAGCCGCGTCCGATAGATGGAGGTTCTCCGCGACACATTTGGCAGCCTGGACCCCCTGCCTCTGGTCCAAAGAGTCTCAACCAACCCCCGACCCCATGACCCTTGTTCTCAGTGATTCCGCCAGCTGCTTGGTGCCTTTAGTACCCGGCCCCGCTTGCAAAGTCCCCCCCCAGCAGCATGACCCGAGAGCGAAACAAGAGACTCCCCCCCCAGCAGCAAAACCCGAGAGCAGCGTGAAAGAACCCCCCCGGCATTGCGACCCGAGGGCGGCGCCAGAGACCCCCCCCAGCAGCAAGTCCCGAGGGCGGCGCCAGAGACCCTCCCCAGCAGCGTGACCCGAGAGCGAAGCCAGAGACCTTTCCCAGCAGAGTGACCCGAAAACGGTGCCAGAGACCCCCCCCCAGCAGCAAGACCCGAGAGCGGCACCACAGACCCGCCCCCAGCAGTGCGACCCAAGAGTGGCGCCAGAGACCCTCCCCCCAGCAGCATCACCAGAGAACGGCGACAGAGATCTCCCCCCCCCCAGCAGCACGACCTGAGATGGGAGCCAGAGGCCCCCCCCAGCAGCATCACCCGAGAGCGGCCCCAGACACCCACCCAGCAGCAAAACCCGAGAGAGGTGCCAGAGACCCCCCGCAGCAGCATCACCTGATAGCGGGGCCAGTGACACCCCCCGTCTGCAGCATGACCGGAGGGAGGCTCCAGAGACCACCCCCAGTAGTGCGACCCGAGAGCGGCGCCAGAGACCTCCCCCCAGCAGCGCGACCCGAGAGTGGAGACAGAGACCCCACCCCCAGCACCACTACCGAGAGCGGCACCAGAGACCCCCCCTAACAGCGCGACCCGAAAGCGGTAACAGAGACCCCCCCCCCAGCAGCACGACCGGAGAGCGAAGCCAGAGACCCCCCCAGCAGCATGATCCCAAGGAGGCGCCAGAAACCCCCCCAGTAGCGCGACTCGAGAGCGGCACCAGAGATTCCCCGCAGCAGCATAACCCGAGAGAGGCGCCAGACTCCCTCCCAGCACCACGACCTGAGAGTGGCCCCAAAGACCCCTCCCCCCCAGCAGCGAGACCCGAGAGCAGCGCTAGAGACACCCCCAAGCTGCACGACCCGAGAGCGGCACCAGAATCCCTCCCTGCAGCGAGATCCGAGAGCGGCGTGACTGAAGAGACCTCTCACTCACTAAGGTCTGTGGCTGTGGGAATTCTATCCTTTAGCCCTTCCCCCACGCCCCTCGCCTATGTATAGGGCCCTCTACAAGAACACCGAGTCAGTCAGCCATGACGCACCACCGCTCTCCCTTGCGCGACTGGCGTACCTGCAGAATTCCCGTTGGCTCTTGAGCCCTTAACCCGTGGAGATGCTCACCTGGAATGCCTGCAAGTGAGCTATACAAGGACACGGCAGAAGCAGAGCAAGGACAAAGACACAGACAGAAACAGACAGACAGAACGTATTGGCCAATACGAGAGAGCAACAAGAGAGAAACACATGAGAGGCAGACGGAAACCTTACCGCCTTGCGTCTTCCTCCTCGAGCCAAGCGTCTGCTGAGAAGGACACCGTGTTCCAGAGAAATCAGCACCCCTGACAAACGGAAGCCCTGTTTCTCCCACTACCAAGGAATCACCTCGTGAACCTCCGCTCGGACTCGCTGTCTAAGCAAACCTGACTTCCCTTCCTAGACCCGAGTGCGCCGTAAGCCGAGAGATTTCCAAACCCGACACTTATCTCCCTGTCAGCGATGGCTGCTCCGCTCCCAGCCGGACCGTTCTCGCCTCGCTTCGACCAAGCTCCCGAGCTCGCTGTTCTCGTTTCCGTTCCATCCCCAGACGGGAGGACACCGGGAGGGTTGACTTCTTATCGCTCACTACCGAACACAGCAGAGGGGAAAAAACAAACAAACAACTTAGCTTTTCAGTCCGCAAGGACGCGGCATCGCTTCTCCTCCCACCATCGCACCGCTGCCTCCCACCATCGGCCACCCCCTCCCGCTGCCACTCCAGGAACGCGGAGAGAACGGAGGCCTTGAATATCTATCCACGCTCTGTTGAACTGCCTATGCCCCTTCACCAGTCCCCAAGCCACCAGGCTCCGTGACCCAGCAGGAAGCTCTCTGCCTCAGAAGAAACATACTGCCAGGACGCTTAAAGATTTCAAAGCACGCACCTCTTACTCACACAGAGCCATGGGAAGGCCGAACGCTGAGGACCCTTCACGTGTTCCGAGAATCACGTCCAGGCAGCTCAAGTACATCTCCGATGATTTATTCTCCGCCCACGGCCACGCACTGATTCCTCTGCAAGGGTGGCCAAAAAAGCCCAGCGTTAGCTCTCACTCACTAAAGTCTGTGGCTGTGGGAATTCTATCCTTTAGCCCTTTCCCCCCCTCTCGCCTATGTATCGGGTCCTCTACAAGAACACCGAGTCATTCAGCCATGATGCACCACCGCTCTCCCTTGCGCGACTTGCGAACCTGCTGAATTCCCGTTGGCTCCTGAGCCCTTAACCCTTGGAGATGCTCACCTGGAATGCCTGCAAGTGTGCTGTACAAGGACACGGCAGAAGCAGAGCAAGGACAAAGACACAGACAGAAACAGACAGACAGGACGTATTGGCCAATACGAGAGAGCAACAAGAGAGAAACACATGCGAGGCAGCCAGAAACCTTACCACCTTGCGTCTTCCTCCTCGAGCCAAGCGTCTGCTGAGAAGGACACCGTGTTCCAGAGAAACCAGCACCCCTGACAAACGGGAGCCCTGTTTCTCCCACTACCAAGTAAGCACCTCGGGAACCTCCGCTCGGACTCGCTGTCTAAGCAAACGTGACTTCCCTTCCTAGACCCGAGTGGGCCGTAAGCTGAGAGATTTCCAGACCCGACACTTATCTCCCGGTCAGCGATGGCTGCTCCGCTCCCAGCAGGACGGTTCTCGCCTCGCTTCGACCAAGCTCCCAAGCTCGCCGTTCTCTTTTCCGTTCCATCCCCAGACGGGAGGACACCGGGAGGGTTGACTTCTTATCGCTCGCTACCGAACACAGCTGAGGGGAAAAAACAAACAAACAACTTAGCTTTTCAGTCCGCAAGGACGCGGCATCGCTTCTCCTCCCACCATCGGCCACCCCCTCCCGCTGCCACTCCAGGAACTCGGAGAGAACGGAGGCCTTGAATGTCTATCCATGCACTGTTGAACCGCCTACTGCCCCTTCACCAGTCCCCAAGCCACCAGGCTCCGTGCCCCAGCAGGAAGCTCTCTGCCTCAGAAGAAACATACTGCCAGGACGCTTGAAGATTTCAAAGCACGCACCTCTTACTCACACAGAGCCATGGGAAGGCCGAATGCTGAGGACCCTTCACGTGTTCCGAGAATCACGTCCAGGCAGCTCAAGTCCATCTCGGACGGTATCTTGTCAGCCCACTGCCCAGCCAGTTTCCCAGCTGTTACCCAGTCTGGAGCCAGCAAAGCCCTCGGGCAGGAGTGACAGCAAAGGGCTAGGACCCAGAAGCCGTGTCCAGGGGTCAGTCTGGAGTGCTGTACAAAGCCCAGGACCATCCACATATCCTGTGTGGTGCAACCTGCTGAGTGGAGACAAAGGCTCAGGGCTGCTCTCATACCCTGATCAGACACTTTACTGAATGTGGTGCAGGGAAAAGGTGGACTGATGGCTCCCATGAATGGGCGTGCAGACTGGAGTGAGGAAGGGCCCCGGGATAAGAATATGGATGGGGGTGCAGGCTGGGGGGAGGAAGGGCCCCGGGATAAGCATATGGACGGGGGTGCAGGCTGGGGAGAGGAAGGGCCCCGGGATAAGAGTATGGACGGGGTGCAGGCTGGGGTGAGGAAGCAGGAGGGGAGGGGGCTGCGCGGAGCCTGGAGTGCGGGATGAGGGGGCCATGGGCAGGAGGGGAGAGGGCTGTGCGGAGCCTGGAGTGCGGGATGAGGGGGCCATGGGCAGGAGGGGAGAGGGCTGCGCGGAGCCTGGTGTGTGGGATGAGGGGGCCATGGGCAGGAGGGGAGAGGGCTGCGCGGAGCCTGGTGTGTGGGATGAGGGGGCCGGGGGCAGGAGGGGAGAGGGCTGCGCGGAGCCTGGAAATAACGAGCTTCTTACTTTGCCTGCTGTCAAAGGGCAAGACTGGGGCCACGTGGCATGCGGAGCAGGGACAGCAGCTGGGGGCGATGGAATTACACGTGCATTACCTGCAATGACCACCGAGCGGCACTGTGGAGGCGCTACGGAATTACACGTGCATTACCCGCAATGACCACCGAGCGGCACTGTGAAGGCGCTTCGGAATTACACGTGCATTACCCGCAATGACCACCGAGCGGCACTGTGAAGGCGCTTCGGAATTACACGTGCATTACCCGCAATGACCACCGAGCGGCACTGTGAAGGCGCTTCGGAATTACACGTGCATTACCTGCAATGACCACCGAGCGGCACTGTGAAGGCGCTTCGGAATTACACGTGCATTACCTGCAATGACCACCGAGCGGCACTGTGAAGGCGCTTCGGAATTACACGTGCATTACCTGCAATGACCACCGAGCGGCACTGTGGAGGCGCTACGGAATTACACGTGCATTACCGGCAATGACCACCGAGCGGCACTGTGGAGGCGCTTCGGAATTACACGTGCATTACCCGCAATGACCACCGAGCGGCACTGTGGAGGCGCTACGGAATTACACGTGCATTACCGGCAATGACCACCGAGCGGCACTGTGCAGGCGCTACGGAATTACACGTGCATTACCCGCAATGACCACCGAGCGGCACTGTGGAGGCGCTTCGGAATTACACGTGCATTACCCGCAATGACCACCGAGCGGCACTGTGGAGGCGCTACGGAATTACACGTGCATTACCCGCAATGACCACCGAGCGGCACTGTGGAGGCGCTTCGGAATTACACGTGCATTACCGGCAATGACCACCGAGCGGCACTGTGGAGGCGCTTCGGAATTACACGTGCATTACCCGCAATGACCACCGAGCGGCACTGTGGAGGCGCTACGGAATTACACGTGCATTACCGGCAATGACCACCGAGCGGCACTGTGGAGCCGCTTCGGAATTACACGTGCATTACCGGCAATGACCACCGAGCGGCACTGTGGAGGCGCTACGGAATTACACGTGCATTACCCGCAATGACCACCGAGCGGCACTGTGGGGGCGCTACGGAATTACACGTGCATTACCGGCAATGACCACCGAGCGGCACTGTGGAGGCGCTACGGAATTACACGTGCATTACCTGCAATGACCACCGAGCGGCACTGTGGAGGCGCTACGGAATTACACGTGCATTACCCGCAATGACCACCGAGCGGCACTGTGGAGGCGCTTCGGAATTACACGTGCATTACCCGCAATGACCACCGAGCGGCACTGTGGGGGCGCTACGGAATTACACGTGCATTACCGGCAATGACCACCGAGCGGCACTATGGAGGCGCTTCGGAATTACACGTGCATTACCCGCAATGACCACCGAGCGGCACTGTGGAGGCGCTACGGAATTACACGTGCATTACCGCCGGTGACTACCGAGTGTCACTGTTGCTCTGCTAAGGGCCGTTATTTCCGAATAAAAAAGATTGTTCTTAGGGTAGAAATGCCCCATTCCGAACTAAGAACACGCTGGGCGGGGCTATGCCGGGGGGCGGGGCTATGATAGGGGCGGGGCGCGCTGCGACGTGCCCCGGGAGGCCGCACTATGAGAACTACAAGTCCCAGGATGCGTCGCTAACATTTGGAGTGACACGAGCGCGGGACCAACCGCGTCGCTCCCTGGTCAATGCCCCGTTGTGATGTCACTTCCGCTGCACCCGCCCAACCGAACAGCGCCGGGCCTGCCCTGGCCCTGCAATGGCCGATGGGAGCTGCGGACAGGGGCACTCAGTTTCCCACAAGCCACTGCGGCTACTTTCCCTACTCCCCCTCATCCCGCCCCTCCCCATTGCTGGGCGGGGCTCCTGCCTCAGAGACGGCAGCGTCCGCAGCTGATGCCCCGCCCCCACTCGGGAGAGGAGACTCCGCGGCAACCCTTCCCCCCCAAACTCCTCCCCGCCCCGTGCAGTCTGATCCCCCCAAACTCCTCCCCGCCCCGTGCAGTCTGATCCCCCCTCAAACTCCTCCCCCCCGTGCAGTCTGATCCCCCCAAACTCCTCTCCCCCCGTGCAGTCTGATCGCCCCCCCAAACTCCTGTCCGCCCCGTGCAGTCTGATCCCCCCCAAACTCCTCTCCCCCGTGCAGTCTGATCCCCCCAAACTCCTCCCCGCCCCGTGCAGTCCGATCCCCCCCAAACTCCTCTCCGCCCCGTGTAGTCTGATCCCCTCCCCAAACTCCTCTCCGCCCCGTGCAGTCTGAACCCCTCCGCAAACTCCTCGCCGCCCCGTGGAGTCTGATCCTCCCCCCCGTGCAGTCTGATCCCCCCCAAACTCCTCCCCGCCCCATGCAGTCTGATCCCCCCAAACTCCTCCCCCCCGTGCAGTCTGATCCCCCCCAAATGCCTCCCCGCCCCGTGCAGTCTGATCCCCCCCAAACTCCTCTCCCCCGTGCAGTCTGCTCCCCCCCACCAAACTCCTCTCCCCCCGTGCAGTCTGCTCCCCCCCACCAAACTCCTCTCCCCCCGTGCAGTCTGCTCCCCCCCCACCAAACTCCTCTCCGCCCCGTGCAGTCTGCTCCCCCCCACCAAACTCCTCTCCGCCCCGTGCAGTCTGCTCCCCCCCACCAAACTCCTCCCCGCCCCGTGCAGTCTGCTCCCCCCCACCAAACTCCTCCCCGCCCCGTGCAGTCTGCTCCCCCCCCACCAAACTCCTCCCCCCCCGTGCAGTCTGATCCTCCCCCCCGTGCAATCTGATCCCCCCAAACTCCTCTCCCCCCCGTGCATTCTGATCCCCCCCAACTCCTCTCCGGCCCGTGCAGTCTGCTCCCCCCCCACCAAACTCCTCCCCGCCCCGTGCAGTCTGCTCCCCCCCCACCAAACTCCTCTCTGCCCCATGCAGTCTGCTCCCCCCCCACCAAACTCCTCTCCGCCCCATGCAGTTTGCTCCCCCCAACACCAAATTTCCCAGCCGGCTTGTGCGGGGACGGGCAGCAGGACAGGCTGATGCTGCTGTTGCCTTCGAAAGTGCAGCGGGGAGCGTGAGGTGGGTGGGGGGGTGAGGGGGGGCGGCTGCCTCTGCTGCGTCCCGTTCACGAGCCCAGAGGGGCTGCGCGAGGATTTTCTGGAGACCCCGAGGAGTTTTCTGCCGCTCACTTCTGTGTCCCAGCTGAGTTCCTGCCAGTCAGTGGCCCCGCCCCCAGATCAGGCCCCGCCCCTGCCATTAATGACGGAGCCTGGGACCCGTCTGTGTGCCACACAAACCCACGTGTCGCTCGCCCGGGAGCCGATAGAACGTGCCCCGCGTTCCATCATTTGCATGCACCGCACCAGGGCAATGACGTCACTAGCAGCGCGCTGCTGTTCGTAGCCGGCAGTGGCAGCTTCGCACCGAGCCGGGCCACGAGGCAGCGGGCGCAGCGCTGGGGACGGAGCTACAGGGGAGCAGCCCGGCCGGGCGGGGTGCACACTGGGGCGCCCAAGGGCTGAGATCTGGGCGGGGCAGCGTCACGCTCTGACCTCGCTGCCGCCTCCCGCCGCCGCTCCCTTGGGGCCGGGTGGCGCAGACCGGAAGCCGCTGCACTGCCCGGATTTCCTGGGGAACACGCTCCCTGTGACGTCAGGACCTGCCACAGAGGCAGGGCGCCACCCCGGCCAAGCAAGGAGCAGAGCTAGGGTTGCCAGATGGTTTCACCAAAAATACCAGACACGCCTGACATGACATCACAATCTGCATTCCATCTGATTTAGAAAATACCAGACATTTATCAGAGGAGTCGCCGCGTTAGTCTGAATCTGCAAAAGCAGCGAGGAGCCCTGTGGCACAGAACTCCTTGCCGCTTTCGCGGACATTGAGAAAATATAAATTTGTTTCCCGAAGAAAAAGCTGAAAGCCTGGACCGTCCAGTTCAAAACCGGACACCTGGCAACCATAAGCAGAGTGGTGCCTTGTCAGAGCGGTTCCAGCCTCCACTCTGCTGTCCTTCCTCTGCCCCACGTACCACGGGAGCTGGTGGCCTACGCTGGCTGCACCGTCGCAGGAAACCTCCAACCCCAGTCGCTGTCCCAGCCAGGCACCCCGTGTCTGAACCCGTCCCGCCTGGCCCCGTGTCTCCTGCCTACCACTCGCTGACCTGGCACCAGCTGAGCGCTCGTACCTGGGCACCTTCCGGTCACGGTTCCCAGTCGGTTGCTGTCAGGCTGTGGACCGAGCAAACGTCACTTCCGGTCCGTGGGACTGAACGCACGTGGCGCAGGCATGATGCGAGGCCGCTCCTTGTTGCCCCACGTCGGATACAAAAGGAGCAGCTACCGCGCGGCAGTTAGAGCCTCGTGCTGAAACGCGCTGCAGCAGTTCTACTCTTCCCTGCCCCTCTCATCCCAGTTGCATGCTCCAGATGGGAGGGGAGGGGTGTCGCTTTCCAGGAGCTACTGCTGCCAGGGCACCGTCTGACTGGCATACGTCAGACGCACACGCCCGTGCCACAGCCACTCACCCTGCCAAATGCTCACCCGCAGGGATGCGTGTACACACTCACAAACGCGAATTAACAGATTAACATGCCTGGGCGCCCACTCATGCCCTCGCTCAGATGCCCACACACGCATCTGCTCAATCTGCCCGCACGCAGGCATGTGCACACACACGCAAATGGACACTTGCGGACGCACACACTTGCACTCATACTTACGTGCGCACGCATGCACACCGACTAACAGTCGCCTAGAAGGACTCACCAATAATATTAAACTCAAAAGCCAAAGATTAGATCAATTAGGAGACAACTATTCCCACGAGGCCCTAATCCATGTCTGGGGCTCCTCGGTGCTGCTGGAGACCAAGTCTTTATTTCAATCCCAGTTTTGCCAACTCTCCGCATGCGTGACGCTAGGTCAATTGGCAGCCTACTCACTTAGTTTTCCGTATGATCCTAGACACGTTAAGTATCGCCAGCCAGGAGATTCGGGGGGCGGCGGGGGGGGGGGATTAATGACATTTTTAAAAATACAAAAATCGGTGTTCAGTTTCTGTTGTAGATAAACCTATGTACTTCATATGACTTGACACTGTGCCTCTCCATATAACCTTGTAACTTTGTATTAATCCATATGACCTTGTCACTTTGTATTAGAACCTGAATCCATATAACCTTGTAACTTAGTTTTCTACATAGGGTTCTAATACAGAGTATATAGTTAAAGAGGTAAAAATGTCATTTGCTAGGAGTAGAATAAGATCTTTCCCCCACTCTCTCCCCCCACTCTGTAATCAATTGCCCAGTTGAATGAACGAGGTGTGAATGAGTAACACTTGGGAGCCAAGCACCTCCAGAGAGCTACACCAGTTGAAAAGGGGGTAGAAGCCAGACCCAAGGTGTCAAGAGGGCTCAAGAAAGAAGAGCAGACATATTGAAGGCCTTGGGGATTAGAAGCAAGCACCTTCTTTGGAAAACACCCTCTCTTAACAGACAGCACCCACAAAGGGACCAAAGGACACAGACCCAGATTTTGAATCTGGGATATATTTGCATAAGAGGGAAGCTGCTATAAAAGTGAGTTGTCTTGCAGAGGACTCCGGGTCTCATCTTGTCACCATCGGAGCATCGATCCGGATCAGCAGAAGCCCGGCTCCACCCCTCCCCCATCTAACTCACCTGGCCAGTGAAGTTAAGGGGAGCAACAAGTTGGTAACAACAGCAAGACGGAGTGTGCTTGTGCACGTGTGTGTGTGTGTGTGTGTGTGTGTGTGTGTGTGTGAGAGTGAGTGACACAGAATAATCAATACTTATCATATGCATGTGGTAAATAAATAAATAATTTCTATATATATATAGAAATTATTTATTTTATATATATATAATGTGTGTGTGTGTGTGATCAATAAATGTGGCGTGTTGCCTTATCCCTCTGAAAAAGATCCCGAGTACTTCTTTTAAGTACAACACTGTGACTTTTGTACTTCGTATTTTCAAGTTCTTCCACCACGAGCCAGAGGGCCTTTTCTCAGGGACCCGTACCACGCTCGCAAACGTCTGTGCGGCCCTCCCTCGATACTTACCTTGAGCCAATTGCTATTTGCTCTTCTTCCATAGATCGCTGTCTGGTTTCCATCTGCCGGCAGGGTCTCGGGGGGGGTGGCTCCTTTCGGTCTCTGCCACCACATGGCCAGCCTCTCATCTCCTCCAAGTCTACAGGGACCGAAAAAGAGACAGAGAACGGTTAGGAGCTAGGCCACCCTAGATGTGTGGAAAGGACAGACACGTGCGCCACCTGGCTGCTGCTCACTGGAGCCCAGTGTTGCCTCTAACATTTCCCCTCCAGGAGCGGAGTGAGTTTTGTCTCGTGCTCCAAGATCGAGGTCACGTGCCCTTCTTCGGATGCCTGCCACCCAGGCGAAGACATGTCTCGTCTGTGTTTTTAAAACGTTCTGGAAGAAAGAGTACTAACACAAGGGAGAATTAACAAGGTCATTTAAACTGTAAATATTTGTTTGATATGAAGTCAAATAAAAGGAAAATTAATACTGCAACATTTTCAGTGGCCAACCTCCTCTCCTCTCCCCTCCCCTCCCCTCCCCTGCCCTGCCCCCTCCAGCTGGCCTAGATGATCTCTCCGGGTCCCTTATGGTAAAGCCCGCCCCAGGACCCTGTGCTGAGGTGACAAGTTCTTCACAAGATACTGGGTATGTAAACTTTTTACGGAAAAGCGTCCGTGGCCAATCTAGTCGCGCTTTTCTGCAAAAAAGCCCCAATCGCCATTTTCGCCATCGGGGCTTTTTTGCGGAAAAGAACTCTCTGCTGTCTACACTGGCCGTTTTGCGCAGAAGTCTTTCGGAAAAAGACTTTTGCCCGAACGGGAGCAGCATAGTATTCCCGCAGCAGCACTGACAATCTTACATGAGATCGTCAGTGCTTTTGCGGAAATTCAAGCGGCCAGTGTAGACAGCTGGCAAGTTTTTCCGCAAAAGCAGATGATTAGCACACTTTCCTAGTTGAAAATCCAAGGAGAAGAAAGGGGAGAATTGCAAATCAAGACTCTCTTAAGGTGTCTGAAAGCTACTTTGGTCTGGGCCGGTACTCAGTGGTACCAAGGCAGACTTTTCTGTGGCTCGGTTGTCTAATGCCACACTAGAACAAGTCTACCACACCGAACGAAAGAGCAGACAATTACATGAAAGGGAAAAAAGGTGGCTTGGCAGAGAATTTGCTTCCGGACAAAAACAAGAGACTGCGGTGGTTAAAGAAGAACGGGAGGCATACCTGTGCATAAACCAATTCACCAGAAACCTTCTGAACAACCAGTTCAGTCACATGTCCTTACAGGGACAAGCACCTTAATGACGGTAGCCCTGACATTTTATTTTGCAGACGATTCTACTTGTGGAAGGGCTGCTGGAGTGAAACTTGAGGCCCAAGCAGGAGGAAAGTTTGATTTTCTAGTACCAAATAGAAAAACAATAATAGAACAAAAAGGCTAAAAGATGCCTAAGGGCGGAGATAGGGTCCAGAATGACTTAGACAAATTGGAGGATTGGGCCACAAGAAATCTGATGAGGTTCAACAAGGACAAGTGTAGAGTCCTGCACTTGGGATGGAAGAATCCCAAGCATAGTTACAAGCTGGGGACCAACCAGTTAAGTAGTAGTTCTGCAGACAGGACCTGGGGGTTACAGTGGATGAGAAGCTGGAGATGAGTCAACAGTGTGCCCTTGTAGCCAAGAAGGCTAATGGCATATTAGGTTGCATTAAGAGGAGCATTGCCAGTAGATCCAGAGATGTCATTATTCCCCTTTATTCGGCTTTGGTGAGGCCACATCTGGAGTACTGTGTCCAGTTCTGGGCCCCCCACTACAGAAGGGTTGTGGACACATTGGAGAGGGTCCAGCAGAGGACAACCAAAATGATTAGGGGGCTGGAGCAATTGCTCTATGAAGAGGCTGAGGGATTTAGGTTTCTTTAGTCTGAAGAGGAGACCATGAGGGGGGATTTTATAGTAGCCTTCAACTTCCTTATAAGGACACAGGAACGCAAGGTAACCTGTTCTCCCAACTCTCGCTTTCAGACGGGGTGGGGAACCTTATTGGGGGGGCGGAAGGCACACACTAGTAGGGTTGCCAGATGGTTTCAGCAAAAAAAAAAAAAAAAAAAAGGCGCCAGGAAAATTTTTGTTGAGGGAAAGAAGCCAACCAAACAAAAAAACCCCACCAGGAACATTTTTGTTGAGCAAAATCCAGTTGTGACCCCTTTAATTAGTCAGCCAATCTCCCCGCCCCGGCTTATTTCTGCTGGGCACAGAGGAAAAGCAGAAAATACTGGACATTTTGTATGTCCGGTATTTTCTAAATTTATTTACCGGACAAAAAGTGCAACTACCGGGCTGTCTGGCTCAGTGCTAGACACCTGGCAACCCTACACACAAGTGTGAAGAAAAAAAAAATCCCAAACCCCACCATCCGCATTAACACATGCCCCAACTGAGAAGGAGGAAGAGGCTTCCCACATTCCCCTCGCACACCGGAGCTTGTGAGGAGGGGGGGGCGGGGGGCGGGGCGGGGCAGGCTAGCAGAATTTGTCTGCTCCAATCTGGCCACCCAGAGAAATAAAAAAGCAAATTGAAAGAGCCAGACGAATACCTAGAAACCATCTACTTCAAGACAGACCCAAGAAAACCAACAATAGAACACCACTTGTCATCACCTACAACCCCCAACTTAAACCTGTCCAACACATTATCAATAAACTACAGCCTATATTGGAACAGGATACCATACTCAAAGAGGCTCTGGGAGACAGACCCATAGTCTCCTATAGACAACCACCTAACCTCAAGATGATTCTTACCAACCACCACAGGACATACCACACTAATACCAACCCTGGTACCTTCCCTTGCAACAAACCCCGTTGCCAGCTTTGTCCACATATTCATTCTGCTGATACCATTATTGGACCCAACCAAGTGAGTTATAAGATCAAGAACACATATTCCTGCGCATCCAGAAATATAATCTATGCTATCGTGTGCCGAAAGTGTCCGTCTGCTATGTACATTGGACAAACATCTCAGACACTTCGCCAAAGGATTAATGCCCACAAAACAGATATCAGACAAGATCACAAAGAGAAAACAGTTTCTTGCCATTTTAACCAGAAAGGACACTCTCTCAATGACTTAACCACCTGCATTCTGCTACAAAGACCTTTTACATCTGCACTTGAAAGGGAATCCTCTGAACTGTCATTCATGTTAAAATTCGACACTTTCCAACAAGGACTTATAACAAACATTTGAACTCTCACCCATTACCAAGATAGTTTCCCCAATTATCACCTCTAATACCATTAACTCACAAACATCCCACTCTCCCTACCTCTAATATCATCAATTCACAGACACTTACCTTCCTTCCCCCTCCCCCCCCACCGCATCCCCCTCCTGTTCTGCAATGTGATTTGTCCTTTTCATATTTGTTCTTTTTTTTAATTGTATCCTTTGGTATATATGGTTGTGACTACTTTCTTCCACTATTTGATCTGAGGAAGTGGGTCTGGCCCACGAAAGCTCATCATCTAATAAACCATCTTGTTAGTCTTTAAAGTGCTACATTGTCCTGCATTTTGCTTCAACTACCCCAGACTAACACGGCTACATTTCTATCACCAATCTGGAGGGGAGCTAGAGCGTTAGTGTGGGAACCTTGAGTCTCGAGGGCCACACTCACGTGAGCTGGGGTATTAGGTTCCTCACCCCTGCTTTAAAAACAAAACCTCTTACTCTTAAAAATCGATCCCCGTATCTCTGGTCGGACCAGCTTCATGCAGGTCCTCGGGGATGGAAAACTGCAGCAAACTGTATGAACAGAAACAAACAGAAGCCCCAATCGCAGCTGGAGGTGGGGCGAGGCTGCCCCAGCAGGGACACAACGGGGCAGCCGCCCTCCACCAGATCAGGAAAACAACCGCGCCATTCCCCGTCCAGCAGGCAGGCGAGTGCCGCTGCAAGGCTCCGCAACGGAGGTGGGCGGCAGAGGGGTGTTTGTGCGCGGCCGCGCGCCTTCAGCGGCAACTCCCCTGGTGCCCCCTTCTCTAGTCCAGCCAGGCCTAAAATGCTCAGTGCTTAGAAGGCGGGTGGGGAACCTAAGGCCTGGGTGCGTGGGGCTCCTCCACCGTCGCCCCCTCCCCACGCTGTGGGGCTGGAGCACACAAAGCGACTAGGCTGGGCCCTGCAGTGCTCTGGCGCCAGGGGGACGTTTCTCCGCTCAGCTGGGGGCCAGGCAGGGAGGCTTTTCTGTCGGTTGGTTTGTCTGTCACCTGTTTGCCCCCCAATTCTCAGCCACTCCCCCCCTCTCCCCACACGCCCCCACCCAGGACGCTCTCGGCCTCTGCAGGAGGCACAGCCGGGCACTGGGCGGCACTGCGGGCAGCCAGGGCCAGAGCATCCCCCCCCACAGCGCCCCCCGCCGAACTGCCCCCCCCCCCCGGGCACAGGGGGGATTCAGCGGGCACCCGGCCCCGCCCCCAGGCAGCGAGCAGCGCGGGGAGCAGGGCTCAGGCCGCCCGGCCCCTCCGCGTGCGGGACACGTTCTGTGCGTGCCCCGCCCGCGGGAACCACCCCTCGAGGGCGCGCGGCTCCCCGGCGGGGGGAGGGGGCACGTGACACTCCCGCGCCCCGGTGGCCCGCAGCCCCCCCTCCCCGAGACACCCACGTGACTGGAGCCCGGGTCAGCTCCCGCGCCCCAAAGGGGGGGCCACAGCCCCGTTCCCCCGGCACCACGTGGGGGGGGGGGTCACAGGGGCGCTGCTCCACGGGGAGGCTGCAGCGCCTAACCCCCCCACCTCCGCCAGGGGCCGCCCCGCCGATGTCCAGCCTGGGGCCCGGAGAGAAGCAGGCGGGGGGGGGGGGGGGGGCTCCACGTCTCTGCCAGCTCCCGCCCCGCCCCCCAGGCTCCGCCCCTCAGCGCCCCCCGCAGCGTTTTCCCGCCCGCCTCGTCAGCGCGAGCGTCCCGGGAGTTTCCCGCCCAGCCAGCGCCGCCCGCGCCTGCGCTCTCCCGCGCCCTGTCCCCTCCTGCCCCCCCCAGTGCCAAGGCCCCTCCCCCTCCCTCCTGCCCCCCCAGTGCCGAGCACCCCCCCCGGCCCCTCACCCCCTCCTGCCCCCCCAGTGCCGAGCACCCCCCCGGCCCCTCACCCCCTCCTGCCCCCCCAGTGCCGAGCACCCCCCCCGGCCCCTCACCCCCTCCTCCCCCCCCAGTGCCAAGCGCCCCCCCGGCCCCTCACACCCAGCCTGCTCCTACACCTCACCCCTGTCCAGACACCCCACCCCCAGCCCGCTCCCCCACCTTCCCTCGCGCCCCCTTCTCCCCCAGGCCAGACACCCCACCCCCAGCCCGCTCCCCCACCTTCCCTCGCGCCCCCTCCTCCCCCGGGCCAGACACCAACAAGGGGCGGGCTGGGGGCGGGGAGCTTCGCACTCGGACCCAGGATTCGCTCGCGCCCCCGCGCGCTCCTCGGACCTTCCTGTCATGGCGGCGCCGGCCGCCCAGTCAGACAACGCCCCCCTGCGGCAGCCCATTGGCCGAACCAGAGGAAGGATCCCCTTTGCTGACAGCCCATTGGGCGACACTATCCTCCGCCAAGGCTGTCTTCCGAAAGCCCATTGGCTGGCACACAGCCAGGAACCACCCCTAAGTCACAGACAATTCGAGGACAGAGCAGCCCATTAAGATCCACCCCGGACAGCCTATTGGTCGAGAGCAGTGGCAGGTCATTCCCCCTAGTCACACCGCATTCGCAGACAGAGCTGTCCGTTAAGATGCAGCCGGGTCAGCCTATTGGGTGCCTCTGATTCAGAACACGCCCCTTAGTCACAGCCCATTCGCGGACAGAAGAGTCTGTTATAATCCACCCCGGACAACCTATTGGCCGCCAGCAGCCCCAGAACACGCCTTGAGTCACCGCCCATTGGCGCACGGAGCAGTCCGTTAAGAGTCACCTCGGACAGCCTCAGATTGGCCGCCACAGATTCCGAACACGCCCTTTACTCTCAGCCCATTCGCGGACAGAACAGTCTGTTACGATCAGTCTGGGACAGTCTCTCGGCCAGCCTTAGTGTAGGGATAACAGAGTCAAGTATGAAACAGGATTCCCCAAGTGGAAGTGACTCCCCAGAATTTGTTCCCCACAACTAAAAGTCTAAGGAGGAGAAGTTTGTTAAGTAGAAGAAGCATAGAAGTGTTTAGATTTATTCTTGTGAAAGTGTTTAGATTTAGTGTTATCAAGCTTGAGAAGTGTTTAGATTTATAATAATTATTATTATTATTATTTGTTAGGATTGTTTAATTATAAATCTAAACATTTTTGCCCCTCTAGAATATAATTGGTTAGGAATGTAATATTAGGTCATGTAACTTCAAACTGTTAAAAATATACTACTATGTAGCCAGAAACAGCTCCCCTCGCTGTGCGCCAGGGCACGCTCAAACTTACTGTTACACAATTGACAACCGTTCTCTTCAAAGCATTGTGAAGCACTTAACCCTAATCGCAAAGTGAAGCATTGTAACTATAACAGTAACTAACTCAGCGCTCAGAGAGAGAATGGTTTAAGAAATGCCACCCAGAAACTTTTGTAACTTTTTGTAACTACAACTCTTGTATTATTATGCAAAATACTGTATGGGAAACATTAATTAGGGAATGTACATAAGAGAGAGAGTGCTTGGACGATGAATGAATGGTTGTGAGAGGTGCCAGCCTGAGAATGCAGCAACAAAGGGCTGAAGAAGGCGTCAGGTGCCAGTGCAATTGGCTCCCCGTAGCCGTTTCTAACACACACATGAGCCGCTCTGATTTGGCTTCTAACACTTTTAGCTGCTCGGTTCTGCAAGCGCGGAGAGGAAGCCGCGTCCGATAGATGGAGGTTCTCCGCGACACATTTGGCAGCCTGGACCCCCTGCCTCTGGTCCAAAGAGTCTCAACCAACCCCCGACCCCATGACCCTTGTTCTCAGTGATTCCGCCAGCTGCTTGGTGCCTTTAGTACCCGGCCCCGCTTGCAAAGTCCCCCCCCAGCAGCATGACCCGAGAGCGAAACAAGAGACTCCCCCCCCAGCAGCAAAACCCGAGAGCAGCGTGAAAGAACCCCCCCGGCATTGCGACCCGAGGGCGGCGCCAGAGACCCCCCCCAGCAGCAAGTCCCGAGGGCGGCGCCAGAGACCCTCCCCAGCAGCGTGACCCGAGAGCGAAGCCAGAGACCTTTCCCAGCAGAGTGACCCGAAAACGGTGCCAGAGACCCCCCCCCAGCAGCAAGACCCGAGAGCGGCACCACAGACCCGCCCCCAGCAGTGCGACCCAAGAGTGGCGCCAGAGACCCTCCCCCCAGCAGCATCACCGGAGAACGGCGACAGAGATCTCCCCCCCCCCAGCAGCACGACCTGAGATGGGAGCCAGAGGCCCCCCCCAGCAGCATCACCCGAGAGTGGCGCCAGAGACCCCCCCCAGCAGCATGAGATGAAAGTGGTGACAGAGACCCCACCCCCAAGGAGCGCGACCCGAGACCGGCGCCGGAGACCCCCCCAGAAGCATTACCCGAGAGTGGAGACAGAAACCCCACCCCCAGCACCGCTACCGGAGAGCGGCGCCAGAGACCTCCCCGAACAGCATCACCCGAGAGCGGCCCCAGACACCCACCCAGCAGCAAAACCCGAGAGAGGTGCCAGAGACCCCCCGCAGCAGCATCACCTGATAGCGGGGCCAGTGACACCCCCCGTCTGCAGCATGACCGGAGGGAGGCTCCAGAGACCACCCCCAGTAGTGCGACCCGAGAGCGGCGCCAGAGACCTCCCCCCAGCAGCGCGACCCGAGAGTGGAGACAGAGACCCCACCCCCAGCACCACTACCGAGAGCGGCACCAGAGACCCCCCCTAACAGCGCGACCCGAAAGCGGTAACAGAGACCCCCCCCCCAGCAGCACGACCGGAGAGCGAAGCCAGAGACCCCCCCAGCAGCATGATCCCAAGGAGGCGCCAGAAACCCCCCCAGTAGCGCGACTCGAGAGCGGCACCAGAGATTCCCCGCAGCAGCATAACCCGAGAGAGGCGCCAGACTCCCTCCCAGCAGCACGACCTGAGAGTGGCCCCAAAGACCCCTCCCCCCCAGCAGCGAGACCCGAGAGCAGCGCTAGAGACACCCCCAAGCTGCACGACCCGAGAGCGGCACCAGAATCCCTCCCTGCAGCGAGATCCGAGAGCGGCGTGACTGAAGAGACCTCTCACTCACTAAGGTCTGTGGCTGTGGGAATTCTATCCTTTAGCCCTTCCCCCACGCCCCTCGCCTATGTATAGGGCCCTCTACAAGAACACCGAGTCAGTCAGCCATGACGCACCACCGCTCTCCCTTGCGCGACTGGCGTACCTGCAGAATTCCCGTTGGCTCTTGAGCCCTTAACCCGTGGAGATGCTCACCTGGAATGCCTGCAAGTGAGCTATACAAGGACACGGCAGAAGCAGAGCAAGGACAAAGACACAGACAGAAACAGACAGACAGAACGTATTGGCCAATACGAGAGAGCAACAAGAGAGAAACACATGAGAGGCAGACGGAAACCTTACCGCCTTGCGTCTTCCTCCTCGAGCCAAGCGTCTGCTGAGAAGGACACCGTGTTCCAGAGAAATCAGCACCCCTGACAAACGGAAGCCCTGTTTCTCCCACTACCAAGGAATCACCTCGTGAACCTCCGCTCGGACTCGCTGTCTAAGCAAACCTGACTTCCCTTCCTAGACCCGAGTGCGCCGTAAGCCGAGAGATTTCCAAACCCGACACTTATCTCCCTGTCAGCGATGGCTGCTCCGCTCCCAGCCGGACCGTTCTCGCCTCGCTTCGACCAAGCTCCCGAGCTCGCTGTTCTCGTTTCCGTTCCATCCCCAGACGGGAGGACACCGGGAGGGTTGACTTCTTATCGCTCACTACCGAACACAGCAGAGGGGAAAAAACAAACAAACAACTTAGCTTTTCAGTCCGCAAGGACGCGGCATCGCTTCTCCTACCACCATCGCACCGCTGCCTCCCACCCTCGGCCACCCCCTCCCGCTGCCACTCCAGGAACGCGGAGAGAACGGAGGCCTTGAATATCTATCCACGCTCTGTTGAACTGCCTATGCCCCTTCACCAGTCCCCAAGCCACCAGGCTCCGTGACCCAGCAGGAAGCTCTCTGCCTCAGAAGAAACATACTGCCAGGACGCTTAAAGATTTCAAAGCACGCACCTCTTACTCACACAGAGCCATGGGAAGGCCGAACGCTGAGGACCCTTCACGTGTTCCGAGAATCACGTCCAGGCAGCTCAAGTACATCTCCGACGATTTATTCTCCGCCCACGGCCACGCACTGATTCCTCTGCAAGGGTGGCCAAAAAAGCCCAGCGTTAGCTCTCACTCACTAAAGTCTGTGGCTGTGGGAATTCTATCCTTTAGCCCTTTCCCCCCCTCTCGCCTATGTATCGGGTCCTCTACAAGAACACCGAGTCATTCAGCCATGATGCACCACCGCTCTCCCTTGCGCGACTTGCGAACCTGCTGAATTCCCGTTGGCTCCTGAGCCCTTAACCCTTGGAGATGCTCACCTGGAATGCCTGCAAGTGTGCTGTACAAGGACACGGCAGAAGCAGAGCAAGGACAAAGACACAGACAGAAACAGACAGACAGGACGTATTGGCCAATACGAGAGAGCAACAAGAGAGAAACACATGCGAGGCAGCCAGAAACCTTACCACCTTGCGTCTTCCTCCTCGAGCCAAGCGTCTGCTGAGAAGGACACCGTGTTCCAGAGAAACCAGCACCCCTGACAAACGGGAGCCCTGTTTCTCCCACTACCAAGTAAGCACCTCGGGAACCTCCGCTCGGACTCGCTGTCTAAGCAAACGTGACTTCCCTTCCTAGACCCGAGTGGGCCGTAAGCTGAGAGATTTCCAGACCCGACACTTATCTCCCGGTCAGCGATGGCTGCTCCGCTCCCAGCAGGACGGTTCTCGCCTCGCTTCGACCAAGCTCCCAAGCTCGCCGTTCTCTTTTCCGTTCCATCCCCAGACGGGAGGACACCGGGAGGGTTGACTTCTTATCGCTCGCTACCGAACACAGCTGAGGGGAAAAAACAAACAAACAACTTAGCTTTTCAGTCCGCAAGGACGCGGCATCGCTTCTCCTCCCACCATCGGCCACCCCCTCCCGCTGCCACTCCAGGAACTCGGAGAGAACGGAGGCCTTGAATGTCTATCCATGCACTGTTGAACCGCCTACTGCCCCTTCACCAGTCCCCAAGCCACCAGGCTCCGTGCCCCAGCAGGAAGCTCTCTGCCTCAGAAGAAACATACTGCCAGGACGCTTGAAGATTTCAAAGCACGCACCTCTTACTCACACAGAGCCATGGGAAGGCCGAACGCTGAGGACCCTTCACGTGTTCCGAGAATCACGTCCAGGCAGCTCAAGTCCATCTCGGACGGTATCTTGTCAGCCCACTGCCCAGCCAGTTTCCCAGCTGTTACCCAGTCTGGAGCCAGCAAAGCCCTCGGGCAGGAGTGACAGCAAAGGGCTAGGACCCAGAAGCCGTGTCCAGGGGTCAGTCTGGAGTGCTGTACAAAGCCCAGGACCATCCACATATCCTGTGTGGTGCAACCTGCTGAGTGGAGACAAAGGCTCAGGGCTGCTCTCATACCCTGATCAGACACTTTACTGAATGTGGTGCAGGGAAAAGGTGGACTGATGGCTCCCATGAATGGGCGTGCAGACTGGAGTGAGGAAGGGCCCCGGGATAAGAATATGGATGGGGGTGCAGGCTGGGGGGAGGAAGGGCCCCGGGATAAGCATATGGACGGGGGTGCAGGCTGGGGAGAGGAAGGGCCCCGGGATAAGAGTATGGACGGGGTGCAGGCTGGGGTGAGGAAGCAGGAGGGGAGGGGGCTGCGCGGAGCCTGGAGTGCGGGATGAGGGGGCCATGGGCAGGAGGGGAGAGGGCTGTGCGGAGCCTGGAGTGCGGGATGAGGGGGCCATGGGCAGGAGGGGAGAGGGCTGCGCGGAGCCTGGTGTGTGGGATGAGGGGGCCGGGGGCAGGAGGGGAGAGGGCTGCGCGGAGCCTGGAAATAACGAGCTTCTTACTTTGCCTGCTGTCAAAGGGCAAGACTGGGGCCACGTGGCGTGCGGAGCAGGGACAGCAGCTGGGGGCGATGGAATTACACGTGCATTACCGGCAATGACCACCGAGCGGCACTGTGGAGGCGCTTCGGAATTACACGTGCATTACCCGCAATGACCACCGAGCGGCACTGTGGAGGCGCTTCGGAATTACACGTGCATTACCTGCAATGACCATCGAGCGGCACTGTGGAGGCGCTTCGGAATTACACGTGCATTACCCGCAATGACCACCGAGCGGCACTGTGGAGGCGCTACGGAATTACACGTGCATTACCTGCAATGACCACCGAGTGGCACTGTGGAGGCGCTTCGGAATTACACGTGCATTACCTGCAATGACCACCGAGCGGCACTGTGGAGGCGCTACGGAATTACACGTGCATTACCTGCAATGACCACCGAGCGGCACTGTGGAGGCGCTTCGGAATTACACGTGCATTACCCGCAATGACCACCGAGCGGCACTGTGGAGGCGCTACGGAATTACACGTGCATTACCGGCAATGACCACCGAGCGGCACTGTGGAGGCGCTTCGGAATTACACGTGCATTACCCGCAATGACCACCGAGCGGCACTGTGGGGGCGCTACGGAATTACACGTGCATTACCGCCGGTGACTACCGAGTGTCACTGTTGCTCTGCTAAGGGCCGTTATTTCCGAATAAAAAAGATTGTTCTTAGGGTAGAAATGCCCCATTCCGAACTAAGAACACGCTGGGCGGGGCTATGCCGGGGGGCGGGGCTATGATAGGGGCGGGGCGCGCTGCGACGTGCCCCGGGAGGCCGCACTATGAGAACTACAAGTCCCAGGATGCGTCGCTAACATTTGGAGTGACACGAGCGCGGGACCAACCGCGTCGCTCCCTGGTCAATGCCCCGTTGTGATGTCACTTCCGCTGCACCCGCCCAACCGAACAGCGCCGGGCCTGCCCTGGCCCTGCAATGGCCGATGGGAGCTGCGGACAGGGGCACTCAGTTTCCCACAAGCCACTGCGGCTACTTTCCCTACTCCCCCTCATCCCGCCCCTCCCCATTGCTGGGCGGGGCTCCTGCCTCAGAGACGGCAGCGTCCGCAGCTGATGCCCCGCCCCCACTCGGGAGAGGAGACTCCGCGGCAACCCTTCCCCCCCAAACTCCTCCCCGCCCCGTGCAGTCTGATCCCCCCAAACTCCTCCCCGCCCCGTGCAGTCTGATCCCCCCTCAAACTCCTCCCCCCCGTGCAGTCTGATCCCCCCAAACTCCTCTCCCCCCGTGCAGTCTGATCGCCCCCCCAAACTCCTGTCCGCCCCGTGCAGTCTGATCCCCCCCAAACTCCTCTCCCCCGTGCAGTCTGATCCTCCCCCCGTGCAGTCTGATCCCCCCCAAACTCCTCTCCCCCTGTGCAGTCTGATCCCCCCAAAGCTCCTCCCTGCCCCGTGCAGTCTGATCCTCCCCCCGTGCAGTCCGATCCCCCCCAAACTCCTCTCCGCCCCGTGTAGTCTGATCCCCTCCCCAAACTCCTCTCCGCCCCGTGCAGTCTGAACCCCTCCGCAAACTCCTCGCCGCCCCGTGGAGTCTGATCCTCCCCCCCCGTGCAGTCTGATCCCCCCCAAACTCCTCCCCGCCCCATGCAGTCTGATCCCCCCAAACTCCTCCCCCCCGTGCATTCTGATCCCCCCCACCAAACTCCTCTCCCCCCGTGCAGTCTGCTCCCCCCCACCAAACTCCTCTCCCCCCGTGCAGTCTGCTCCCCCCCCACCAAACTCCTCTCCGCGCCGTGCAGTCTGCTCCCCCCCACCAAACTCCTCCCCGCCCCGTGCAGTCTGCTCCCCCCCACCAAACTCCTCCCCGCCCCGTGCAGTCTGCTCCCCCCCACCAAACTCCTCCCCCCCCGTGCAGTCTGATCCTCCCCCCCGTGCAATCTGATCCCCCCAAACTCCTCTCCGCCCCGTGCAGTCTGCTCCCCCCCCACCAAACTCCTCCCCGCCCCGTGCAGTCTGCTCCCCCCCCACCAAACTCCTCCCCGCCCCGTGCAGTCTGCTCCCCCCCCACCAAACTCCTCTCTGCCCCATGCAGTCTGCTCCCCCCCCACCAAACTCCTCTCCGCCCCATGCAGTTTGCTCCCCCCAACACCAAATTTCCCAGCCGGCTTGTGCGGGGACGGGCAGCAGGACAGGCTGATGCTGCTGTTGCCTTCGAAAGTGCAGCGGGGAGCGTGAGGTGGGTGGGGGGGTGAGGGGGGGCGGCTGCCTCTGCTGCGTCCCGTTCACGAGCCCAGAGGGGCTGCGCGAGGATTTTCTGGAGACCCCGAGGAGTTTTCTGCCGCTCACTTCTGTGTCCCAGCTGAGTTCCTGCCAGTCAGTGGCCCCGCCCCCAGATCAGACCCCGCCCCTGCCATTAATGACGGAGCCTGGGACCCGTCTGTGTGCCACACAAACCCACGTGTCGCTCGCCCGGGAGCCGATAGAACGTGCCCCGCGTTCCATCATTTGCATGCACCGCACCAGGGCAATGACGTCACTAGCAGCGCGCTGCTGTTCGTAGCCGGCAGTGGCAGCTTCGCACCGAGCCGGGCCACGAGGCAGCGGGCGCAGCGCTGGGGACGGAGCTACAGGGGAGCAGCCCGGCCGGGCGGGGTGCACACTGGGGCGCCCAAGGGCTGAGATCTGGGCGGGGCAGCGTCACGCTCTGACCTCGCTGCCGCCTCCCGCCGCCGCTCCCTTGGGGCCGGGTGGCGCAGACCGGAAGCCGCTGCACTGCCCGGATTTCCTGGGGAACACGCTCCCTGTGACGTCAGGACCTGCCACAGAGGCAGGGCGCCACCCCGGCCAAGCAAGGAGCAGAGCTAGGGTTGCCAGATGGTTTCACCAAAAATACCAGACACGCCTGACATGACATCACAATCTGCATTCCATCTGATTTAGAAAATACCAGACATTTATCAGAGGAGTCGCCGCGTTAGTCTGAATCTGCAAAAGCAGCGAGGAGCCCTGTGGCACAGAACTCCTTGCCGCTTTCGCGGACATTGAGAAAATATAAATTTGTTTCCCGAAGAAAAAGCTGAAAGCCTGGACCGTCCAGTTCAAAACCGGACACCTGGCAACCATAAGCAGAGTGGTGCCTTGTCAGAGCGGTTCCAGCCTCCACTCTGCTGTCCTTCCTCTGCCCCACGTACCACGGGAGCTGGTGGCCTACGCTGGCTGCACCGTCGCAGGAAACCTCCAACCCCAGTCGCTGTCCCAGCCAGGCACCCCGTGTCTGAACCCGTCCCGCCTGGCCCCGTGTCTCCTGCCTACCACTCGCTGACCTGGCACCAGCTGAGCGCTCGTACCTGGGCACCTTCCGGTCACGGTTCCCAGTCGGTTGCTGTCAGGCTGTGGACCGAGCAAACGTCACTTCCGGTCCGTGGGACTGAACGCACGTGGCGCAGGCATGATGCGAGGCCGCTCCTTGTTGCCCCACGTCGGATACAAAAGGAGCAGCTACCGCGCGGCAGTTAGAGCCTCGTGCTGAAACGCGCTGCAGCAGTTCTACTCTTCCCTGCCCCTCTCATCCCAGTTGCATGCTCCAGATGGGAGGGGAGGGGTGTCGCTTTCCAGGAGCTACTGCTGCCAGGGCACCGTCTGACTGGCATACGTCAGACGCACACGCCCGTGCCACAGCCACTCACCCTGCCAAATGCTCACCCGCAGGGATGCGTGTACACACTCACAAACGCGAATTAACAGATTAACATGCCTGGGCGCCCACTCATGCCCTCGCTCAGATGCCCACACACGCATCTGCTCAATCTGCCCGCACGCAGGCATGTGCACACACACGCAAATGGACACTTGCGGACGCACACACTTGCACTCATACTTACGTGCGCACGCATGCACACCGACTAACAGTCGCCTAGAAGGACTCACCAATAATATTAAACTCAAAAGCCAAAGATTAGATCAATTAGGAGACAACTATTCCCACGAGGCCCTAATCCATGTCTGGGGCTCCTCGGTGCTGCTGGAGACCAAGTCTTTATTTCAATCCCAGTTTTGCCAACTCTCCGCATGCGTGACGCTAGGTCAATTGGCAGCCTACTCACTTAGTTTTCCGTATGATCCTAGACACGTTAAGTATCGCCAGCCAGGAGATTCGGGGGGCGGCGGGGGGGGGGGGGATTAATGACATTTTTAAAAATACAAAAATCGGTGTTCAGTTTCTGTTGTAGATAAACCTATGTACTTCATATGACTTGACACTGTGCCTCTCCATATAACCTTGTAACTTTGTATTAATCCATATGACCTTGTCACTTTGTATTAGAACCTGAATCCATATAACCTTGTAACTTAGTTTTCTACATAGGGTTCTAATACAGAGTATATAGTTAAAGAGGTAAAAATGTCATTTGCTAGGAGTAGAATAAGATCTTTCCCCCACTCTCTCCCCCCACTCTGTAATCAATTGCCCAGTTGAATGAACGAGGTGTGAATGAGTAACACTTGGGAGCCAAGCACCTCCAGAGAGCTACACCAGTTGAAAAGGGGGTAGAAGCCAGACCCAAGGTGTCAAGAGGGCTCAAGAAAGAAGAGCAGACATATTGAAGGCCTTGGGGATTAGAAGCAAGCACCTTCTTTGGAAAACAACCTCTCTTAACAGACAGCACCCACAAAGGGACCAAAGGACACAGACCCAGATTTTGAATCTGGGATATATTTGCATAAGAGGGAAGCTGCTATAAAAGTGAGTTGTCTTGCAGAGGACTCCGGGTCTCATCTTGTCACCATCGGAGCATCGATCCGGATCAGCAGAAGCCCGGCTCCACCCCTCCCCCATCTAACTCACCTGGCCAGTGAAGTTAAGGGGAGCAACAAGTTGGTAACAACAGCAAGACGGAGTGTGCTTGTGCACGTGTGTGTGTGTGTGTGTGTGTGTGTGTGTGTGTGTGTGTGTGAGAGTGAGTGACACAGAATAATCAATACTTATCATATGCATGTGGTAAATAAATAAATAATTTCTATATATATATAGAAATTATTTATTTTATATATATATAATGTGTGTGTGTGTGTGATCAATAAATGTGGCGTGTTGCCTTATCCCTCTGAAAAAGATCCCGAGTACTTCTTTTAAGTACAACACTGTGACTTTTGTACTTCGTATTTTCAAGTTCTTCCACCACGAGCCAGAGGGCCTTTTCTCAGGGACCCGTACCACGCTCGCAAACGTCTGTGCGGCCCTCCCTCGATACTTACCTTGAGCCAATTGCTATTTGCTCTTCTTCCATAGATCGCTGTCTGGTTTCCATCTGCCGGCAGGGTCTCGGGGGCGGTGGCTCCTTTCGGTCTCTGCCACCACATGGCCAGCCTCTCATCTCCTCCAAGTCTACAGGGACCGAAAAAGAGACAGAGAACGGTTAGGAGCTAGGCCACCCTAGATGTGTGGAAAGGACAGACACGTGCGCCACCTGGCTGCTGCTCACTGGAGCCCAGTGTTGCCTCTAACATTTCCCCTCCAGGAGCGGAGTGAGTTTTGTCTCGTGCTCCAAGATCGAGGTCACGTGCCCTTCTTCGGATGCCTGCCACCCAGGCGAAGACATGTCTCGTCTGTGTTTTTAAAACGTTCTGGAAGAAAGAGTACTAACACAAGGGAGAATTAACAAGGTCATTTAAACTGTAAATATTTGTTTGATATGAAGTCAAATAAAAGGAAAATTAATACTGCAACATTTTCAGTGGCCAACCTCCTCTCCTCTCCCCTCCCCTCCCCTCCCCTGCCCTGCCCCCTCCAGCTGGCCTAGATGATCTCTCCGGGTCCCTTATGGTAAAGCCCGCCCCAGGACCCTGTGCTGAGGTGACAAGTTCTTCACAAGATACTGGGTATGTAAACTTTTTACGGAAAAGCGTCCGTGGCCAATCTAGTCGCGCTTTTCTGCAAAAAAGCCCCAATCGCCATTTTCGCCATCGGGGCTTTTTTGCGGAAAAGAACTCTCTGCTGTCTACACTGGCCGTTTTGCGCAGAAGTCTTTCGGAAAAAGACTTTTGCCCGAACGGGAGCAGCATAGTATTCCCGCAGCAGCACTGACAATCTTACATGAGATCGTCAGTGCTTTTGCGGAAATTCAAGCGGCCAGTGTAGACAGCTGGCAAGTTTTTCCGCAAAAGCAGATGATTAGCACACTTTCCTAGTTGAAAATCCAAGGAGAAGAAAGGGGAGAATTGCAAATCAAGGCTCTCTTAAGGTGTCTGAAAGCTACTTTGGTCTGGGCCGGTACTCAGTGGTACCAAGGCAGACTTTTCTGTGGCTCGGTTGTCTAATGCCACACTAGAACAAGTCTACCACACCGAACGAAAGAGCAGACAATTACATGAAAGGGAAAAAAGGTGGCTTGGCAGAGAATTTGCTTCCGGACAAAAACAAGAGACTGCGGTGGTTAAAGAAGAACGGGAGGCATACCTGTGCATAAACCAATTCACCAGAAACCTTCTGAACAACCAGTTCAGTCACATGTCCTTACAGGGACAAGCACCTTAATGACGGTAGCCCTGACATTTTATTTTGCAGACGATTCTACTTGTGGAAGGGCTGCTGGAGTGAAACTTGAGGCCCAAGCAGGAGGAAAGTTTGATTTTCTAGTACCAAATAGAAAAACAATAATAGAACAAAAAGGCTAAAAGATGCCTAAGGGCGGAGATAGGGTCCAGAATGACTTAGACAAATTGGAGGATTGGGCCACAAGAAATCTGATGAGGTTCAACAAGGACAAGTGTAGAGTCCTGCACTTGGGATGGAAGAATCCCAAGCATAGTTACAAGCTGGGGACCAACCAGTTAAGTAGTAGTTCTGCAGACAGGACCTGGGGGTTACAGTGGATGAGAAGCTGGAGATGAGTCAACAGTGTGCCCTTGTAGCCAAGAAGGCTAATGGCATATTAGGTTGCATTAAGAGGAGCATTGCCAGTAGATCCAGAGATGTCATTATTCCCCTTTATTCGGCTTTGGTGAGGCCACATCTGGAGTACTGTGTCCAGTTCTGGGCCCCCCACTACAGAAGGGTTGTGGACACATTGGAGAGGGTCCAGCAGAGGACAACCAAAATGATTAGGGGGCTGGAGCAATTGCTCTATGAAGAGGCTGAGGGATTTAGGTTTCTTTAGTCTGAAGAGGAGACCATGAGGGGGGATTTTATAGTAGCCTTCAACTTCCTTATAAGGACACAGGAACGCAAGGTAACCTGTTCTCCCAACTCTCGCTTTCAGACGGGGTGGGGAACCTTATTGGGGGGGCGGAAGGCACACACTAGTAGGGTTGCCAGATGGTTTCAGCAAAAAAAAAAAAAAAAAAAGGCGCCAGGAAAATTTTTGTTGAGGGAAAGAAGCCAACCAAACAAAAAAACCCCACCAGGAACATTTTTGTTGAGCAAAATCCAGTTGTGACCCCTTTAATTAGTCAGCCAATCTCCCCGCCCCGGCTTATTTCTGCTGGGCACAGAGGAAAAGCAGAAAATACTGGACATTTTGTATGTCCGGTATTTTCTAAATTTATTTACCGGACAAAAAGTGCAACTACCGGGCTGTCTGGCTCAGTGCTAGACACCTGGCAACCCTACACACAAGTGTGAAGAAAAAAAAAATCCCAAACCCCACCATCCGCATTAACACATGCCCCAACTGAGAAGGAGGAAGAGGCTTCCCACATTCCCCTCGCACACCGGAGCTTGTGAGGAGGGGGGGGCGGGGGGCGGGGCGGGGCAGGCTAGCAGAATTTGTCTGCTCCAATCTGGCCACCCAGAGAAATAAAAAAGCAAATTGAAAGAGCCAGACGAATACCTAGAAACCATCTACTTCAAGACAGACCCAAGAAAACCAACAATAGAACACCACTTGTCATCACCTACAACCCCCAACTTAAACCTGTCCAACACATTATCAATAAACTACAGCCTATATTGGAACAGGATACCATACTCAAAGAGGCTCTGGGAGACAGACCCATAGTCTCCTATAGACAACCACCTAACCTCAAGATGATTCTTACCAACCACCACAGGACATACCACACTAATACCAACCCTGGTACCTTCCCTTGCAACAAACCCCGTTGCCAGCTTTGTCCACATATTCATTCTGCTGATTCCATTATTGGACCCAACCAAGTGAGTTATAAGATCAAGAACACATATTCCTGCGCATCCAGAAATATAATCTATGCTATCGTGTGCCGAAAGTGTCCGTCTGCTATGTACATTGGACAAACATCTCAGACACTTCGCCAAAGGATTAATGCCCACAAAACAGATATCAGACAAGATCACAAAGAGAAAACAGTTTCTTGCCATTTTAACCAGAAAGGACACTCTCTCAATGACTTAACCACCTGCATTCTGCTACAAAGACCTTTTACATCTGCACTTGAAAGGGAATCCTCTGAACTGTCATTCATGTTAAAATTCGACACTTTCCAACAAGGACTTATAACAAACATTTGAACTCTCACCCATTACCAAGATAGTTTCCCCAATTATCACCTCTAATACCATTAACTCACAAACATCCCACTCTCCCTACCTCTAATATCATCAATTCACAGACACTTACCTTCCTTCCCCCTCCCCCCCCACCGCATCCCCCTCCTGTTCTGCAATGTGATTTGTCCTTTTCATATTTGTTCTTTTTTTTAATTGTATCCTTTGGTATATATGGTTGTGACTACTTTCTTCCACTATTTGATCTGAGGAAGTGGGTCTGGCCCACGAAAGCTCATCATCTAATAAACCATCTTGTTAGTCTTTAAAGTGCTACATTGTCCTGCATTTTGCTTCAACTACCCCAGACTAACACGGCTACATTTCTATCACCAATCTGGAGGGGAGCTAGAGCGTTAGTGTGGGAACCTTGAGTCTCGAGGGCCACACTCACGTGAGCTGGGGTATTAGGTTCCTCACCCCTGCTTTAAAAACAAAACCTCTTACTCTTAAAAATCGATCCCCGTATCTCTGGTCGGACCAGCTTCATGCAGGTCCTCGGGGATGGAAAACTGCAGCAAACTGTATGAACAGAAACAAACAGAAGCCCCAATCGCAGCTGGAGGTGGGGCGAGGCTGCCCCAGCAGGGACACAACGGGGCAGCCGCCCTCCACCAGATCAGGAAAACAACCGCGCCATTCCCCGTCCAGCAGGCAGGCGAGTGCCGCTGCAAGGCTCCGCAACGGAGGTGGGCGGCAGAGGGGTGTTTGTGCGCGGCCGCGCGCCTTCAGCGGCAACTCCCCTGGTGCCCCCTTCTCTAGTCCAGCCAGGCCTAAAATGCTCAGTGCTTAGAAGGCGGGTGGGGAACCTAAGGCCTGGGTGCGTGGGGCTCCTCCACCGTCGCCCCCTCCCCACGCCGTGGGGCTGGAGCGCACAAAGCGACTAGGCTGGGCCCTGCAGTGCTCTGGCGCCAGGGGGACGTTTCTCCGCTCAGCTGGGGGCCAGGCAGGGAGGCTTTTCTGTCGGTTGGTTTGTCTGTCACCTGTTTGCCCCCCAATTCTCAGCCACTCCCCCCCTCTCCCCACACGCCCCCACCCAGGACGCTCTCGGCCTCTGCAGGAGGCACAGCCGGGCACTGGGCAGCACTGCGGACAGCCAGGGCCAGAGCATCCCCCCCCACAGCGCCCCCCGCCGAACTGCCCCCCCCCCCCCCGGGCACAGGGGGGATTCAGCGGGCACCCGGCCCCGCCCCCAGACAGCGAGCAGCGCGGGGAGCAGGGCTCAGGCCGCCCGGCCCCTCCGCGTGCGGGACACGTTCTGTGCGTGCCCCGCCCGCGGGAACCACCCCTCGAGGGCGCGCGGCTCCCCGGCGGGGGGAGGGGGCACGTGACACTCCCGCGCCCCGGTGGCCCGCAGCCCCCCCTCCCCGAGACACCCACGTGACTGGAGCCCGGGTCAGCTCCCGCGCCCCAAAGGGGGGGCCACAGCCCCGTTCCCCCGGCACCACGTGGGGGGGGGGGGTCACAGGGGCGCTGCTCCACGGGGAGGCTGCAGCGCCGGGGGGGGGGCAGAAATCGCCCCCCCACCTCCGCCAGGGGCCGCCCCGCCGATGTCCAGCCTGGGGCCCGGAGAGAAGCAGGCGGGGGGGGGGGGGGGGCTCCACGTCTCTGCCAGCTCCCGCCCCGCCCCCCAGGCTCCGCCCCTCAGCGCCCCCCGCAGCGTTTTCCCGCCCGCCTCGTCAGCGCGAGCGTCCCGGGAGTTTCCCGCCCAGCCAGCGCCGCCCGCGCCTGCGCTCTCCCGCGCCCTGTCCCCTCCTGCCCCTCCCCCTCCCTCCTGCCCCCCCAGTGCCGAGCACCCCCCCCGGCCCCTCACCCCCTCCTGCCCCCCCAGTGCCGAGCACCCCCCCCGGCCCCTCACCCCCTCCTCCCCCCCCAGTGCCAAGCGCCCCCCCGGCCCCTCACACCCAGCCTGCTCCTACACCTCACCCCTGTCCAGACACCCCACCCCCAGCCCGCTCCCCCACCTTCCCTCGCGCCCCCTCCTTCCCCGGGCCAGACACCAACAAGGGGCGGGCTGGGGGCGGGGAGCTTCGCACTCGGACCCAGGATTCGCTCGCGCCCCCGCGCGCTCCTCGGACCTTCCTGTCATGGCGGCGCCGGCCGCCCAGTCAGACAACGCCCCCCTGCGGCAGCCCATTGGCCGAACCAGAGGAAGGATCCCCTTTGCTGACAGCCCATTGGGCGACACTATCCTCCGCCAAGGCTGTCTTCCGAAAGCCCATTGGCTGGCACACAGCCAGGAACCACCCCTAAGTCACAGACAATTCCAGGACAGAGCAGCCCATTAAGATCCACCCCGGACAGCCTATTGGTCGAGAGCAGTGGCAGGTCATTCCCCCTAGTCACACCGCATTCGCAGACAGAGCTGTCCGTTAAGATGCAGCCGGGTCAGCCTATTGGGTGCCTCTGATTCAGAACACGCCCCTTAGTCACAGCCCATTCGCGGACAGAAGAGTCTGTTATAATCCACCCCGGACAACCTATTGGCCGCCAGCAGCCCCAGAACACGCCTTGAGTCACCGCCCATTGGCGCACGGAGCAGTCCGTTAAGAGTCACCTCGGACAGCCTCAGATTGGCCGCCACAGATTCCGAACACGCCCTTTACTCTCAGCCCATTCGCGGACAGAACAGTCTGTTACGATCAGTCTGGGACAGTCTCTCGGCCAGCCTTAGTGTAGGGATAACAGAGTCAAGTATGAAACAGGATTCCCCAAGTGGAAGTGACTCCCCAGAATTTGTTCCCCACAACTAAAAGTCTAAGGAGGAGAAGTTTGTTAAGTAGAAGAAGCATAGAAGTGTTTAGATTTATTCTTGTGAAAGTGTTTAGATTTAGTGTTATCAAGCTTGAGAAGTGTTTAGATTTATAATAATTATTATTATTATTATTTGTTAGGATTGTTTAATTATAAATCTAAACATTTTTGCCCCTCTAGAATATAATTGGTTAGGAATGTAATATTAGGTCATGTAACTTCAAACTGTTAAAAATATACTACTATGTAGCCAGAAACAGCTCCCCTCGCTGTGCGCCAGGGCACGCTCAAACTTACTGTTACACAATTGACAACCGTTCTCTTCAAAGCATTGTGAAGCACTTAACCCTAATCGCAAAGTGAAGCATTGTAACTATAACAGTAACTAACTCAGCGCTCAGAGAGAGAATGGTTTAAGAAATGCCACCCAGAAACTTTTGTAACTTTTTGTAACTACAACTCTTGTATTATTATGCAAAATACTGTATGGGAAACATTAATTAGGGAATGTACATAAGAGAGAGAGTGCTTGGACGATGAATGAATGGTTGTGAGAGGTGCCAGCCTGAGAATGCAGCAACAAAGGGCTGAAGAAGGCGTCAGGTGCCAGTGCAATTGGCTCCCCGTAGCCGTTTCTAACACACACATGAGCCGCTCTGATTTGGCTTCTAACACTTTTAGCTGCTCGGTTCTGCAAGCGCGGAGAGGAAGCCGCGTCCGATAGATGGAGGTTCTCCGCGACACATTTGGCAGCCTGGACCCCCTGCCTCTGGTCCAAAGAGTCTCAACCAACCCCCGACCCCATGACCCTTGTTCTCAGTGATTCCGCCAGCTGCTTGGTGCCTTTAGTACCCGGCCCCGCTTGCAAAGTCCCCCCCCCAGCAGCATGACCCGAGAGCGAAACAAGAGACCCCCCCCCCAGCAGCAAAACCCGAGAGCAGCGCGAAAGAACCCCCCCGGCATTGCGACCCGAGGGCGGCGCCAGAGACCCCCCCCAGCAGCAAGTCCCGAGGGCGGCGCCAGAGACCCTCCCCAGCAGCGTGACCCGAGAGCGAAGCCAGAGACCTCCCCCAGCAGAGTGACCCGAAAACGGTGCCAGAGACCCCCCCCCAGCAGCAAGACCCGAGAGCGGCACCACAGACCCGCCCCCAGCAGTGCGACCCAAGAGTGGCGCCAGAGACCCTCCCCCCAGCAGCATCACCAGAGAACGGCGACAGAGATCTCCCCCCCCCCCCAGCAGCACAACCTGAGATGGGAGCCAGAGGCCCCCCCCAGCAGCATCACCCGAGAGTGGCGCCAGAGACCCCCCCCAGCAGCATGAGATGAAAGTGGCGACAGAGACCCCACCCCCAAGGAGCGCGACCCGAGACCGGCGCCGGAGACCCCCCCAGAAGCATTACCCGAGAGTGGAGACAGAAACCCCACCCCCAGCACCGCTACCGGAGAGCGGCGCCAGAGACCTCCCCGAACAGCATCACCCGAGAGCGGCCCCAGACACCCACCCAGCAGCAAAACCCGAGAGAGGTGCCAGAGACCCCCCGCAGCAGCATCACCTGATAGCGGGGCCAGTGACACCCCCCGTCTGCAGCATGACCGGAGGGAGGCTCCAGAGACCACCCCCAGTAGTGCGACCCGAGAGCGGCGCCAGAGACCTCCCCCCAGCAGCGCGACCCGAAAGCGGTAACAGAGACCCCCCCCCAGCAGCACGACCGGAGAGCGAAGCCAGAGACCCCCCCAGCAGCATGATCCCAAGGAGGCGCCAGAGACCCCCCCCAGTAGCGCGACTCGAGAGCGGCACCAGAGATTCCCCGCAGCAGCATAACCCGAGAGAGGCGCCAGACTCCCTCCCAGCAGCACGACCTGAGAGTGGCCCCAAAGACCCCTCCCCCCCAGCAGCGAGACCCGAGAGCAGCGCTAGAGACACCCCCAAGCTGCACGACCCGAGAGCGGCACCAGAATCCCTCCCTGCAGCGAGATCCGAGAGCGGCGTGACTGAAGAGACCTCTCACTCACTAAGGTCTGTGGCTGTGGGAATTCTATCCTTTAGCCCTTCCCCCCCGCCCCTCGCCTATGTATAGGGCCCTCTACAAGAACACTGAGTCAGTCAGCCATGACGCACCACCGCTCTCCCTTGCGCGACTAGCGTACCTGCAGAATTCCCGTTGGCTCCTGAGCCCTTAACCCGTGGAGATGCTCACCTGGAATGCCTGCACGTGAGCTATACAAGGACACGGCAGAAGCAGAGCAAGGACAAAGACACAGACAGAAACAGACAGACAGAACGTATTGGCCAATACGAGAGAGCAACAAGAGAGAAACACATGAGAGGCAGACGGAAACCTTACCGCCTTGCGTCTTCCTCCTCGAGCCAAGCGTCTGCTGAGAAGGACACCGTGTTCCAGAGAAATCAGCACCCCTGACAAACGGAAGCCCTGTTTCTCCCACTACCAAGGAATCACCTCGCGAACCTCCGCTCGGACTCGCTGTCTAAGCAAACCTGACTTCCCTTCCTAGACCCGAGTGCGCCGTAAGCCGAGAGATTTCCAAACCCGACACTTATCTCCCTGTCAGCGATGGCTGCTCCGCTCCCAGCCGGACGGTTCTCGCCTCGCTTCGACCAAGCTCCCGAGCTCGCTGTTCTCGTTTCCGTTCCATCCCCAGACGGGAGGACACCGGGAGGGTTGACTTCTTATCGCTCACTACCGAACACAGCAGAGGGGAAAAAACAAACAAACAACTTAGCTTTTCAGTCCGCAAGGACGCGGCATCGCTTCTCCTCCCACCATCGCACCGCTGCCTCCCACCATCGGCCACCCCCTCCCGCTGCCACTCCAGGAACGCGGAGAGAACGGAGGCCTTGAATATCTATCCACGCTCTGTTGAACTGCCTATGCCCCTTCACCAGTCCCCAAGCCACCAGGCTCCGTGACCCAGCAGGAAGCTCTCTGCCTCAGAAGAAACATACTGCCAGGACGCTTAAAGATTTCAAAGCACGCACCTCTTACTCACACAGAGCCATGGGAAGGCCGAACGCTGAGGACCCTTCACATGTTCCGAGAATCACGTCCAGGCAGCTCAAGTACATCTCGGACGATTTATTCTCCGCCCACGGCCACGCACTGATT